>NC_057798.1:87390630-87695645 GCF_018294505.1 Triticum aestivum
CCGACTGTGGCATTTCTTTTAAAGCCCTTTATGTGGTGTCGCTCAGACGCCCGACTGTGGCATTTCTTTTAAAGCCCTTTATGTGGTGTCGCTCAGACGCCCGACTGTGGCATTTCTTTTAAAGCCCTTTATGTGGTGTCACTCAGACACCCGACTGTGGCATTTCTTTTAAAGCCCTTTATGTGGTGTTGCTCAGACGCCCGACTGCGGCATTTTATTCCCACTCTATTACTGCTTATTCATGTTGCATGATAATAACCTGCTTGCATGCATAAAAGATGTTTTATTTATGACTCACGATGTGCTCATAGATTTTTTTTAGTGCATGATTATCAATTATATTATACCTGTGTTCTAAATGTTTGCGAGTACATTCAAAGTACTCACTGGCTTGTCCCTGGCTATTGTCTTGGCCAGATTTCTGCTTGGAGAGGAGCGTGGAGATAACAGCCTCGAGTCCTAAGCAACGGTGATAGCAGCCTCGTGAAGATAGGAGTTAACCTGGTCAGCTGTTCCTGTGGGAAATGGAGTCCCATAGACACTGATGTCTCACAAACCGCTTCCGTCATCAACCACTAGAAACCCAATTGTTGTACTCACAGGCCAGAATGGTCTTGTACTACATATTTTGTATTTTGCTTGAGATTTCTGTATCAAGCTGGAGCCTCATCAACTAACAGTAATCCTGGGGCTGATGAGCACGACGGTCTTTTTCTAGAAATTTATACCCGGAAAAACCCGGTCGTGACAACCGCAAGATTGAACCCAAAGCTAAGCACTTCTCCCATTGCAAGAAAGATCAATCTAGTAGGCCAAACCAAACTGATAATTCAAAGAGACTTGCAAAGATAACCAATCATACATAAAAGAATTCAGAGGAGATTCAAATATTTCTCATAGATAAACTTGATCATGAACCCACAATTCATCATATCTCGACAAACACACTGCAAAAAGAGTTACATCGAATAGATCTCCAAGAAGATCAAGGCGAACTTTGTATTGAGATTCAAAGAGAGAGAAGAAGCCATCTAGCTAATAACTATGGACCCGAAGGTCTGTGGTAAACTACTCACAACTCATTAGAGAGGCCTTGGTGATGATGTAGAGGCCCTCCATGATCGACCGCCCCTCCGGCGGAGCACCGAAAAAGGCTCCAAGATGGGATCTCACGGGTACAGAAGGTTGCGGCGGTGGAAATAGTTTTTCATGGTCCTCCTAGATGGTTTCGGGGTACGTAGATATATATAGGTGAAGGAGGTAGGTCAGGGGAGACACGAGGGGCCCACGAGGCAGGGGGCGCGCCCTACACCTCGTGGCTGCCTCGGCTACTTCTTGACGTCCACTCCAAGTCTCCTGGATTGCCTTTGTTCCAAAAAGATTTCTCCCGAAGGTTTCATTCCGTTTGGAATCCGTTTGATATTCCTTTTATGCGAAACACTGAAATAGGCAAAGAAACAACAATTCAGGCTTGGCCTCCGGTTAGTAGGTTAGTCCCAAAAATGATATAAAAGCGTATAGTAAAGCCCATAAACATCCAAAACGGGTAATATAATAGCATGGAATGATCAAAAATTATAGATACGTTGGAGACGTATCAGGGTCATGCATGGGGTGCTCGCTGCACGCATGCGTCACATCGCAGTAAATGGTAAAGAGGCGGCCCGCGCCTTCCCCATAAAAAGGAATAACCGCAGGCACGCTGCTCATTTACCCCTTGCCCTCTCACCAGTCTTGGAACCACCGTCCCCTCCTTCTTCCTCCTCAAGCTCTCGCTTTCGCTCACCGCTGCTACGCCTTCCATTGTTCTTGATCCCCCCGCCCCCTTCTAGCCGCCATGGCACCCAAACCCAGCAAGGGTAAGGGAGCGGCCAAGGATGCCAGGGAGAAGGAGGTGCCGGAGAGCGAGGCGGTGGCATGGCGGGCGCGGCTTGCCTAATTCCCGTCGACGGTCGATGTGATCCACCTCAAGAACTTCTTCCAGCCCCTGTGGGGGAGGGAGATGATGGGGCACCCTGCTAGACGCGTTGTCCCCACCGATTTCGCCGAGGCCGGCCCAAATCGGTACCCTTTTTTCGTTGATTTCTTCTCCTGCGGGCTCTCCCCCCTTTCTCTAACTTTTTCAACGATGTCATGCGCACCTACGGCTTCCATCTTTTGGATCTCACGCCAAACACTGTGGTATGCATGGCTTTTTTTGCCCATCTTTGTGAGGGCTTTGGCGGGGTGCTCCCCAGCATGGCGCTCTTCCGCCACTACTTATCCCCTCGCATCCAACCAGGGGGCGCCCTCTTTGGGAGCATCTCCTTGATCCTGAGGGCCCAGGAGAAAGGCACATATCTGGAGGGTGCCCAGAAGGAGAGGTGGGAGGAGTGGCGTGGTCGGTGGTGCTGGATCAAGGAGGAGAACCCGCCGGAGTTTTGCCGGGTTCATCAAAGCCAACCGACCCGTGGCGCGGACTAGAGCGACCTCGACGCCGACGATAAGAAGCTTTCGATCGCCACCACCAGGATTCATCACCTCACCACGGCCGGGCTCACCCGTGAGATGATCGGGGTGGACTCCATCCGTCACTGAATCGCCCCGCTGCAGAACAAGGGGAGGCCAGCCTAGGACTTCAGGAACGCGACCGATATCATGAGGCTTCGCCCTGGCCTGAAGCATAACTTCACAGTGATGGGGCACGCCCACTTCTGTCAAAGGCTTTTTCAGCTCGACGTGTTTAGCGACGGCAGGGTGGAGAGGACCGGCAGGGCCGGGAAGTCCGGCAAGGCCGTTAAGGGGCCCCTGTTCAGGTTGCCAACGAGAGTGGTCCCGCTGAGCAACAACTCTCGCCAGTCCCACATCCTCGCCATGATGCCGGTCTTTAACACGCACGGCCTCAACCCAGCCTGGGTCGAGCCTCCTGCATGCGAAGTGCAGGAGTTCTTCGACACTTTGTCGGAGGCTCTTGACCACGACGAGCCGCTGCTCATCCAGGACACCACCGAGGAGGAGCTGTACTACATTGTCGCCAGGATGGCGAAGATGGAGCTTGCCAGGGCAGTTGCGGAGTAGAGGGAGCTCGCCCAGTGGGCGAAGTCTGCAGGGGAGCCAGCGACGCCAACACCAAGGCCCCCCTACTGACAATGTGGCCGAGGAAGAGGCCGAGGCTGACGACCCTCCGTCCATGGAGAAAAAGCGTGTCCTGCGGCGGGCCAGCTATGGCGAGCCGGTCCGGTCTGGCAGGGCCGAGCAGCGGCAAGAGGTCCAAGGGGAGTCTGCGCGCCTGATGAGAGTCGCGGTAGCGAAGAAGGCGGCGAAGGCCGCGGTGGCGAAGAAGAAAGCAACTGCCAATTCTTCGTCCAAGCGTTGCCGGACTCCATCCCCTTCCCCTCCTCCCGCAGACGTCGCCATGGAGGTTGTCTTCGACAATGGGTACCTCAACCCAAGGAGGAAGAGGAAGGCAACGAAAGAGGAGGTGGATGACTAGTAAGTGTCTTGCTCCTGGTCAACTCCGTCCTTTCAGACGGCGCCAATTCTCTTGACTTGTTTTCATCTTTGCAGGGATGTGGAGACGCTGGCACAGCGGGTGGGAAAGAGAGCCAGGGCCTCGACGGGCGGCCAGCCCCCGACGGGCACCTTGAATGTGCCGCTGGTGGTGGAGAGCAGCCCGGACAGCAGCCTCGGTGCAGCCCCTGTCTCAGCCCCCAGCGTGCATTCACCACTCACTCCTCACCAACGTGTGCTGGGGTACGATTCTTTGGCACTGACCTTGCCGTGGCTGCAGAAGGAGGACGACATCAGGAGGATCCACTAAGGGCCACCCCCGACACGCAACCGCCATCAACCACGCCGCCCTGAGGGGCATCCCCGGCAAGGGCGCCGAGCACCGAGGCTATGCGCACGGAGGAGGAGGCGAACTTGGGCGCTGGCGGCCCCATCTCGGCACCGAATGTTGGTGGGAAGGGGGCCACTTCTTCCCAGCCCGGCACAGGTGAGTTATTTGCCTTCTGTCCCTGCTTGTTTCTTCTTCTTCTTTTTGATCCTTGGTTCGGCTCTGCCTCATCCTCCTTCTTGGCATCCAGGCGCTCCCCTGGCTGGCAAGGAGAACATCGACACCATCATCGAGGAGGTCGCCAAGGACGCTGAGGCCGAGGCTAACAAGATCGCCGCCGAGGAAGCCGCCAAGGATGCTGCTGAGGATGCCGCCAAGGAGCCGGCCGAGGGGACCGACAAGGCTGCTGCCGAGGAGGCTGGCAAGGGGCCTTCCGGGGAGGGGGAGGTCGACGATCAACCCTCCTCCTATGTCGCCTCTGGCTCGGGCAGGTACTTGAAGGTGGGCGATGACATGTTCGTCCACCTCCCAAGGACGGCAAGCACCGGGGCGCCCAACAAGGGGGAGTTGTTCGATGACGAGGTGCTCGCCGCCGCCGGGCTTGAGGTTGTTGACGAGCTTAGCACCAGTTGCGGCGGTTCCCAAGAAGAGCGGCTCCTCCAGGCCATGAGCGCCAACTTCAACAAGCTTCAGGCGCTCCACCGCGCCCTTCTGGACAAGGCGAAGTCCAGGGTGGTGGTGGCGAACAAGGCGGAGGCGGACCTTGAGGAGCGCGTTGCCGAGGCGCAGGCCTGGTTCCGCCAGGCCCATGAAGAGCTGAGGGTTGCCCAAGATTAGCTGGCCGAGCGCAAGCAAGAGCTCATCTTCAAGCAGGCCGACATCGAGAAGGCCTAGGAGGCGGCAAGGGCACAGGCCGCCAAGGACGAGGCCGTCCGGCACCAGCACCAGGCCGCACTAAACTCCTTGGAGGAGGACCTTGCCGCTCATGAGGAGAAGCTTGCCGCAACACTCTGCAGCAAGGATGAGGAGGTGGAGAAGCTCGTCATGGAGCGGACCCAGGAGCTGGAGCAGAGGCACGAGAAGGCACTCAATGCTCAGGCCCAGGTCCAGGCTGGCAAGGTGAAGGAGTTGGAGGCGGAGCGGGACATGCTGAAAGAACAGGCCCTGAAGCTGGTGAAGGAGAAGGACACACTCAACGGTGCTCTGGTCGAGGCGCAAGCCGCGGTTCTCGGTAAGGCTGAGCAGCTCTCCAAGGCCAACGACTCCATCAAAGACCTGAAGCTGAAGCTGGAGGGTCTTGAGGGGACGCTTTTGGAGGTCAAGGCCTGGGAGGGAATCCTGACCAAGAATCTGGCGGAGGAGAGGTAGCTGCGGAGGAATGACGCCGCCAATCACGAGGATTTTGTGAAGGGGGAAAACCTCTGGATCAGCCGCCTCACCGACGTCGCCGGTAGGATCACCAAGAAGTTGGCTTACATGGGGATGCCGAACATGTGGTACGCCCCGGAGCCAAACGTGAGTCCCAACGCCAAGCTGACCCTGTTCTTCGAGGGTGTTCTCTGAGCCTTGGAGCAGTTTCGTGCTAACAGGGCAAGCTCCTTGGCCAATGAGGCCCGGCTGCTTTGTCGGGGTGCCATGACCAAGGTCCTCACCAAGCTGGCGTACTGGAACCCCAACCTTGACTTCGACGCTGCGCTGAAGAGCTTGCTGGAGGATGCGGACCTCATGGTGCTCGAGGAGCATATTGAGCCCATCATCAACCGAATCGACAGAATACAGAGGGTAGAGGGCCAACATCGGGATTAGGCACCCTGTTTCTCATCGCCGCTGCAGGTTCATGACGAAGACAATTTTTATCTTTAGTTAGAACCGCAGCAACAATTGATGTAATATAACTCTACAGTGCTTTGAAATGATGCATGTTATTTTCCTGTTTGATCTTTCTTTGTATGTCCACCCTACATTAACTGGGTAGGCTTGCCGGCGCGTAAACCAAGCCGCAGCGCTTTGAAGGACGGATCCTTTAGCGGCCGGCTGGGTGTGCTTGCTGCCAGGCGAACCACCTTACCGTTCTCAGCACGGCCGCTCGAACTGTCGAGTGGACTCGAGACAAAATGAGAGCGTTGCCAATAGCGGAAGGCCACCCTGCCGTTCTCGGCGCAGCCGCTCGATCTGTTGAGCGTACTCGAAACAGAGCAAGGGTGTTGCCAATAATGGAAGGGCCCCATTGCGTGCAGGTTTCTCATACAGAGGGAAAGATATCCGAGGAGAATAATATTATATAAAAAGAAATATCTCCAAGTTTTGCATGACTTAGATTGTCTATCGCTGCGCGAGCATTCGTTGCATCCGCCGCTGACGCTGCTCAGTTGGTCGCCCTCTTCCTTGGAAGCCATGGCGATGAAAGACTGCTAAACAGACTACTGAACCAAATTTTCACAACTGGGCCCCCCTACTTGGCGCGCCAGGGATGTCGGTGGAAAACGACACCTATGGGATCATTGAAATCCCTACTATGGTCGGCGGGCGCGGGGTTGCGGAAAGAGCGGGATCAGGAGCCAGCACAAGGATCATTTACCCAGGTTTGGGCCGCGAGGATGCGTAATACCCTAGTCCTGCTTTGGTGTCTATTTGAGTGTGCTTGAACTAGCTACGGCATGCAACTTGCCCCAAAGAGCCGAATCCCCCTCCAGTATGCCTCGGGCCTCCTTTTATAGTTGAAGGAGACGCCACAGTGGCACACAAGAGGTGGAAAGGTGTACAGTGGCTGAGCTTATCGCTCGCCATCACGGGACATAACGCATTCAATGTGCTCCTTAGGTGTCCCCTTGCTTTATCGGGGACGGTAACGAGGCCCGTCCCGTCCATCGCCGCCTCGTCTTGCCCCGACATGCGTCCAGGCCAGCGAGGCGTGCAGTGCCATGTAGACTGGCAGGCTGCTGAGCTGGTGTGGTGGTAGGGTCTTCATGAAGATCTGCATGCCACCACACAGGTGCTTGCTGAGTTGGCTGAGAAGCCTCGCATCGCCACGCAGGTGCTCGCCTGGTTGATGGGCTGGCAGTTGCATAGGAACGGCGGTGGAATCTTGGCGGGTGTGGGCCTGGCTGCGGCTTAGGGAGTCCTGGATTAGGGGGTATCCGGACAGCCGGACTATATACATCGTCCGGACTATTGAAGCGTGAAGACACAAGACTCAAGACTTCGGACCGTGTCCGGATGGGACTCTCCTTTGCGTGGAAGACAAGCTTGGCGATCCGAATATTATTTTTCCTTCCTTGTAACCGACTCCATGTAAACCCTAGCCCTCTCCGATGTCTATATAAACCGGAGAGGATGGTCCATAGAAGACCGATCACAATTACAATCATACCATCATAGGCTAGCTTCTAGGGTTTAGCCTCTACGATCTCGTGGTAGATCTACTCTTGTACTACCCATATCTTCAATATTAATCAAGCAAGAAGTAGGGTTTTACCTCCATCGAGAGGGCCCGAACCTGGGTAAGCATTGTGTCCCTTGCTTCCTGTTACCATCAGCCTAAGACGCACAGATCGGTGCCCCCTACCCGAGATCCGCCTGTTTTGACACCGACATTGGTGCTTTCATTGAGAGTTCCTCCGTGTCATCGCTTTGAGGCTTGATGGCGTCTTCAATCGCCAACAATACCGTCCAGGGCGAAACTTTTCTCCCCGGACAGATCTTGGTGTTCGGCGGCATCGCACTGCGGCCAATTCGCTTGGTCATCTGGAGCAGATCGACAGCTATGCCCCTGGCCACCAGGTCAGGTTCGGAAACTTGAACTACAGGGCGGATATTCACGGAGACTTGATCTTCGATGGATTTGGGCCTGTGCCAAGAGCGCCGGACAGTCACGACGAGCACGGCCTAGACCTGCTATTGGACAATGTTCGGGATATCATCCCTGCACTAGCTCTGGATCTAAATCTGGAACATGTTGCGTTGCCCAAGGGTAGAGGGGTGGGCCCCGCCCCGCAGGTTGCATACTCATCGGCGTTGGAGCCGAACACAGGTCTCACCTTTGTGGAGGCCTGTAACCCCAGCCCCCCAGACACGTGTCCGGTTGTTGGTTCCGTTCCGCACACCCTCGAGCCAACCAACCAAGGTTGGGCTCCGATAATGGAGTTTACCGCTGCGGACATCTTTCAGCACTCGCCCTTTGGCGACATGCTGAACTCATTAAAGTCTCTCTCTTTGTCAGGAGGCTCTGGGCCAAACTATGTCCGGCCTGAGTGGGAAGCAGGCGACGAAGGAATTCGTTGCCCACGCACCACCCAGTTCATCGCCACGATCGATGATTTAACTGACGTTCTTGACTTCGACTCCGAAGACATCGACGGTATGGACGAGATGCAGGAGAAGCTTCAGAATCTTTGGGGCGTGGGACTACTAACTTGTCACACGATATATACATGGTGGATACGCCCAAGAAGGACGACGATGACAGTCTGGAAGATAAAACACCCGGCCAAAAGCCAAAACGGCGGCGCAGACGCTGCTCAAAATCCGGCAACAGCAAAACTAGCGACAAGAGCGCAAGAAAGATCGAAATACCAGTAAGCCCCGAAGGCATTAATGACCACATGGACCCAATGATGGAGCAGGACGAGTCAGGTCACGCCAAACCGAGTTCAGAGCAAATACCCGATCAAAATGATCCGGAGGGACGAGCTCATGAAACCGCCCCAGAACAGGAACACAGTCCGGACGACGATGCATTCATCATCCCGGACGAACGAGTGGAACGAGACAACCTCCACCGAAAGCTTATGGCCACAGTAAGAAGTCTAAAGAAGCAGAAGCAACGGCTCAAAGCCGCACAGGAAACGCTCAGTCGCAGATGGAATAAAGTGCTAGACACTGAAAAAAATATGGCGACGATCGCCATACGAAAAGCTATCCAAAGCGCAAGCTACTGCCGGAATTCAATGACGAGGCCGTTCCACCAAAGAATAATACGACCAGGAGACCAGACGTACCGCTTCATAACCGTAACAGAACAGGTACTGATGCCGCGCACGATCTGCATGAGCATCTGGATAAGAAAGCCGGTGCAGCCAGGTCCATCTATGGATCTAAAGGACACACCCCGACGAGGGACTATGGTCACCCAAAGGCTCATACAAGCCAAATACCAGTTCGGAATAAACTCCGGACACAACAACAACCGACTGCATGCCACAACACATCCAGATATAGAGGGGCTGCTCACCCCCTGTGCTTCACCGAAGAAGTACTGGACCATGAATTCCCACAAGGTTTTAAACCTGTGAACATAGAGGCATACGACGGAATGACAGACCCAGTGGTCTGGATCGAGGATTTTATCCTGCACATTCACATGGCTCATGGGGATGATCTCCATGCCATCAAATACCTTCCTCTCAAGCTGAAGGGACCAGCTCGACACTGGTTGAAAAGCCTCCCCGAAAACTCAATTGGGAGTTGGGAGGAACTCGAAGATGCTTTCAGGGCCAAATTTCAAGGGACTTATGTCCGGCCTCCGGATGCAGACGATCTAAGTCACATAATCCAACATCCCGGAGAGTCCGCCCGCAAGCTTTGGAACAGATTCCTCACTAAGAAGAATCAAATTGTCGATTGTCCGGACGCCGAAGCCTTAGCGGCATTCAAACACAACATCCGCGACGAATGGCTCGCCAGACACCTCGGCCAAGAAAAGCCAAGGACAATGGCAGCCTTAACAAGCCTTATGACCGCTTTTGCGCGGGTGAAGATAGCTGGCTAGCCCGTAAAGGCACCAGCGACCCCAGCACATCCGAAATAAGGGATGGCAACGGGAAGCCACGGCGTAATAAAAACAAACGCCAAAGCAAGGAAGAGAGCCCGGAAAACACAATGGTCAATGCCGGATTCAGGGGCTCTTGACCCGATCAGCAAAAGAAGCCATTTAAAGGCAGTAAAGAGGGACCGTCCGGTCTGAACAGAGTCCTGGATAGACTATGCCTAATTCATGGCACCCCGGAGAAACCTGCGAACCACACCCATAGAGAGTGCTGGGTCTTCAAGCAGGCCGACAAATTAAATGCCGAACACAAAGGGAGGGAAACACCAAGTGAAGACGAGGACGAACCTCGCCAGCTGAACACTGGGGGACAAAAAAAATTACCGCCAGTGGTTAAAACAGTAAACATGATCCACGCGACTCACACATTCACAAGAAGGCATGAACGCACGCTCAAAGACGCGCACGATGCAGAGCCCATCGTACCCACATCTGACTACTAGATGTCTCGTCCGATCACTTTCGATCACATGGACGGCCGAACTAGTATTCGGCACGGAGGATCACAGGCCTTGGTGCTTGACCCAATAATCAACGGATACCGTCTCACCCGTGTCCTCATGGACGGCGGCAGTAGTCTTAATTTAATATACGAGGACACTATTCACAGAATGGGGATAAACCCATCCAGAATTAGCCAAAGCAACACCTCCTTTGAAGGGGTGATACCAGGCGTTGAAGCCTATGGCAGGGGCTCCGTCGTGCTGGAAGTAACATTCGGCTCCCCAGGCAACTCTAGAAGCAAATAACTACTCTTCACCATCGCACCCTTCCAAAGCAGCTATCACGCATTGCTCGGAAGAACGGCCTTCGCCCGCTTCAACGCATTGCCGCACTATGGCTACCTTACACTCAAGATGCCCGGTCCCCGTGGCGTAATTACCGTTAGCGGAATCATAGAGCGCTCTTCACGCGTAGAGGAACACGCGACGGCCCTGGCGGCCGGACTATAAGCGGCCTCCAATATCAGAAAACATGACTGGTCATTAAGACCACAAACACGGTTAGACGAGTCCGGTAGCCCGGATAAAATTCAACCGGGCACCGTATATGTAATCCCATAGCGGAAACCAGGGGCTATACATATTTAATACAACCCCACACTTGGCTCAACCTTATTGGCAGGCCAACATCTTACACTTTTACTATCCATCGCATACTTATGTTGTACTCCCCTATGAGTTTTCCTTTTTTCCACAGACAACATTCGCGCGATACCCTTCTAGGATACGGCACAACAGAGACAAAGGCGCAGACGTGCAATAGGGCCCCGTTCAACAGGTTTCTTTTTAGATTAAGCCCATGTGTAAACCTTTACTATTGCCTCTTGTTGTTTAAACCATCCCATGGGTTCCATACCCACAGAGGATATTGTTTTTATTGGCATTTCGCCATGACAGATTACCGCACGTACCTGGAAACACAGGGTTCATAATGAATGGGCATTCTTGAGCCCATCTTTTGTTATAAAGTCCGAACACCTTCGGGAGTGTTCGGCGTCACAAGTTTGGCCTTATATGCATCAGCTCCGAATCATGTCTTTGGTTAAATGTTGGGTTTGCCCGGCTCCTGGGTTTGCTGCCTTACGTTCCATTATTATCGGCTAAGGCAGCCAAAGGAGAACTATTGCGATTGTGCCCCGGTTATTCCGGGTGAGCACCTCAGTAGAGAAAGCCGAAAACTGACTGTCATGATGTGGCGAGAGACTGTTCAACCACTCGAAGACTCACCGGAATGTTTAGGATTCCTCCGCATTAACGAAGGGCCGTTTTCCGGCCATGTACACACGCACCCGATTCGGATGCACGCGAAGGTACCAGGGGCTACATAGTAGCCCCACCATTAGACTCCCATGGCTAAGCGAAAGTGTTACAACTATATAGTCCGGTTGCCTAGTTCGACGTGCGATCACCTCCTTAATGGACCAAGACGTTGGATCAAGTGTGATTAAGCATATTCTTCGCGAACACCCCCGCATTGTATGCGTGGGGGCTGAAGCCAATGACTGCTATCTTTCAGACTACTTATACATATAAGAACGGCCATATAGGGGACACACTCATATTTTCAGGCAAAAAGTATAAATATAGCCTCATAATCAAAATAAACATTGTTTTTTACAATGATTCGACTTATCACTTGATCAAAACATTCTTCGAGCACTGCGCCTCTATTAGGCAAGCACCTTCTGTGACCTGCATCAAGTAGTGCTCGGCCGGATATTGGCCTCCCACCGGATCCTGGGTCGCTATGATGGCGGCCTCCATATCAGTCCAATAGGCTTTAACGCGGGCAAGAGCCAGTCGTGCACCCTCTATGCACACCGACCTCCTCATGACATCGATCTGAGACACGTCCCCAAGGAATTGCTGCACCAAACCAAAATAACTGTCCGGCTTAGGCCCCTTCGGCCAAACATGGTCTATTACAGACCGCATTGCAAGCCCGGACAACCTATGAAGCTCCGCCACAGCAGCCACCTTCTCATTTAACGGCAGCGGGCGAGTGGGAGCATTGAATTGCAACTAGAAAAGCTTATCCACTTCCTTATCACCTTGATCCTCTAAGAACTTGGCAGCGTCAGTTGTACTATTCGTCAAGTCCGCATATGCGTCTGCAGGACTCCAACGCCCAGCTAGGGGAGCATACTTTGGATCCAAAAAATTCGTCCGCAATAAGTAGGAGCGCCCAGCCACGATTTTGTCGGCCTGTTGGAGCTCCTCCCGCATACCCCGGATCTTGGTCCGCATCTCCTTGGCGGCATTAAGTGCCTTGTCCAGCTCGGCCGAACTAGCCTTATTCTCCTTTTCAAGGAGTACATACCGGTCAGTGCCATTTTCAACTCCCCAGCCATTTTGGCTATCTTTTCCTCGCTTCGGCAATGAGCAGCCTATTCGGCTCTCAATTCTTCGGCCGCCTTTAGGGCAGCCGCATTGCTAGCCCGAGCTTGTTCCTTGGCCTGAGCAAGTTCCGCCCTCAGGGCCTCCATGGCAGCAGCACCATCTGCAGTGCAAACACATTACATTAATATTATGCCCCTCTAGCATTTTCCTATATAAAACATAATAAGGGAAGCATAGCTCATACCCTGTGACTCTTCCAGCCTCTTGTTCACCAGCGTGATATCGGCATCGATTGATCCGATCTGCCTCCTTAGTTCGGCAACTTCAATAGACTGGTCGGCTGCCGGATCCTTAGACACCAGCGCACACGTACAATGCAGCCATTACTATATGATTCCCCGTTTGCCGCCTATGGCAGGCAACCAGAGTCTCAGGGGCTACTATCCATAGGGAGCACACCTAGCGCGTGCTTCATAACCAAAAAATAGTGCATTTTCACTACATACCTCAAAGCCTTTGAGCAGGCTTGTAAATGGCTCATTCAAACCGCTTGTAGCGGACGAAATCTTCATGAGCACCGCGCTCATTAAAGAGCGGTGCTCCTCCGAGAGCGCGGCTCGCTCTAGAAGGCCTATCATTACGTCCGGCCAGACATCAAACTGTGTCGGACCCTTCTCATCGCCCCCCGTGGGAGCCAAACGCTCCGGGGTCAGGGTGCCTGACGTGTTAACTTCCGGCTTCGGCAGATCCAGACTCCTCCGTGACGACACCTCAGTGTCGCCCGCTTCATGAGGCGGAGAGGTGGGTGGGCTCTCACTCTCCATCATCTCCGGACGAAGATCCCCCGAAGACGAACTCTGTTGAGAAGAGCTGCTCGCCGGACTGCAAAAGACTACGTCCCGGTTATGGATCTCGGAGAAACACCATACCTTCGAATTAATGAATAACTTACGGCTCGGTGGAGGGCTGGCCCGTTGGTGGGCACGACACGGTGAGGGTGCCCGTCGCGGTAGAGCCCCCTGGTGATACCTTCTTCCCTTGCTTGGGCGTCTCCGCCTCCAAGTCTTCGGAGGCGGCCCTCTTCTTCCCGCGTGGGGAGGATACTTTAACCTCCCCTTCCCGGCTATCCTCCATAGGAGAGGTAGCGATTCCCCCGGTCTGGATGCGTAGTGCCTGAAGTTCGGCTTCACTGCCCTTTCCTTCGCCTTTTCCTAAGGGGATTTTGCTGAGCACCCGGCCAAGCATCTTGGCAATGGTTGGACCAGGCGAGCCTTCAGGAAGTGGCGCCGGACACCTGATTCTCTCCGCCTTGTTGAGCCATTCCTGGCCAAGGAGGGATTTTCAGAATAGTAGTTATGATAAATATAAATGAAGTGTCCAGCTTTAAGGTTACTTACTTGGGCATCTAGGCAATTGCAGCTTAGGCCCGCATCCTCGGTGATGTCCGGACACTTTACTTGTGGTCCGAAGAATAATTTACACATTCCTTCGAGCTTCAGGCCAAAGAAGTGCTTAATAGTCCGCGGACCCTCCGGACTAAACTCCCACTTCCGGAGAGGCCGATGTTTGCACGGCAACATCCGTCGGATTAGCATCACTTGCATTATGCTAACAAGATTTATGTCCCTCTCAATGAGCTCCGGGATGCGATTCTACAGTTCTGGTACATCACTAGCGGGCTCCCAATTCTGTCCTACGTCGGTCCAAGACGCCAACAGCGATGGAGGGCCCGAGTGGAACTCGGGGGCGGCTACCCACTTCGTGCCTCTGGGAGCTGTAACATAAAACCTCCTCCGTTGGCATACGTCGGATACTTCTGGGAAAGAACCCTCTGGCCATGGGGCATCAGCGTTCCTGCTTATTATTGCACCTCCGCACTCCGCATGTCACCCTTCAATCATCTTCGGCTTCACATTGAAGGTCTTGAGCCATAAGCCGAAGTGTGGGTTGACATGGAGAAAAGCCTCGCACACAATAATGAACGACGAGATATGGAGGACGGCGTCTGGAGCCAGATCATGAAAATCCAAGCCATAGTAGAACATGAGCCGCCTCACAAAGGGGTCGAGGGTGAGGCCCAGACCTCGGAGGAAGTGAGGGACAAACACGACGCTCTCATTGGGCTCTGCCATGGGGATAACTTGCCCTGGAGCAGGAAGCCTATGCTGGATATAGGCGGTCAGGTATCCGACCTCCCTAAGCTTAGTAATATCCTCCTCTTGGATCGAGGAGGCCACCCACCGGCCTTTTGCGTCGGATCCAGACATACTGGAGGATCTGGGGTGTTGGAGCTTAGATCTTGAGTGCTGGAGCTCGAGGTGCGAGAAGGAGCAAGAGAGGTGGAAAAGAGGCATAGGCTTTAACCCCTTTATAGAAGGGATGAATATCAAGAGTCCTCGGCGTGAGCGCTTGGGACTTATCTAAAATACACGGAGTCATACCAACGGTCGCCGTGGGGTCACACACGCCCATATTGATGAAAGATCCCATAATAAGGGGAACACGATCTCTGCTTTGGCAGGACGTGCCGATAAAACCGCCTCGCAACGCGAGTCGAGGTGGGGCAGGAAACACCGGTTCGTGTTGGACAAGGCCATGATGTAAGAGCACGACGTACGAAGATTGCCAGCAGAACGGGTTCATGCTATGTTCCCTAAAATGGTGCGTGAAGATCATTTTGCAGATCCGGACACGGTCTACATGTTCGACAGTAACCTTGGAGTATTCGGAAGGAGGAACCCACCTTGCAATGCCGAAGAGAAGAATGCGCGCCGGACTCATCGTCATTGAAGCCTGGTTCAGGGGCTACTGAGGGAGTCCTGGATTAGGGGGTATCCGGACAGCCGGACTATATACATCGTCCGGACTATTGAAGCGTGAAGACACAAGACTCAAGACTTCGGCCTGCGTCCGGATGGGACTCTCCTTTGCGTGGAAGACAAGCTTGGCGATCCGGATATTATATTTCCTTCCTTGTAACCGACTCCATGTATACCCTAGCCCTCTCCGTTGTCTATATAAACCGGAGATGATGGTCCTTAGAAGACCGATCACAATTACAATCATACCATCATAGGCTAGCTTCTAGGGTTTAGCCTCTATGATCTCGTGGTAGATCTACTCTTGTACTACCCATATCTTCAATATTAATCAAGCAGGAAGTAGGGTTTTACCTCCATCGAGAGGGCCCGAACCTGGATAAACATTGTGTCCCTTGCTTCCTATTACCATCAGCCTAAGACGCACAGATCGGGACCCCATACCCAAGATCCGCCGGTTTTGACACCAGCGGCCCCACAGATGTCCTACGCAAGGGTCTTGCCGTGGTATCGCGGTCGTCCTCAGCAAGGATCTTGCCGGGGGTCTCGTGGGTATCCTTGGCAAGGATCTTGCCGAGGATCATTGTCTTCTGGTTCTCATCTGGTCTTGTGTGCTTCTGGTCTTCACAAAGATCTGCATGCCACCATGGAGGTGCCTGCTACGTCTTGAGCTAGCGTTGGTTTTCCCCGAAGAGGAGAGGATGATGCAGCAAGTGTAGCGTAAGTATTTCCCTCAGTTTTTGGGAACCAAGTATCAATCCAGTAGGAGGCACCTCAAAAGTCCCACGCACCTACACAAACAAACTGAGAACTCGCAACCAACGCAATAAAGGGGTTGTCAATCCCTTCACGGCCACTTGCGAAAGTGAGATCTAATAAAGATAGTATGATAAGATAGATATATTTTTGGTATTTTATGATATAGATGCAAGAAAAGTAAAGATGCAAATAAAAGTAGATTGAAAGCAAATATGATAAGAGATAGACCCGGGGGCCATAGGTTTCCCTAGAGGCTTCTCTCGATAGAATAAGTCTTACGATGGGTGAACAAATTACTGTCAAGCAATTGATAGAAAAGCGAATAATTATGACATTATCTAGGCATGATCATGTATATAGGCATCACATCCAAAACAAGTGGACCGACTCCTTCCTGCATCTACTACTATTACTCCACACATCGACCGCTATCCAGCATGCATCTAGAGTATTAAGTTCATAAGAATGGAGTAACGCATTAAGCAAGATGATATGATGTAGAGGGATAAACTCGTGCAATATTATATAAACCCATCTTGTTATCCTCGTTGGCAACAATACAATACGTGTCTTGCAACCCGTTCTGTCACTGGGTAAGAACACCGCAAGATTGAACCCAAAGCTAAGCACTTCTCCCATGGCAAGAAAGATCAATCTAGTAGGCCAAACCAAACCGATAATTCGAAGAGACTTGAAAAGATAACTCAATCATACATAAAAGAATTCAGAGAAGATTCAATTAATAACCATAGATAAATCTGAACATAAACTCACAATTCATCGGATCTTGACAAACACACCGCAAAAAGAGATTACATCGAATAGATCTCCACAAGAGAGGGGCGATCATTGTATTGAGATCCAAAAAGAGAGAAGAAGCCATCTAGCTAACAACTATGGACCCATAGGTCTGAGGTAAACTACTCACAACTCATAGGAGGGGCAAGGATGTTGATGTAGAGGCCCTCCATGGTCGATTCCCCCTTCGGCAGAGTGCCGACGAAGGCTCCAAGATGGGATCTCGTGGATACAGAAGGTTACGGTGGTGGAAATTGTGTTTCGTGGTGCCCCTGGATGTTTTCGGGGTCCGTAGGTATATATAGGAGGAAGAAGTATGTCGGTGGACGCCTGAGGGGCCCACGAGACAGGGGGCGCGTCCTACAGGGGGTGGGGGCGCCCTCCTATCTCGTGGGGCCCTCGGAGCTTTCATGACTTGCACCCCAAGCTCTCTGGATCAGATTTGTTCCAAAAATATCTCTCCCAAAGGTTTCATTCCGTTTGGACTCCGTTTGATATTCCTTTTCTTCGAAAAACTGAAATAGGCAAAAAAACAGCAATATGGGGTGGGCCTCCGGTTAGTAGGTTTGTCCCAAAAATGATATAAATATGTAGAATAAAGCCCATAAGCATCCAAAACAGGTAATATAATAGCATGGAACAATAAAAAATTATAGGTACGTTGGAGACGTATCAAGCATCCCCAAGCTTAATTCCTGCTCGTCCTCGAGTAGGTAAATGATAAAAAGAGAATTTTTGATGTGGAATGCTACCTAGCATAATTCATAATGTAATTTTCTTTCATTGTGTCATGAATGTTCAGATCCAAGTAATGCAAAATAAAAGTTCATATTGATATAAGAAACCGTAATACTTCAAGCATACTAAGCAAGTAATCATGTCTTCTCAAAATAGCATGGCCAAAAGAAAGTTATCCCTACAAAATCATATAGTCTGGCTAAGCTCTATCTTCATCACATAAAGTATTTAATCATGCACAACCCCGATGACGAGCCAAGCAATTGTTTCATACTTTAATAATCTCAAACTTTTTCAACTTTCACGCAATACATGAGCGCGAGCCATGGACATAGCACTATATGTGGAATAGAATGGTGGTTTTGGAGAAGACAAAAAGGAGAAGATAGTCTCACATCAACTAGGCGTATCAACGGGCTATGGAGATGCCCATTAATAGATATCAATGTGAGTGAGTAGGGATTGCCATGCAACGGATGCACTAGAGCTATAAATATATGAAAGCTCAACAAAAGAAAACTAGTGGGGTGCATCCAACTTCCTTGCTCACGAAGCCCTAGGGCATTTTGAGGAAGCCCATCATTGGAATATACAAGCCAAGTTCTATAACGAAAAATTCCCACTAGTAAATGGAAGTGACAACATATGAGACTCTCTATCATGAAGATCATGGTGCTACTTTGAAGCACAAGTGTGGTAAAAGAGATAGTAGCATTGTCCCTTCTCTCTTTTTCTCTCATTTTTTTATTTGGGCCTTTTTTCTTTTCTTTTTATGGCCTCTTTTTTTTCATCCGGAGTCTCATCCCGACTTATGGGGGAATCATAGTCTCCATCATCCTTTCCTCACTGGGACAATGCTCTAATAATGATGATCACCACACTTTTATTTTTTACAACTCAACAATTACAACTTGATACTTAGAACAAAATATGACATCTATATGAATGCCTCCGGCGGTGTACCGGGATATGCAATGAATCAAGAGTGACATGTATGAAAGAATTATGAACGGTGGCTTTGCCACAAATACAATGTCAACTACATGTTCATGCAAAATCAATATGACAAAAGTGATGTGTTTCATATGAACGGAATGGTGGAAATTTGCATGGCAATATATCTCGGAATGGCTATGGAAATTCCATAATAGGTAGCTATGGTGGCTGTTTTGAGGAAGGAGTATGGTGGGTGTAAGGTACCGGCGAAAGTTGCACGATACAAGAGAGGCTAGCAATAATGGAGGGGTGAAAAGAGTGCGTATAATCCATGGACTCAACATTAATCAAAAGAACTCATATACTTGTTGTAAAAATTTAGAAGTCATAAAAAACCAAAGCACTACACACATGCTCCTAGGGGGATATATTGGTAGGAAAAGACCATCGCTCGTCCCCGACTGCCACTCATAAGGAAGACAATCAATAAATAAAATTGTGCTCCAACTTCATCACAAAGCGGTTCACCATACGTGCATGCTACGGGAATCACAAACTTCAACACAAGCATTCTTTAAATCCATAATAACCCAACTAGCATGACTTTAATATTACTACCGCCATATCTCAAAACAATTATCAAGCATCAAATTGATCATAGCATCCAATTCACTTTCTATGATAGTTTTTATTATACCCAACTTGGATGCTCATCATTCTAGGACCAAATTAAAACCATAGCAAATACCATGCTGTTCTAAGAGACTCTCAAAATAATATAAGTGAAGCATGAGAGACTAGCAATTTCTATAAAATTAATCCACCACCATGCTCTAAAAGATATAAGTGAAGCACAAGAGCAAAAACTATCAAGCTCAAAAGATATAAGTGAAGCACATAGAGTATTCTAGCAAATTCTAATCAAATAGGCTTCTCCAAAAAGGTGTGTTACAGCAAGGATGATTGTGGTAAACTAACAAGCAAAGACCAATATAATACACGACACTCCAAGCAAAACACATATCATGTAGCGAATAAAAATATAGCTCCAAGTAAAGTTACCAATGAACGACGACGAAAGAGGGGATGCCTTCCCGGGGCATCCCCAAGCTTAGGCTTTTGTATATTCTTGAATATCTTGGGGTGCCATAAGCATCCCCAAGCTTATGATCTTGCCACTCTTTATTCCATAGTCCATAAAAGCTTTACCCAAAACTTGAAAACTTCACAACACAAAACTCAACAGGAAACTTTATAAGCTCCGTTAGTGAAAGAAAACAAAACCACCATATAAGGTACTGCAATGAACTCATTATTAATTTATTTTTGTGTTAAACCTACTGTATTCCAACTTCCTTATGGTTTATAAACTAATTTATTAGCCATAGATGCATTGAAATAAGCAAACAACACACGAAAAACAGAATCTGTCAAAAACAGAACAGTCTGTAGCAATCTGTAACTAACGCAAACTTATGGAACTCTAAAAATCCTACCAAAATAGGACGTACTGGACAATTTGTTTATTGATCAGCAGCAAAACGAATCAACACAAAATCTCTTTTCTGTGATTTATTGAATTGTTTCTGATGAGCACAAAGTTTCTGTTTTTCAGCAGAATCAAATCAACCATTATCATAGTTTATCCTATAGGTTCTACTTGGCACAAACACTAAACAAAATATAAAAACACATCTAAACAGAAAGTAGAAACAAAATTTAACACTAAATAGGAACAAAAACAAATAACATAAAGAAAATTGGGTTGCCTCTCAACTAGCGCTATCGTTTAACGCCCCTAGCTAGGCATAAAAGCGAAGATAGATCTAACTAGTGCCATCTTTTGTGGGAAATTCTTCAATGAGGCATCTATATTTCTTAGCAATTTCTTTCTTTCTAGTAATTATCAAACTTTTAGGCACAAGATCGAAAAATTCATTCATAGCAAAAGGTTCCTTAATGATGGCAAAAAGATTGGGATGAACACTTATAGATTTAAGATCCGCAGTTTCCTTGCTAGATGATTCATCCTTACTCTTAGGAACATAAGTAAGCTTAGGTTTTTTAGTAGACGAACTTGGAGTGTTTTGAATGGAAGAAAAAGCGGTTCCCAAGTTTGTAATGATACCCTCTAGTTTATAGATTCTTGTGGAATCTAGATTTATTTTCTCGTTAACTATGGGTTCTTTTTCTTTCATATTTTTCAAAGTTGTACCTACCTTAGATCCATATTGGGTAATTTGATTGTGGATCTTTTTATCAAGATTTTCAATTGATTCAATGGTAGCAACTTTATTCTCAATGATTTCAAGTCTTTGCATAACATGCTCCAAAGTTAACATAGTTCCATTAATCAAAGGAGGTGGTGAGCCAAATAAATCTATTAAAGCATTGTAAGAATCAAAAGTATGGTTACCCAAGAAATTCCCTCCGGTAATGGTATCAAGGATATATCTAAACCAAGGATTAGCACCTACATAAAAATTACGTAGAAGGACTGAAGTAGATTGCTTCCTGGTAGATCTATTTTGAGCATTGCAAATTCTATACCAACCGTCTTTTAGATTTTCTCCCTCCCTTTGCTTAAAATTTAAAACTTCATTCTTGGGAGATAATGGAGAAGATAAGAGACTAGTAATAGTGACAAGGTGAACGAACTAACACACGAGCAAGCAAAAAGACAAACGAGAAAAAGGCGAGCGGAAAAGAGAGGAGGAGATTGGGAAAGAGAGGGCGAATAAAACGGCAAGGGTGAAGTGGGGGAGAGGAAAACGAGAAGCAAATGGCAAATAATGTAAATGCGAGGGAGACGAGTTTGTGATGGGTACTTGGTATGTCTTGACTTGAGCGAAGACCTCCCCGGCAACGGCGCCAGAAATCCTTCTTGCTACGTCTTGAGCTAGCATTGGTTTTCCCCGAAGAGGAGAGGGTGATGCAGCAAGTGTAGCATAAGTATTTCCCTCAGTTTTTGAGAACCAAGGTATCAATCCAGTAGGAGGCTCCTCAAAAGTCCCACGCACCTACACAAACAAACTGAGAACTCGCAACCAACACAATAAAGGGGTTGTCAATCCCTTCACGGCCACTTGCGAAAGTGAGATCTAATAAAGATAGTATGATAAGATAGATATATTTTTGGTATTTTATGATATAGATGCAAGAAAAGTAAAGATGCAAATAAAAGTAGATTGAAAGTAAATATGATAAGAGATAGACCCGGGGCCATAGGTTTCACTAGAGGCTTCTCTCGAGAGCATAAGTCTTACGATGGGTGAACAAATTACTGTCAAGCAATTGATAGAAAAGCGAATAATTATGACGTTATCTAGGCATGATCATGTATATAGGCATCACATCCAAAACAAGTGGACCGACTCCTGCCTCCATCTACTACTATTACTCCACACATCGACCACTATCTAGCATGCATCTAGAGTATTAAGTTCATAAGAACGGAGTAACACATTAAGCAAGATGATATGATGTAGAGGGATAAACTCATGCAATATGATATAAACCCCATCTTGTTATCCTTGATGGCAACAATACAATACGTGTCTTGTAACCCGTTCTGTCACTGGGTAAGAACACCACAAGATTGAACCCAAAGCTAAGCACTTCTCCCATGGCAAGAAAGATCAATCTAGTAGGCCAAACCAAACCGATAATTCGAAGAGACTTGCAAAGATAACTCAATCATACGTAAAAGAATTCAGAGAAGATTCAATTAATAACCATAGATAAATCTGAACATAAACTCACAATTCATCGGATCTTGACAAACACACCGCAAAAAGAGATTACATCGAATAGATCTCCACAAGAGAGGGGGAGATCATTGTATTGCGATCCAAAAAGAGAGAAGAAGCCATCTAGCTAATAACTATGGACCCGTAGGTGTGAGGTAAACTACTCACAACTCATAGGAGGGGCAAGGATGTTGATGTAGAGGCCCTCCATGGTCGATTCCCCCTCCGGCAGAGTGCCGGCGAAGGCTCCAAGATGGGATCTCGCGGATATAGAAGGTTACAGTGGTGGAAATTGTGTTTCGTGGTGCCCCTGGATGTTTTCGGGGTCCGTAGGTATATATAGGAGGAAGAAGTACGTTGGTGGACGCCCGAGGGGCCCACGAGACAAGGGGCACCCTACAGGGGGGCGCCCTCCTATCTCGTGGGGCCCTCGGAGCTTTCTTGACTTGCACCCCAAGCTCTCCGGATCAGATTTGTTCCAAAAATATCGCTCCCAAAGGTTTCATTCCGTTTGGAGTCCGTTTGATATTCCTTTTTTTTGAAAAACTGAAATAGGCAAAAAAACAGCAATATGGGCTGGGCCTTCGGTTAGTAGGTTAGTCCCAAAAATGATATAAATATGTAGAATAAAGCCCATAAGCATCCAAAATAGGTAATATAATAGCATGGAACAATAAAAAATTATAGATACATTGGAGACGTATCAGTGCCTCCCGAGCCTTGGTTCCAATGTGGTTGATGGTGTTGGAACCCCTGGGCTCAAGGGTGGCATGCTCCGCTGGTACTGGGTAAGTTGCCCTGGCAAGGCTCTTGCCGGGGCTGCGGAGACCGCCCCGGCAAGGATCTTGCCGGGGGAATCCACCTCGCCCTTGCTTCTTTTGTCTCTTGGTCTTGGCGTTGCTTTAATCATCTTGCTCTCTGGCTCCCTTCTCTGCCCTGCTAAGTGTGCCCACAGGCGCGGCTCTGACTGCCCGTGCACAAGTAAAATGGGTACAAAGGA
This sequence comes from Triticum aestivum, assembly GCF_018294505.1. Classification (NCBI taxonomy): domain Eukaryota; kingdom Viridiplantae; phylum Streptophyta; class Magnoliopsida; order Poales; family Poaceae; genus Triticum; species Triticum aestivum. The sequence goes on from NC_057798.1 coordinate 87,413,914, forward strand.
GTGCCCCTTCTTTAGTACACCAACACTTGGGAGCCTCCATCAAGATTGTGGAGTTGAACAAGAAGTTTGTAAGGGCAAGGAGATTGCCTACTTCGTGAAGATCTACCCAAGTGATGCAAGTCCTTTGTGGGTGATGTCTACTACACAACCTTCTTCTTGTAGACGTTGTTGGGCCTCCAAGTGCAGAGTTTGCAGAACAGTAGCAAATTTTCCTCAAGTGGATGACCCAAGGTTTATCAATCCGTGGGAGGCGTAGGTTGAAGATGGTCTCTCTCAAGCAACCCTGCACCCAAATAACAAAGAGTCTCTTGTGTCCCCAACACACCCAATACAGTGGTAAATTGTATAGATGCACTAGTTCGGCGAAGAGATGGTGATACAAGTTCAATCCCTTAATTTTCAGTGCATTATGAGAACTTTTATTTCTGCATAAAAACAACACCACAGTAGTTCTGCTGAAAACAACGTCAGTCCGGGTTAGTTCTAACCAAATCATACAAAAATCATGTAGAAATATTATAAACATGGCATGAATACATCAAAAATTATAGATGCGTTGGAGACATATCAGTGGGCGACGGCCATGGTGGGATAGATAAGGTTGCTTCTTCATGGACCCTTCGTGGGTGAAGCCCTCCATGGACTCACGCAGTTGTTACCCTTCGTGGTTTGAGGTCTCCATCAACGTGGATGTATGATAGCACCACCTATCGGAACCACGTCAAAAATCTCTGTGTCTACAATTGCATTTGCTCCCTTCAAATTCCTCCCTGTACCTTCATATGCAATGATTTACATTCCGCTTCTATACTCTTTGAATTGCACGTGTAGGTTGATTGCTTGACTAGTGCTAAATTGCTAAAATCTGCCAAGAATTAAAATTGGGAAAAGGTTAAGTTTTTATTTGTTCAAGTAGTCTAATCACCCACGTCTAGAGATACTTTAGATCCTACAAGTGGTATCAGAGCATTGGTCTCCATTTGCCTTTATTTCCATTGCTTTGGTGATCATAGCCTTGGTTTCAGAACCTAGGAGAGTATGGAGTCCAGCGAGGGAAATTATCACCGTAGAGGTCCTTACTTTGATGGTACAAATTTTGCTAGTTGGAAACATAAGATGAAAATTCATATTCTTGGACATAACCTCATCGTTTAAGCTATTGTGTGTATTGGTTTGCAAGGTGAATTCTTCAATGGGAGAGAATCGAATCGTGAAGCTACCATGGAAGAATTGAAGATGCTGCAATACAATGCTCAAGCTTGCAATATCCTCTTCAATGGATTGTGCCCCGAAGAATTCAACAAAATCAGCCGTCTTGAGAATGCAAAGGAAATTTGGGATACTTTGATTGATATGCACGAAGGTACAAACTCTATCAAGGAATCCAAGTTGGATGTGCTTCAAAGTTAGCTTGACAAATTCAAAATGAAGGATGGTGAAGGTGTCGCAGAAATGTACTCTAGGCTTGCTCTCATCACATATGAGATTGCCTGCTTAGGAAGTGAAGAGATGACCGACAAATTCATCATCAAGAAGATCCTAAGAGCATTGGATGTAAAATATAATACCGTGTGCACATTGATCCAAATGATGCCAAATTACAAAGATCTCAAGCCAATGGAAGTCATTGGAAGAATTGTTGCTCAAGAGATGTCAGTCAAGGATAAAGAAGAGCTTCACAACAAGTCTAGTGGTGCTTACAAAGCCTCATGTGATGCTCCTACATCATCAAGTGAGAAAAAACCTTCAATGAAGAATTGAGCTTAATGGTGAAGAACTTCAACAAATTCTACAAGAGTAGAAGCAAGGAAAGAAGTTCCAAGTCAAGGTCCTACAATGACAAAAGATCTTCTAGCCATGAGCGAAATTGCTATAATTGTGGAAGACCCGGACACTACTCCAGTGAGTGTATGGCTCCCTACAAAAGAAGAAAATAATCATCTAAAAGGAGAAGCAAAAGGGAAGAATCACCACCAAGAGAGAGAAGGAGTAGAGATGATCGCTATGAACGAACAACCTCTCGAAGAAGCAAGTATTCAGAAAGGAAGGACAAATCATCAATGAGCTACACAAAACGAAGGCATCAAGCTCATGTTGGTGAATGGGTATCCGGCTCCGACTCCGACCACCACTCCGAGAGAAGTTATCACTCCGACTCCAAATATACTCAAGATGCAGGTGTTGCCGGTCTTGCACTTGTGTCAACCAACTCCTATGTCATATTTGATTCTGTTGGAAATATGCCCTAGAGGCAATAATAAATTAGTTATTATTATATTTCCTTGTTCATGATAATCGTTTATTATCCATGCTATAATTGTATTGATAGGAAACTCAGATACATGTGTGGATACATAGACAACACTATGTCCCTAGTAAGCCTCTATTGACTAGCTCGTTGATCAATAGATGGTTACGGTTTCCTAACCCTGGGCATTGGATGTCATTGATAACGGGATCACATCATTAGTGGAATGATGTGATGGACAAGACCCAATCCTAAGCCTAGCACAAAGATCGTGTAGTTCGTATGTTGAAGCTTTTCTAATGCCAAGTATCTTTTCCTTAGACCATGAGATTGTGCAACTCCCGAATACCGTAGGAATGCTTTGGGTGTACCAAACGTCACAACGTAACTGGGTGGCTATAAAGGTGCATTACAGGTATCTCCGAAAGTGTCTGTTGGGTTGGCACGAATTGAGACTGGGATTTGTCACTCCATGTAAAAGGAGAGGTATCTCTGGGCCCACTCGGTAGGACATCATCATAATGTGCACAATGTGACCAAGGGGTTGATCACGGGATGATGTGTTACGGAACGAGTAAAGAGACTTGCTGGTAATGAGATTGAACAAGGTATCGGTATACCAACGATCGAATCTCGGGCAAGTACTATACCGCTAGACAAAGGGAATTGTATACGGGATTGATTGAGTCCTTGACATCGTGGTTCATCCGATGAGATCATCGTGGAACATATGGGAGCCAACATGGGTATCCAGATCCCGCTGTTGGTTATTGACCGGAGAACGTCTCGGTCATGTCTGCATGGTTCCCGAACCCGTAGGGTCTACACACTTAAGGTTCGATGATGCTAGGGTTATAAAGGAAGTTTGTATGTTGTTACCGAATGTTGTTCGGAGTCCCGTATGAGATCCCGGACGTCACGAGGAGTTCCGGAATGGTTCGGAGGTAAAGATTTATATATGGAAAGTTGTTGTTCGGGTTCCGGAAAAAGTTCGGTTTTTTTTGGTATTGTACCGGGAAGCTTCCAGAAGGTTCCGGAGGATTCCGGAGGGGGTCCGGAAATTGTTCCACCACGTCCAATACAGTAGCATGGGCTGTAGGGGGCGCCCTAGCCTTAATGGGCCAGGGGCACCAGCCCCCCCAAGGCCCATGCGCATGGGAAGGGGAAAAACCTAGGGGGGAGGGCCTCCACTTGACTTGGGAGGCACTCTTCCCCCCCTTGGCCGCCGCCCCCTCCTCAGATTGGATCTGAGGGGGCCGGCCCCCCTCTCCCTTGCCCCTATATATATGCGGGGGGTGGGAGGGCAGCCGCACCACATGTTCTGGCGCAGCCCTTCCCCTCTCCCAAGTACTCCTCCTCTCCCGCGGTGCTTGGCAAAGCCCTGCAGGATTCCACGCTCCTCCACCACCACCACGCCGTTGTGCTGCTGCTGGACGGAGTCTTCCTCAACCTCTCCCTCTCTCCTTGCTGGATCAAGGCGTGGGAGACGTCACCGGGCTGTACGTGTGTTGAACGCGGAGGTGCCGTCCGTTCGGCACTAGGATCTCCGGTGATTTGGATCACGATGAGTACGACTCCTTCAACCCCGCTCTCTTGAATGCTTCCGCTTAGCGATCTACAAGGGTATGTAGATGCACTCTCCTTCCCCTCATTGCTGGTTTCTCCATAGATAGATCTTGGTGACACGTACGAAAATTTTGAATTTCTGCTACGTTCCCCAACAGTGGCATCATGAGCTAGGTCTATTGCGTAGATTCTTTGCACGAGTAGAACACAAAGTAGTTATGGGCGTTGATTTTGTTCAATATGCTTACCGTTACTAGTCCAATCTTGTTTCGACGGTATTGTGGGATGAAGCAGCCCAGACCGACCTTACACGTACACTTACGTGAGACAGGTTCCACCGACTGACATGCACTTGGTGCATAAGGTGGCTAGCGGGTGCCAGTCTCTCCCACTTTAGTCGGAACGGATTCGATGAGAAGGGTCCTCATGAAGGGTAAATAGCAATTGACATATCACGTTGTGGTTTTGCGTAGGTAAGAAACGTTCTTGCTAGTAACCCATAGCAGCCACGTAAAACATGCAAACAACAATTAGAGGACGTCTAACTTGTTTTTGCAGGGTATGCTATGTGATGTGATATGGCCAAGAAGAATGTAATGAATGATATGTGATGTATGAAATTGATCATGTTCTTGTAATAGGAATCACAACTTGCATGTCGATGAATATGACAACTGGCAGGAGCCATAGGAGTTGTCTTTATTTATTGTATGACCTGCGTGTCATTGAACAACGCCATGTAATTACTTTACTTTATTGCTAACCGGTAGCCATAGTAGTAGAAGTAATAAGTTGGCGGGACAACTTCATGGAGACACGATGATGGAGATCATGATGATGGAGATCATGGTGTCATGCCGGTGACGACGATGATCATGGAGCCCCAAAGATGGAGATCAAAAGGAGCAATATGATATTGGCCATATCATGTCACTATTTGATTGCATGTGATGTTTATCATGTTTATACATCTTATTTTCTTAGAACGACGGTAGTAAATAAGATGATCCCTCATTAAAATTTCAAGAAAGTGTTCCCCCTAACTGTGCACCGTTGCGAAAGTTCGTCGTTTCGAAGCACCACGTGATGATCGGGTGTGATAGATCCTTACGTTCACATACAACGGGTGTAAGCCAGATTTACACACGCGAAACACTTAGGTTGACTTGACGAGCCTAGCATGTACAGACATGGCCTCGGAACACAAGAGACCGAAAGGTCGAGCATGAGTCGTATAGTAGATACGATCAACATGAAGATGTTCACCGATGATGACTAGTCCGTCTCACGTGATGATCGGACACGGCCTAGTTGACTCGGATCATGTAATCACTTAGATGACTAGAGGGATGTCTATCTGAGTGGGAGTTCATGAGATGAACTTAATTATCCTGAACATAGTCAAAAGATCTTTGCAAATTATGTCATAAGCTCATGCTTTAGTTCCACTGTTTAGATATGTTCCTAGAGAAAATATAGTTGAAAGTTGACAGTAGCGTTTATGCGGACAGTAGAAAGCTTATGTCGTTAATGCACCGCTTAGTGTGCTGAACCCCAAATCGTCGTCTGTGGATGTTGAGAACATCGGACATACACGTTTTGATAACTACGCGATAGTTCAGTTAAACGGTTTAGAGTTGAGGCACCAAAGACGTTTTTCGAAACGCCGCGGAACATATGAGATGTTTCGAGGGCTGAAATTGGGATTTCAGGCTCGTGCCCACGTCAAGAGGTATAAGACCTCCGACGATTTTCTTAGCCTGCAAACTAAGGGAGAAAAGCTCAATCGTTGAGATTGTGCTCAGATTGTCTGAGTGCAACAATCACTTGAATCGAGTGGGAGTTGATCTTCCAGATGAGATAGTGATGTTTCTCCAAAGTCATTGCCACCAAGCTGCTAGAGCTTCGTGATGAACTATAACATATCAAGGATAGATGATCCTTGAGGTATTCACGATGTTTGACACCGCGAAAGTAGAAATCAAGAAGGAGCATCAATTGTTGATGGTTGGTGAAACCACTAGTTTCAAGAAGGGCAAGGGCAAGAAGGGACACTTCATGAAACGGCAAATCAGTTGCTGCTCCAATGAAGAAACCCAAGGTTGAACCCAAACCCGATACTAAGTGCTTCTGTAATAAGGGGAACAGCCACTGGAGCAGAATTACCCTAGATACTTGGTAGATAAGAAGGCTGGCAAGGTCGATAGCAGTATATTGGATATACATTATGTTAATGTGTACTTTACTAGTACTCCTAGTAGCACCAGGGTATTAGATACCGGTTCGGTTGCTAAGTGTTAGTAACTCGAAATAAAAGCTACGAAATAAACGGAGACTAGCTAAAGGTGAGCTGACGATACGTGTTGGAAGTGTTTCCAAGGTTGATGTGATCAAGCATTGCACGCTCCCTCTACCATCGAGATTGGTGTTAAACCTAAATAATTGTTATTTGGTGTTTGCGTTGAGCATAGACATGATTGGATTATGTCTATCGAAATACGGTTATTCATTTAAGGAGAATAATTGTTACTCTGTTTATTTAAATAATACCTTCAATGGTCTAGCACCTAAAAGGAATGGTTTATTGAATCTCGATCACAGTGATACACATTTTCATGCCAAAAAGGATATAAGATAGTAATGATAGTACCATTCACTTGTGGCACTGCCATGTAAGTCATATTGGTATAATACGCATGAAGAAGCTCCATATTGATGGATCTTTGGACTCACTCGTTTTTGAAAAGTTTGAGACATGCAAACCATGTCTATTGGTGTATACGCATGAAGAGACTCCATGCAGATGGATCGTTTAGACTCACTTGATTTTGAATCACTTGAGATATGCAAATCATACCACATGGGCAAGATGACTGAAAAGCCTCGGTTTCAGTAAGATGGAACAAGGTAGCAACCTGTTGGAAGTAACACATTTTGATGTGTGCAGTCCAATGAGTGCTGAGGCATGTAGTGAATATCGTTATGTTCTGACTTCACAGATGATTCGAGTAGATGTTGATTATATTTACTTGATGAAACACAAGTCTGAGTTATTGAATGGTTCAAATAATTTCAGAGTGAAGTTGAAGGTCATTGTGACAAGAGGATAAAATGTCTATGATATGATCATAGAGATGAGTATCTGAGTTACGAGCTTTGGCACACAATTAAGACATTGTGGAAATTGTTTCACAATTAATACTGCCTGGAACACCATAGTGTGATGGTCTGTCCGAACATCATAGTTGCACCCTATTGGATATGGTGCGTACCATGATATCTCTTATCGAATTACCACCATCGTTCATGGGTTAGGCTTTAGAGACAAGCGCACTCACTTTAATAGGGCACCACGTAATTCCGTTGAGATGACACCGAACTATGGTTTGGAGAAACCTAAGTTGTTGTTTCTTAAAAGTTTGGGGCTGCAACGCTTATGTGAAAAAAATTTCAGGTTGATAAGCTCGAACCCAAAGCGGATAAAATGCATCTTCATAGGACACCCAAAACAGTTGGGTATACCTCCTAATTCAGATCCGAAAGCAATAGGGATTGTTTCTTAAATCGGGTCCTTTCTCGAGGAAAGGTTTGTCTCGAGAATTGAGTGGGAGGATGGTGGAGACTTGATGAGGTTATTGAACCATCACTTCAACTAGTGTGTAGCAGGGCATAGGAAGTTGTTCCCGTGACGCCTACACCAATTGAAGTAGAAGCTTATGATAGTGATCATGAAGTTTCGGATCAAGTCACTACCGTACCTCGTAGGGTGACAAGGATGCGTACTACTTCAGAGTGGTACGCAATCCTTTCTTAGAGGTCATGTTGCTAGACAACAATGAACCTACGAGCTATGGAGAAGCGATGGTGGGCCCGGATTCCGACGAATGGCTCGAGGCCATAAAATCCGAGAAAGGATCCATGACTTTGGAGGAACTACTTGATGGTCGTAAGGCTATTGGGTACAGATGGATTTTAGAAGAAGACATACAATGATGGTAAGTATCACTATTAAGAAAGCTTGACTTGTCGTTAAGATGTTTTCTGACAAGTTCAAGGAGTTGACTGCGATGAGACTTTCTCACTCGTAGCGATGCTAAGAATCTGTTGGGATCATATTAGCAATTACTGCATGATTTATGAAATCTTGCAGATAGGATGTCAAAACATTGTTTCCTCGACGTAATACTTGAGGAACGGTTGTATGGGATACAACCAGAAGGTTTTGTCAATCCTGAAAGACGCTAATAAGTATGCAAAGCTCCAGCAATCCTTCTTAGGACTGGAGTAAGCATCTCGGAGTTGGAATGTACGCTTTGATGAGATGATCAAAGATTTTGGGTTTATACAAAGTTTGTGAGAAACTTGTATTTCCAAAGAAGTGAGTGGGAGCACTATAGAATTTCTGATAAGTATATGTTGTTGACATATTGTTGATCAGAAATGATGTAGATTTTTTTGTAAAGCATATAGGGTTATTTGAAAAGTGTTTTTCAATGGAAGACCTGGATTAAGCTACTTGAACAATAAGCATCAAGATCTATAAGATAGATCAAAATGTTTAATAATACTTTCAAATGAGCACATACCTTGACATGATCTTGAAGGTGTTCAAGATGGATCAGTCAAAGAAGGAGTTCTTGCCTGAGTTGTAAGGTATGAAGTTAAGAGTTAAGCTCGACCACGGCAGAAGAGAGAGAAAGGACGAAGGTCATCCCCTATGCTTCAGACGTAGGCTCTATAGTATGCTATGTTGTGTACCGAACCGGAAGTGTGCCTTGCCATGAGTCAGTCAAGGGGTACAAGAATGATCCAGGAATGGATCATTGGACAGCGGTCAAAATTATCCTTAGAGGAATAAGGAAATGTTTCTCGATTATGGAGGTGATAAAGAGTTCGGCATAAAGGGTTACGTCGATGCAAGCTTTAACACCTATCCGAGTGACTCTGAGTAGCAAACCGGATACGTATAGTGGAGCAACCATTTGGAATAGGTTCAAGTGGAGCGTGGAAGCAGCATTTACAATATGACATAGAGAATTGCAAAGTACATACGGATCTGAATACTGCAGCCCCGTTGAGTAAAACCTCTCTCACAAGCAAAACATGATCAAACCCCAGAACTCATTGAGTCTTAATCACATGATGATGTGAACTAGTTTAATGACACTAGTAAACTCTTTGGATGTTGGTCACATGGTGATGTGACGTGTGAGTGTTAATCACATAATTATGTGAGCTAGATTATTGACTCTAGTGCAAGTGGGGGACTGATGGAAATATGCCCTAGAGGCAATAATAAATTAGTTATTATTATATTTCCTTGTTCATGATAATCGTTTATTATCCATGCTATAATTGTATTGATAGGAAACTCAGATACATGTGTGGATACATAGACAACACCATGTCCCTAGTAAGCCTCTATTGACTAGCTCGTTGATCAATAGATGGTTACGGTTTCCTAACCATGGGAATTGGATGTCATTGATAACGGGATCACATCATTAGTGGAATGATGTGATGGACAAGACCCAATCCTAAGCCTAGCACAAAGATCGTGTAGTTCGTATGCTAAAGCTTTTCTAATGCCAAGTATCTTTTCCTTAGACCATGAGATTGTGCAACTCCCGGATACCGTAGGAATGCTTTGGGTGTACCAAACATCACAACGTAACTGGGTGGCTATAAAGGTGCATTACAGGTATCTCCGAAAGTGTCTGTTGGGTTGGCACAAATCGAGAATGGGATTTGTCACTCCGTGTACGGGATTGATTGACTCCTTGACATCGTGGTTCATCCGATGAGATCATCGTGGAACATGTGGGAGCCAACATGGGTATCCAGATCCCGCTGTTGGTTATTGACCGGAGAACGTCTCGGTCATGTCTGCATGGTTCCCGAACCCGTAGGGTCTACACACTTAAGGTTCGATGATGCTAGGGTTGTAAAGGAAGTTTGTGTGTGGTTACCGAATGTTGTTCAGAGTCCCGGATGAGATCCCGGATGTCACGAGGAGTTCCGGAATGGTCCGGAGGTAAAGATTTATATATGGAAAGTTGTTGTTCGGGTTCCGGAAAAAGTTCGGGTTTTTTCGGTATTGTACCAGGAAGCTTCCAGAAGGTTCCGGAGGATTCTGGAGGGGTCCGGAGGTCCGGAAATTGTTCCACCACGTCCAATACAGTAGCATGGGCTGTAGGGGGGTGCCCTAGCCTTAATGGGCCAGGGGCACCAGCCCCCCCAAGGCCCATGCGCATGGGAAGGGGAAAACCCTAAGGGGGAGGGCCTCCACTTGACTTGGGAGGCACTCCTCCCCCCCTTGGCCGCCGCCCCCTCCTCAGATTGGATCTGAGGGGGCCGACCCCCTCTCCCTTGCCCCTATATATATGCGGGGGGTGGGAGGGCAGCGGCACCACATGTTCTGGCGCAGCCCTTCCCCTCTCCCAAGTACTCCTCCTCTCCCGCGATGCTTGCCGAAGCCCTGCAGGATTGCCACGCTCCTCCACCACCACCACGCCATTGTGCTGCTGCTGGACGGAGTCTTCCTCAACCTGTCCCTCTCTCCTTGCTGGATCAAGGCGTGGGAGACGTCACCGGGCTGTACGTGTGTTGAACGCGGAGGTGCCGTCCGTTCGACACTAGGATCTCCGGTGATTTGGATCACGACGAGTACGACTCCTTCAACCCTGTTCTCTTGAACGCTTCCGCTTAGCGATCTACAAGGGTATGTAGATGCACTCTCCTTCCCCTCGTTGCTGGTTTCTCCATAGATAGATCTTGGTGACACGTAGGAAAATTTTGAATTTCTGCTACGTTCCCCAACAGATTCACCAAATGAAGGAATTGGAAGATGCTTCATGGCTAAAGGCCCCAAGGTATCACACCCCTAGTATGTTGATTTCAATAGTGATGAAGATGATTTGCTAGGTGATGATGATTTACTTGTTGACAACTCTAGTGATGAGATGAAATGGCTATTAATCATGCTAATCAAGATAAAATAAATGACAATGATAAGAAGGAGATTGAGCGTCTAACTAAAGAACTAAGCACTCTTAAATTAGCTCATGAAACTAATTTAGAGGATCATCGAGAACTTTTAAAGACTCTTGAGAAGCTACGCTTCGAGAAGATCAATCCTGAGCAAGAACATGGGTTCTTAAAGGCCATCAATGATGATCTTTGGAAGAAAAGTTCTTCTTTCATTGCCAAGCGTTTACTCTTGTCTACTTACATGCCACAAGTAAAATCTAGCAACAAGAACAAGAAATATTCTTCTTCTTGTAGTAACAATAATCATGCTAAATCCAATATTGTTGCTTCTAGTAGTTCTCTTGATTCCACTAATGATTCTCTTAGCCAAGTTACACTTCAGCAAGAAAATAGCTTATTGAAGGGAATTATAGAGAAAGGTGTTTACAAGAGCCTTGCCAGAAGTAAGCAATTTGAGGAAATTGTACGCAAGCAAGGAAGGCACCGGAAGAATCAAGGTGTTGGTTTTGAACGGTGTTCAATGCCAATGGAGTTGAGTGGGAAGAAGATTAATACCCCAAGACAAAGTTTGTTCCTCAACAAGAGAAGTATGATCCTACTTCCTTTGAGGGGACACAAGCTCAAGATGATGTGCCACCACAAGACCACAAACTAAAAGGCAAGGACAAGCTTCAAGAAGAGATTCATGCATTGGAAGATGCTCCGAAGGCCTTGGTCAAGTGGGTTCCCACGACTACATCAAGTACATCTACAACCCTAAGGATTCCCATCAAGATGATGTGGATCCAGAAGAAGAAGAATTAGATAGTTCTTGAGGGTGACTCCGCTAACATACTTCCTTCATATTCATTTTGGCGAGGACTTGTGTAAACAACTTCCACATCTTACACTAGTTCAAGGAGTCACAAACCCTCTTGTTGGTAAGACAAGGGACAAGGTAATCTAATGCTCTCATGGACATCATTATGTGTGAGCTTCACTCTATGTCTATGGATATCCTTGTTTGTTCCTTGTGGGACTAACCCATGTAGGTATTGAAGTGCAACTCACTCCAATGGATTGATTCAAATGATCTACATCAACTATGAGCATCCAAATCTTCAACACCTACATGAAGTCATCATCGACAAAACCTAAGGTTAGTTCATCCCTCTTAGGGGGGATATCACATCTAGGGGGAGCTTTACTCCAAGAATTGAGCTAAAGCAACTCTAATGGTGTGAACACAACAATGCCTTATGTAAAAGTGGTCACCCCACTTGTGCTCAAACGATGAGTATGACCTATGATCAATTATTCTCATTTGACTCCTAAGTCAATATACTCATATATAGATGACCTAGTCATCGCCAATTGCTTGATAGATGCTAGAGTGTTTGTGCATGCTTTGCCACATATTTCATTTGCCATTTTGTTGTGTGAGCATGTTGATTGCATAATTTTCTTCATTTGAGGACATCCATTTGTTGTTATGTATGTTTGGCTCTTTTTTTGCCAAATGGATGGACAAGAATGCCTAAGAACTTCCTTTAGCTATCTATGCTTTTCTCGTCTCAAACTCTATTCATGCTACATCACAAAGTTTGGTCAGAGCCAAATTCGAACCCTGTGTGTGAGGAGCACTCGTAGTTCCGATTCGTCATGGACTTAAACTTCCAAAACCTCTCTATGCACTTCGGTCTGACCGATTCATTCATTTCGGTCAAACCGAGTTCACTGAGATGATCTAGGTTTTCAATCTCGGTGCAACCAATTATAACTTTTTGGTCACACCGAGTTGCAGTAACCTCTTGCGGTTTTGCATCTTGGTGCCACCGAGTTTTTCCACTCAGTCACACTGATAGCGTCAGGATATATATACCGACGGGTCAAATTTTGGAAATTCCTCCAAAACCTCTTCACTCGCGCGTGTCCTGCTCTGCCGCCTCAAGTCTCCGGATCGTCCCATCGCAAGCGACCTCCCATCGGTGGTCTCTGCCGCCGTCAACGGAAATCTTCACCCCCGTTGCCGTTGTAGCGAGCTCATCGCCGAGTTAGGGTATGAGTTTGTCACTTTGTGCATTCCTTTAACTCCGGTTCTTAGCACAAAGACAATGCAAAGTTTCTTTCCAAGTATGAGATCGATCTATCCACAGAGAACTTCCATTAGATTAGGTTTGATTTGAAAATTTAGGGTTAGGTTTCCACCGAACTCATCTTGGATCGATCGAATTATAGAAATCGGTCTCACCGATTTGGCTTAGTCCATTGCACATGTGATTTTTGATCTGACCGAAAATTGCAAATCGGTGTGACCGAGATCAGGACTTTGTGAAACCCTAGCAATCTCGGAGTCATCGAACTGTGTCTCCGTCTGACCGATTCCACTAGTTTATCCAAAGTTGCTTTGGCGTCACCGAGTCTCAAAAATTAGTAGCTCTGAAATGCTTTCTGTGGAAAACTAAAACTAAGTTTTTGACTCGTTCTTTTTTCACAAATCTCTGCACTTTGTGATGCTCATCCACTCTTTCTCATCTACAACTATTCACAGGGTCAACTCTCAGTTTGTAGTGCAGTATGTCTGATCAGAGTGACAGCCAGAATATGTCTCAAGAGCAAGTGAACTTGAGTGAGGGCACTAGTCCCTCTAGCAGCTCTGAGGAAGGAACCAGGAGCACACCAAGCAACCTGCCTAAGGCACAAACTAAGGAGAGGAAAAAGAGGACTTCAGATTCTGAAGATGAAGACTATGTTGCTGCTGCTGAAGAAGTAACTTCAAAGAAGAGAGTGCTGAAGAAAGAGTATGCTGCTGATGCCTCAACTAAGCCTGGAAAGATTGTGAAGGCCCCTGCCATAAGAATTCCTATGTCTAAGACCAGAGCTTCAACACAAGTACCAGCTAAGCCAAGTGAAGTTGCTGGTGAAGGCAAGAATAGGAAAGAAAGGGTCAAGAAAACTATGGCAAGAGTGATTGGACATCCATCTATGGTCAGTGAGCCAGCAGAGGAGGAGGAAGAGCCACCAGCACCTCCTGCCAAGTCACAAAAGCTGATGGGGGATGCCATTAAGTCTGGGGCTGCACCTTCAAAGCCCAAGACAACCCCCAAAGCTCCATATCAAGCCACAAGACTGCACCTGAGAGAAGCACCAGGAACATTCCTGTTGCAGAGAAGAACAAGGCCCCAGTGCCTGAAGTTGCAGATGAAGTTGAAGCCCTAGTGCTCAGGAAACTCAAGCCAAATATTCTAGACCATGATGACAGTCACCCAGTGGCTGAAAACATGCAGGAAAGGTAGGATGTAGGTCTCAAACGATGGAGACAAGCTGATCCATATGCTGTGAGGAGAAGGAATGTTGTAGACTACAGGTTCCATACCAATGAACAACGAGATTTCTATGAGACAGTGTTGCTTGACAAGAAGACCATTGTGAGTGATATGATATGGGTTGATTGGGAATATATTGATGAGAATGCAGATCATTTCCCAGGAGTGCATGATAGCTTCAAGTCCAATGGTGTTGATGAGTTTGTTGGTCAGGATCTAACCAAATGGAATGATGATCTAATTATGCAATTCTACTCAACATCTCATTTCTATCCTGATGGAAGGATTGTGTGGATGACTGAAGGTCAAAGGCACCAATCTACTGTTGATGAGTGGGCTAAGATCATAAATTCCCCCGAAGAAGAAGAGAGAGACATTGATGTCTATGCAGAAAAGAAGAAGGACCACAACTCCATGGCCAATATGTACAAGGAGATTCCAAAGAAGGCCCTGGAGACACATAAGTTTGGGTTAGTATATTACTTGTTGTCTGGATTGGACACAATAAACACCATCTTGAGGCACACTCTGTTGCCCAAATCTGGAGATCACAGGATGATCAGAGACCATTCCATCAACTTGCTACAGTTGTTTGATGTGCCACAAAAGTTCAAAGTTATGAGCTTGATTGTTGAGACAATCAAAAGAACAGTTGCAGACCAGAAGAGATCATGTGGGTATGCTCCACACATAAAGATGTTGATCAATTCCAAGATGAAGAAGGGAGTGTATCTGTTGGACAAAGAACATCTTCCTTTGTTGCCTGATTTTGAGGACAACACTGTTGTCGTGGGTGATGAAGATCCCACTTCTGTTGAAGCTCATGAGAAGGAGAAAGCTCAAGCTGAGAAGGCTGCCAAGATGCCAAGTGCAGGAGAAGCTTCACATGTGTACCTCAAGTCTAAGAAAGATCAACTTGGATATCTTATTCAAGACACTGTGAGGATTGAGAAGGGCCTGGCCACCCTGACTCAAAACTAGGAAAGCTTGGAGAGGATCATTGAGACAAAATTCTATGATCTTGATTTGAAGGTGACAGAAATGCAAACAGTAGTTGAGCAGCTCCAGGAAGAAGCTGATGAGAGGAAAGGGTGCACAACCACAAATTCTTTTAACAAAGTGCCTAGGGCACAGAGATCTGCAGCGGTTCCAGTGCCAGAAACTAGAGCTATAGTATCAGCACCTGCAGCCACAACTCCAGTTGCCCCTTCAGTGGCAACCCCTCCATCTCCAACAACTTCTACAGATGCATTTGTCCTTAGAGTCATCTCAACGCCACCTCCCGAAGATCAAGCCTAGAGATTCACATAGCGCTATGCATGTTCAAGCTTTTTGGTAACTTGTTGCCGAAGGGGGAGAAAGTGTACAGATCATAGGCTTCAGAGAGAGAGAGAGAGAGAGAGCTTTGCTTATTATTTGCTCTTTTGCCACTTCTTTGCTTGTTTTCTTGGTTATGATACTTTATGCTTGTGTGTGAGATACCTTGTATGATAATTTGTTTGATCATATCATACTTTATGCTTATGCTTGGATGATGATATTCTCTATCTTTATGTATGATCATTCACTTTTCCTTGGTGATGAGTGCATATTTCTTATTCTATCATTTTGAGTGCTCCACCAAGATATATTTGACATGGAAGAGTAACCCATGATCCTAATTGATTGTGCATTTGCAGTCCAAAGCAAATCTTAAATAATGCACACATTTAGGGGGAGCTCTTTCTTATCACATACTTCTCAAAGTGACGATGTATTTCATTCTTATTATCATTTGTCAAAGCTTTGATCTATATGTTGCCATCAATTACCAAAAAGGGGGAGATTGAAAGTGCAACTAATCCCGGGGTGGTATTGGTAATTCTTAACAACATATAACTCATTGAACTAATGCTCTTTCAAGATAATCATTTCAGAAAGTTCAATGATTGGCATGGCATGGGCTAGAGATGTGGACCCCTCAAAATGCAAAGGATACATATTGGCAACAAGCTCGAGACTCTATATTTTCTGTTTGAGTGATCCAAGATCAAATTGAGTCTATAGGAAAGCCAATACTATTAAAAGGGGATGAGGTGTTGCTTAATGGGTTGCTTGCTCAAAATACTTAGTGATATGCTCCAAAACCCTCAACCACTTTCTCATTTCCAAATATGTCCTAAACCCAAAAGTCAAACTTAGCCCCACCGATTTGATCTATCCGGTGCCACCGAGTTCATTTGACATAGCCAGAGCCATAGCTAGAAACCCTAATCACTTCGGTCTCATCGATAGGGATCTCGGTCTCACCGAGATGGGATTGCAAACTCTCTATTTCCCTTCGTAACGTTTCGGTCTCACCGAAATGAGCGATCGGTCCCACCAAGTTCACAATGCAAACTTTTTGTTTCCTTTTCGTAATGCTTCAGTCTCACCAAAATGATCGGATCAGTCCCATCGAGTTTGCCTGACCAACTCCCTGTTTGCCTATTGCTGAAATCGGACCCACTGAGTTCATGTGATGGGTCTCACCGAGATCAAGTTATGCCCTAACCCTAGTGCATCGGTCCCACCGAGTTGATCATATCGGTCCCACCGAAAATCCTATTGTTCACATTCTGACCTGCATCGATCTGACCGAGTTTCATGATTCGGTCCCACCGAGTTTGGGAATCTGTGTGGAACGGTTAGATTTCGTGTGGAGGCTATATATACCCCTCCACCCACTCTTCATTCGTGGAGAGAGCCATCAGAACATACCTACTCTTCCACTACTCATTTTTTGAGAGAGAACCACCTACTCATGTGTTGAGACCAAGACATTCCAATCCAATCATATGAATCTTGATCTCTAGCCTTCCCAAGTTTCTTTTCACTCAAATCATCTTTCCACCATAGCCAAATCAGTGAGAGAGAGTTGAGTGTTGGGGAGACTATCATTTGAAGCACAAGAGCAAGGAGTTGATCATCAACACACCATCTATTACCTTTTGGAGAGTGGTGTCTCCTAGATTGGTTAGGTGTCGCTCGGGAGCCTCCGCCAAGATTGTGGAGTTGAACCAAGAAGTTTGTAAGGGCAAGGAGATCGCCTACTTCGTGAAGATCTACCCAAGTGAGGCAAGTCCTTCGTGGGCGACGACCATGGTGGGATAGACAAGGTTGCTTCTTCATGGACCCTTCGAGGGTGGATCCCTACATGGACTCGCGCAGCCGTTACCCTTCGTGGGTTGAAGTCTCCAGCAACGTGGGTGTAGGATAGCACCACCTACCGGAACCACGCAAAAAATCTCTGTGTCTACAATTGTGTTTGCTCCCTTCAAACTCCTCCCTTTACCTTCATATGCAATGATTTACATTCTGCTGATATACTCTTTGAATTGCATGTGTAGGTTGATTGCTTGACTAGTGATAAGTTGCTAAAATCTGCCAAGAATTAAAATTGGGAAAAGTTTAAGTTTTTATTTGGTCAAGTAGTCTAATCACCCCCCTCTACACATACTTTCGATCCTACAATGACATAGAACTACGCGAATGACTTATTTACCTAGACGGAGGTAGTACGTGAAGACAATTTAATGCTCGAAGGAGTCAACTCGCAATTAACGCTGCCCACCTCCCGGCCGCTCTTACTAACGTTCACTTGTGGTACACAACCCTCCGAAGTGGTGAACAACAAATGAATCACACACGGTCAAAATATCAGAAAGGTGGGCTGCACCATCCTCCAATTTTAAATATTTTGATTCTCAAAAAAATATTAAATATTTTGGGCACTTGTATTCGGCCTAAGTCGATGTGCCACCAGATGTACTAAGGGTTACATCGGGTGCTAAGAAACTAGGGCGTATTGAGAGTAATTGTCATGCCGTTTATTTGTAGGGTCACATGCAAATTGTGAAACTGTATTCACCTCTTATTTAGTGGATGAGGTCTTTTGCCTCCGTTCCAAAAAAAGAGAAATTCAATTTTAATTATTTGGTTTGTACACTTTGCTCTCTTCCAATATTTTTGGCACTTGTATTCGAGCTAAGTCAGTGTGCCACCGCATCTCGTACTACTCCCTCCGTCTAGGTGTACAAGTCATGTTAGAAGGTGCAGCGGGACCAAGGTGCAAGTAGATTGGAGGAGAAGGAGAAATTTGACCAATCCTTTCTCCAATCAAAGCCCTGATTTCTGTCTCTAAACGCAACAATTAATCACAACAATTAAGAGATTCTGTTTTAGCTACCATGCAAGGACATGTATTAACTCGCATGCAATCCAACTTTGATTCCTTGACTGATCAACGCGTAGTTGCGCTCCATGCATTCGGTTTCCGGGGGAGATAACAAGGCAGAGTAAGTAACAACACTCGCTAGCAACAAGGCTAGGAGTGGATTGAGATGGGAAGTTAATGGACGACGCCTAAACATTTTGGGAATATTTCATTTTCATAAGATGACTTAACTCCTAGATGTAGGGAGTACTACTCTACTCCTCAGTCCAGGTTTGATGGAATATTCGTCACCTCTTCTCTTCTTGTGCATGCTCAATTATCTCACTTCCTGTGGCTCCCACTCGAGAGATATTCCTATTCTATGAACCTGTGTGTGTGTGCGCACACGCGCGCGTGTGTGTGTGTGCTATAACAGCGTGTGTGTTAGAGAAATCGACACATCGACCTACTCCTACAGAGAGATGGTGTGTAGTGTACGATTTAGCCGCGAGTGTTGGTGCATCCTCTCGTTTCCGGGCGTCTGGTCAGGATAGCTGCCACGCCCGCTCCTGATCAGCCTGGCCCACCCAAAGCCCCTCCATCGCCCGTGCACGCTTCCCGCCCAAAACGGTCAGCACCGCTCCAGAGAATCGGTGCCGCATTCATGCCCGGGCAGAGCAGACGCGACCTCTCACTGGCACCTGCATTGAAGAAAGCGGATTCAAGAGTGATGGTTGCTTCGTCCGTACAACTTACTGCTGGGTCTATCTGATTTGACGGCTCATTGGTCATTATTACTAAGGTGGTACGACTGCTGGATTTCCCATGATTCGACAAAAGGAGTAGACTACAATTTTCTCCATTCTTACAATGGAGATGTGCGAAAGCAGTGAAAACGCACAAGCTCAGTGATTACATGGCCCACCTTACACTATCGCCATATTTTCTGGACACCGTGCGACACCTACCTCTTTACATAGTAGTATAGTACGTACTGTAATTTCTCAGCGAGATAAATTTGTACAATGCTATGAAGCTTCCCACTTCTGTTTCATGTATCTTGCGTCCAAGCTTACCCCGTTGCAACACTTCATCAAATACAAAGGAGACTAACATGCATGCTATTGCATCTCAATGATTGAGAGATCATAGTCAATATGTACTCCCTCTGTTCCAAAGTAAGTGTCTCAACTTTATGCAAACTTTAGTACAAAGTTGTACTACTACTAAACTTGACACTTATTTTGGAACAGAGGCAGCTAAAGAAAAAATGATCCATGGTGTCCCTATCCCTTGAACCCTAAACCCTAACCAGGCTTTAATTTGCTGGTGATGTTGAACCTTCCGAAGAAATGAAGTTTGCAACCCATTGACCATCGGATCATTTTTTGCATTTTCACCAAAATAGAGATGAGCATCCCCGTGGCAAAGAAACTAAAGAAGCATGATTAGAATAAGATTACTCGGACTAGTTGATGAGACATAAACTCATCACAAATACAGTAGAAGCTAGTAGAGATACGTGCGGGGAAAATAAGTAGAGAAATATCCACATGGAGCGATATGGGCAGCTGGGGCAGTGGTGCAATCCGGTTATAAAGGAAGTTGTACCTGAGGGATGTCGGGACATACCTCAACCTAGAGGAGGGTGGTGGGAGGCAGCAACTGCCCACGTCATGGAAATGAGCAAGGGACAAAGGCAACCACACCAGCTTTGTGAGAGAGAACGACAGGGACCCCTGATCAGGACGTGCCGACAGTGGGTTTTCACCAGTGGCGATGGTGACCGCATCTACACAA
This sequence comes from Triticum aestivum, assembly GCF_018294505.1. Lineage (NCBI taxonomy): Eukaryota > Viridiplantae > Streptophyta > Magnoliopsida > Poales > Poaceae > Triticum > Triticum aestivum. The sequence goes on from NC_057798.1 coordinate 87,433,997, forward strand.
AGCATCCACCCCTTCCCTTGGCGGACGTGGTCCGCCCGAATTTTAGAGATGTGACCACAGTCGTTTTGTGTGAGAGTGTGTGAAGAGAGCAACCCCATCAAGCAACCGTGTAGGCTCGTCCTGGCTATGTATATAGTGGAGCAGTTTTTTTTCTCTCCGGCACCGTTCATGCGTGGTTCCCGACCCTCCATTATTTATAAGTGAGTAACTACTACTAGACGCGCCAAATTATCACGTGGCCTACATCATCATACAAAAACGAGCTCCACTGTGTCACGTGTGTGGTTGGGGAAGACGAAAAGAGTGCTACGGAGTACTACGTGCGTGGGTGTGTGCACCTATTCTCTTCAAGCATGGTTATTAGAAGTATAGCCCACTACTCTACCACAAAGTTATTATATAGGCAAAGAGTATAGGCAGTAGTAATGACTAATAAGCCGTCAAATCATGAGGCCCACCTTTCTCTATGTTTGACCGAGGAAGCAGCCATCATTTCACTCCTTGTTGAATACCCATCCGCTGCTACCTCCGCAAATAAATGAAAATCCGCTTCTACCTCCACAGCATGGTTAATAATATAGCATGTCAATCACGACGTAAAAATATCATTCACTGATACAATAGGGCTGGCTCTAAGGCTGGTGATTGTTTTTTACTTTGTCTCTTTCTCTTTTTGTCTCATTTACTCATTTTACATAGGAGCACGTGTAGAGGATGGCTATTCCTTTCGATGGGACTTCTTCATGGGGTTTAAGACTAAGCAGCTCTGAATTATCCCCGCTACCCACCACTCTGAATCGTGCCATCTATGATAGTACTCCCATTGCAACAACCAGGTCCACTAGGTCTAGCACATCATGTAGGAAGAGACTGTCATGCAAAACATACATCTTGTTGCCTTCTTCCTCAAACAGTACATACCACTGGTACGTACTACTAGTACTACTACTACTCGTTCTCCTATAAACCTTGCGCTTGGCATCTAAAAAATATTAACCTTTGTGCTTGGCTCTTTGCCTCTTAGGGAAGTCGAGAAATAATGGTACTATAGTATACGTTCTGGCTATTTGAGACCGAATGAATTGCTGCACGTCCACCACGTAGGCGAGGGTCGAGGGGCACGAGAGAGTGCATACTAGTACGTCTGTTTCAATATGGACTACATACGGAGCAAAATGAGTGAATCTACACTCTAAAATACGTCTATATACATCAGTGTTTGGAGTATGTACTAGTAGTTCATATTGAAATCTAGTACTCCCTCCGTCCCATAATACTAGTGTCAGAAACGTTCTTATATTATGGGACAGAGGGAGTAAAACTAGATACATCCGTATCTAGACAAATTTAAGACAAAAATTTTGGGAGGGAGGTAGTATATTTCAAACAATATGATAATCTCTCTAACCAAGGTAGGGATGAGGAGTAATGGAGGGAGTAGTAAAATTTTCTCCTAGACCTGTGAGCCACCACGCGGGTGGGCAAGGGAGCGGGCGTAGGCGTCGTAAGCAAGCTTCTCCTCGTCCTGCGACTCTGCGAGCTGATACGTCTCCAACATATCTATAATTTATGAAGTATTTATGCCATGTTTACACTAGTTTTATATGTTTTTGGTATGAATTGATTAGAACTAACCCGGACTGACGCTGTTTTCAGCAGAACTACCGTGGTGTTGCTTTTGTGCAGAAATAAAAGTTCTCGGAATGCGCTGAAAATCAACGGAGAATTTTTCTGGAAAATATGAAAAATACTGGAACAAAAATATATAGGAGGGGAGTCCCATGGGCCCCACGTGGGTGGGGGCGCGCCCGTGTGCCTCGTGGACTGCCCGTGGGGTCCCCTGACTTGTTTTTGCCCCAACCTCTCCTATAAATACATAAATCTCCAGAAATTAACCTAGATCGGAAGTTTCGCCGCCGCAAGCCTCTGTAGCCACGAGAAATCAATCTAGGCCCTCTCTGCCACCCTGCCGGAGGGGGACATCATCACCGGAGGCCATGGAGGAGGATCCCGGAGGGGCCATCATCGTCATGAAGGCCAAGGACCAGAGGGAGAACCTCTCCCCATCCAGGGGAGGCCATGGAGGAGTAAGAACAAGGGGGAGAACCTCTCCTCCTCTCTCTCGGTGGTGCCGAAGTGCCATCGGGAGGGGAATCATCGACGCGGTGATCGTCTTCATCAACATCACCATCATCATCACCATCCTCATGTCTTTTACGCGGTCCGCTCTCCCGCACCCAGCTGTAATGCGTACATGAAAATGATGCTTTATGCCACATATTATGATCCAATGATGTGTTGCCATCCCATGATGTTTTGACTAGATATCCTTTGTCTTTGGGTTGATTGATGATCTAGATTGGTATGAGTTGTATGTTATATTTTGGTGCTGTCCTATTGTGACCTCCATGTCGCACAAGCGTGAGGGATTCCCGTTGTAGGGTGTTGCAATATGTCCATGGTTTACTTATTGTCTGCGTTGCTTGAGTGACAGAAGCATAAACACGGATAAGTGGGTCACGACGTATGGGAATAAAGGGGATTTGATATGTTAATGCTATGGTGGGGTTTTACCTTAACGATCTTTAGTAGTTGCAGATGCTTGCTAGAGTTCCAATCAGAAGTGCATATGATCCAAGAAGAGAAAGTATGTTCGCTTATGCCTCTCCCTCATATAAAATTGTAATGACGACTATCGGTCTTGTTAACAATTGCCTAGGATAATTCCGCACACCAAACCATAATTATTCCACACTTTCTATTTATAATATTTAGTAATATATTCTAACTTTATGATAATAGCACCTACTTTAATATTTTAGCTCTCCGATATCATGCAAAGTTATCCTCTTCATACCCACAACATAGTTTTATTTCTCGTTTCTAGTTGGAAGCAACCGTTCGGTGTACATAGAGTCGTATTAGTGGCAGATAGGACTTGAGAGAATATTGATCTTACCTTTAGCTCCTTGTGGGTTTGACACTTCATACTTATCACTTCCACCTTTGGGAATTGCTACGATGATTCCCTGCACTTGGGGATTATCAAGCTCTTTTCTGGCACCATTGCCGGGGAGCAATAGCGTGGGTTTGATATTCTCGTATGTGCTTGTTTGCTTTCTTCACTAAGTAGATTTTGTTTTTCTTTTTGTTTCTGTTTAGTTGTGGGTGAAACATACAAAAAAAATTTAAAGAATGAAAATACCAAAAAAAAATTACTTGCCTCTCATGCCTATTTTTTTTCAAAAAGAGAAGTGATTGGAAAGTTATGCATTGAAGAAGTGAGGGTCGGCCTTGAGCACTTGTGTTCATGCTCACAGAAACAATGTAGAATTTTTCATGGAAGTTTCTCTGTAAATAATTATCCCCTTGTGTATATCCATTGTATTGTAAAAATAATGTGCCAAGCTTTGGTTTTAGGATGATTAGATTGCTTGTTTACTATGTGCAGAACAAAAACAGAAACTTTGGCTGTAGCGCGTGATTTTACGTTTTTTACTGGAAGGTCAAATGGGTCTGAAACTTTCTGCACATTACCTCTGTCAAAATTTTTCAAATTTTCAAATTTATTTCATAATTGTTGGATTTACAGAAGTTTACTAAACTTTCAGATTACTACAGACTGTCCTGTTTTTGACAAATTCTGTTTTTTGCGTGTTGTTTGCTTATTTTGATGAATCTATGTCTAGTATCGGGGGGGTATGAACCATAGAGAAGTTGGAATAAAGTAGGTTTAACACCAATATAAATAAAGAATGAATTCATTACAGTACCTTAAAGTGGTAGTTTGCTTTATTACACTAACGGATCTCACAAAGTTTTTGTTAAGTTTTTGTGGATGAAGTGTTCGAAGAACGAGGAGTTATCAATGTGATAAGAATAAAGAGAGGCAAGAGTTCAAGCTTGGGGATGACCAAGACACCCCAAGTAAATATTTCAAAGTATACTCATGCATCTAAGCTTGGGGATGCCCCGGTTGGCATCCCATCTTTCTTCTTCAACAAATATCGGTATACCTTGGTTTTTGTTTTGTTCACATGATTTGTGTCCTTTGTGTTTTTTTTTGTTTAAGAACCATGCTAGTATGAGATAGACATTCATTGATTTGTAGAATAATTCATGTGCTTCACTTAAATATTTTAAGTATGATCTTATAGAATTTCTCTTTGTGCTTCACTTAAATCATTTGAGTATGGTTTTATAGAATGCTTCGTGTGCTTCACTTATATATTTTGAGCTTGTATATTGGTTAGTATATATTAATTGTAGAATTCTCCATGAACTTCACTTATATCTTTTGGAGTATGAATAATACTATCATCTAAAGCAGGTTTGGAAGAGTGTCAACTTTAGGAATTAGTGATCCCACTATTCCGAATGAGAAGAGTTTTGCTTATGTGGAGAGTAGTAAAATTTCTATGCTTATAGATCATGAAAAGAATGCTTTATGTGATGGTTATATTGTTGAATTCATTCATGATTGTCGGGGAAGCTGATCCACGAACACCTATGGGACCGGTGGACCGAGCCCATTTCTGTTCGGCGGGGGGCGGAGATTGCACGAAGAGCGGATCGGGGCGAAGCACACGAGTAGTTTACCCAGCTTCGGAGCTCTCCGGAGAGATAATACTCCTACTGCTGCATGTCTGAGTGTATTGAGTTCTTGCTCGGGAGCGCTAAGTGCTACAGTACACACTAGGTGCTAACGAGACCTTGCGTGAGTGTTTTTCTGCCTTTGAACCCCCCTCTACGTTGCGCATGGGCCTCCTTTTATATGCTAAAGGGGTCTCCGACAGGTGGCAACGTAGACAAGGGTAAAAATGGAAAAGGAATTGCGGTTGGTAGAACTACCTGTACAGTGTATCATACCTAACCCTGACGGCAGGGGACAAAGGCATTAAATGCCCGTCTACGTCGCCCAAATAGTGCAAAAAGGACCGTCAGGGACGCCACCGCTCGCCATGATGGCAATCTTGTCAGCGTCGCTTGCCACCGTGCAACGCTGGCTGCACAGCCTCTTGCCACGCGCGCCTGGAAAGGCCCCAGGGCGACACGTTGGTGGATGTGCTGGAGCGCGGGTACAGAGTGGTAGCTTGCCGCGGCAAGCGCCTTGCCGCGGTCGTTGTCTTGTCGCGTCCGGAAGCTTGTCACTCATCGGGCCTCGCCGGGACGTGTGGCGCGTTGCGGTAAGTTCCTTGAGATGCCTTGGTTGGCCTTCCCGGCAAGCTCCTCTTGCCGGGGCCTTGTCTCCTTGGCTTGAATACTTTGTTCTTGAATGGCTCCACAGGAACCACGGAGGACCTTGGCGGTCACCCGGCAAGCCTTGCCGCGAGGTGCTGCAACTGCCTGTGCACAAGTTTGGGATACTAGGGTACCCCTACTCTAGAACACCGACAGGAGCCCCCGGGCCTGGGCCACACACGGTGCCGAGCGCTGTTGGGCCAGGCCCAAAACAGGGCACGGGCACGCGCGGCCTGGGTTACGCCGTATCTCGCTCTATATCCTCCGCGCCCTCCTCGAACGGCACGCATCGAATGCGGCGTTGTGGGAGAGATCGTGGGTCTCGTGGATGTTGCCGCAGCCATCGACAGGGAGCTGGCGCGGCTGGGGATGGAGGATCTCGGGTATTCCTCCGATGAGCACCTCCAACCCAGCGCCAAGCTCAGCTTGTTCTTCAGAGGCGTGGCGACGGCCCTCTAGCGACTCCGGGAGAAGATCCCAAAGCAGCTGGCCGACGAGTCGCGCAAAATCTGTGCGGGAGCTCTTCAAAAGGTGCTGGTGAAGGTGGCCTTCCGCAACCTAGGCCTCAACCTCACCAACGTCCTCAGGACCTTGCCGCCGGATGCTGATCTGGAAGCGCTCAAGACCCTTGTCGCACCCATTGTGGACAAGGTGAGCGGGATCAAGAGGGTTGAGGGCAATCGCGTAGATTAGGCCGCCCGTTTTCTCTTTTTCTTGTCGCTGCTGGTCATGTTATGAGAACAATCTGTTAGAGCTGCGACAAGCTATCTTATAATATGACTCTATTTTGGGTAGCGATTGCTATGTTATTTCCTTTACTTGATTCCTTCCTTTGTATGTTTTTGCCCTATGCTTTTAGGGAACTTGTCGGCGCAGGCACCTTAGCCGCGAGCGCTGAGTGCGGGACGTCAGCAGCCTGCTGGCGGTGCCGCTACCGACAAGAAACCTTGTCGCAACTAGTCGCAGCTCACTTAAGTTGTTGAGCGGACTCGAAACAAAGTAAGGGCGCAACTAGCTACGAGTTGGTTCCTCCGCGCACAGGTTTTCCATACAAAGCACGGTCGTTCGAGGAAGATAACTTAAATTTTTTAAAACTGATTGCTCAAACTTTAGCAACTTAGCTTTTCTGTCATTTGCTTCCTGGTAAGGCGAAACTTCCTCGAACGACGCTTGGTCCACACCATTATCTTCTCCTTTCCCCCCGGAAAACTTGTGGGCGAGGGAACCTTCTCTTCTTTGAGAAAGATAAAGAAGAGAAAATAAAGATATGGGGCCTTACGGCTCGTTATTGCATACCAGGGGTAGGCGCTGCACAAAGTGTTAGATAACGCATGCAAAGAAAAGTAGAAAGCATGAAATTGACAAGATGTGCGGAGCACATGAGCTTTACTTACGCACGGGGTGTGCCCCCGGCTTCGTACAAAGGATTACATGCAACATCGGCAAGACTTGTACAAAAGGTGGTTGTCGGAACAGGTTCCGGCAACCGCACCTTACGGGTAAAACTTACGAAGATGCTCAATGTTCCAAGAGTTGCTCACCGGAATGCCATCTTCGGTCTCAAGGCGGACAACGCCAGGCCTAGTGCCTCATTTCACCCGGTAAGGGCCTTCCCACTTTGGCATCAACTTGTTGGAATTCTTGGCGGACTGAACGCGCTGAAGAACAAGGTCGCCTTCCTCGAGACTTTTGGCATTAACTTTGCGGCTATGGTAGCGGCGCAAAGCTTGCTGGTATCGAGCAGCTCGTACAGCGGCCTGAAGACGGTCCTCCTCAAGGAGCAGCGCGTCATCTTGTCGCAACTGCTCTTGCTCAAGCTCATCATAAGCGAGCACTCGAGGTGACCCGTATACGAGTTCCGTGGGGAGAACTGCCTCTGCTCCATAGACTAGAGCAAAAGGTGTCTGGCCAGTGGCTCGATTTGGCGTCGTCCTGACCGACCAAAGAACCACCGGCAGCTCCTCAATCTAGTTCTTTCCACACTTGCGCAGCCTGTTGAAAGTCCTGGTCTTGAGCCCGCGTAGCACTTCAGCATTCGCCCTCTCCACTTGACCGTTACTTCTCGGATGAGCAACAGAAGAGAAGCAGACCTTGGCGCCAAGATCTTGGACGTACTGCATGAAGGTGCGGCTCGTGAATTGCGCGCCGTTGTCGGTGATGATCCTGTTAGGGATCCCAAAAGTGGCAAACAATCGACCTGAAGAACTTGACTGCTGACTGTGCTGTCACCTTCCTCACTGCTTCCACTTCCGGCCACTTTGTGAACTTGTCAATTGCAACGTACAAGTACTCAAAGCCCCCGATAGCTCAGGGAAAGTGGCCGAGGATGTCGAGCTCCCAGACTGAAAATGGCCAGGATAAAGGGATCGTCTAGAGAGCTTGAGCTGGCTGGTGTATCTGCTTGGAATGGAACTGGCACGCTTCACACTTGGTTACTTGTGCAACTGCATCCTAGAGGGCTGTCAGTCAAAAGAAACCTTGCTGGAACGCTTTGCCGGCAAGTGCTCTTGCGCCAATGTGGTGACCACATATGCCTCCATGTATCTCTGCCAACAGATTTTGTCCGTCTTCCCGGTGAATAAACTTCAATTTCACGCCGTTGAGTCTTCTTCTGTACAGTGTGTTGTCGACAAACTGGTACATACTTGACTGCCGGGCTACTCTTTCCGCTTCTTCTTGCTCTTCGGGAAGTTCTCCTGTCTGAAGGAAACAGACAATCTGCTGTGCCCATGTTGGAGCTTGCGGCTCGACAACAAGGACTAAAGGCACACCTGCTGCTGCGGGAACATCCGCTTCTACGGCGAGAACCTGCGGCTCAGCCGGAGCTTGACGTTCCCCGGCAAGCTTGCCGGAGCAAAACTTGTCAGGAGCGTCTGCTTCAACGGAACAAACCCTAGGGCTTGCCGGAGCAGACTGCTCCTCAGCACCCTTGGTGTTGATCTTGAGGACCTTCTTGGCGGCGGCTTCGGGGAGCTCTGCCGGAAAATAGTCACCAGAAATCAACTTCCTCTTCTTGCTGTCGTTCGTGAAGAACTTGGCGATGATCGCGACGAGCTTGTGGATCTGATGATGCGGTGGAGTCGCTGTCGAGGTGGATCCGGCGAGTCGGCGATCTTGGCCTTCGGGGTGGAGAGTGCATGGTGGTTGCACCCCCACCGGTTTCCTCGCCATCGGCTCATGCCCGGCAGTCCTGCCGCGGCAGTGATGTACTCGGCTGCCACGGAGTGTCGCCGTTGGCGAAGCCAATGAGACTCTGAATGGTGGCCCTCCATTCATCGATCTTGTCTGCCGTTGGAGGGTAATCCAGGAGCAGTTGAGCTCGCGCCAAAGCTTCTGTTGGAGTGGTGGGCGGCAGTGGCGAACGGTGCGAGGAGCGGGATATGCTCGGACTTCTAACTATGTTAGAAGGAGCAGTATCCCGTCCAGGCGACCGTGTCTCGCTCGTGCCAGCATGTTGGCGTGCATGCTGGTCTTGAGCACCCCGAGATCCACCAGCTCGATCTTGGTCCAACGAACGTATGGCCCTGCGAATACCATGACGCTGTCGGTCCTGCGCCTCCTAAGATGGGCGCGGTGCATGTACGGACGCCGAGGTCTGCGCAACCTTGTCCATGGACCTGGCAGCACCGTGAGCTCCCTCTCAATGCCCGTTCTTCCGCCGGCGTCTACCCCACCACCCGTTTGCTCCGGTGGTGGTGGGATCGAGGTGGACGGAACAGCTGCCGCCGAAGCCTTCTTATTCGGTGGCATGTCGATGAAGAAGATGAAGATCTAGCTCGTGTGAACGCCGGATCAGGTTCACACAACCTCAACGCCCCCTACCTGGCGCGCCAAAGATGTCGGGGAAGCTGATCCATGAACACCTATGGGACCGGCGGACCGAGCCCCTTTCGGTTCGGCGGGGGGCGGAGATTGCACGAAGAGCGGATCGAGGCGAAGCACACGAGCAGTTTACCCAGCTTCGGAGCTCTCCGGAGAGATAATACTCCTACTGCTGCATGTCTGAGTGTATTGAGTTCTTGCTCGGGAGTGCTGAGTGCTACAGTACACACTAGCTGCTAACGAGACCGAGCGTGAGTGTTTTTCTGCCTTCGAACCCCCCTCTACGTTGCGCATGGGCCTCCTTTTATATGCTAAAGGGGTCTCCGACAGGTGGCAACGTAGACAAGGGTAAAAATGGAAAAGGAATTATGGTTGGTACAACTACCTGTATAGTGTATCATACCTAATCCCTGACGGCAGGGGACAAAGGCATTAAATGCCCATCTACGTCGCCCAAATAGTGCAAAAAGGGACCGTCAGGGACGCCACCGCTCGCCACGATGGCAATCTTGTCAGCGTCGCTTGCCACCGTGCACCGCTGGCTGCACAGCCTCTTGCCACGCGCGCCTGGAAAGGCCCCACGGCGACACATTGGTGGATGTGCTGGAGCGCGGGTACAGAGTGGTAGCTTGCCGCGGCAAGCGCCTTGCCGCGGTCGTTATCTTGTCGCGTCCGGAAGCTTGTCGCTCATCGGGCCTCGCCAGGACGCGTGGCGCGTCGCGGCAAGTTCCTTGAGATGCCTTGGTTGGCCTTCCCGGCAAGCTCCTCTTGCCGGGGCCTTGTCTCCTTGGCTTGAATACTTTGTTCTTGAATGGCTCCACAGGAACCACGGAGGACCTTAGCGGTCACCCGGCAAGCCTTGCCGCGGGGTGCTGCAACTGCCCGTGCACAAGTTCGGGATACTAGGGTACCCCTACTCTAGTACACCGACAATGATGCTACTGAAAATTATTATGAGGGAGGGATATATGCTTGTAGGAGTTGCGATAATATCAAGTTTCCTGTCTATGTGCTTAAAGTTTTGAAGTTATACTTGTTTTGCCTTCCTATGCTGGTTGATTCTTGTTCCTATAAATTGTGTGCTCACAAAATCCCTAGGAATAGGAAGTGGGTTAGGTTTAAATGTGCTAATCATATTCTTCATGATGCTCTCTTTATGTTTTAAATCTTATCTTTTATGTGATCATCATTGAAATCATCATGCATAGCTAAAAGGCATTAAAGAAAAGCGGTTGTTGGGAGACAACACAATATGTAACCTTACTATTTTTGTGTGTTTACATGATTAATCTACTGCATTAATAATGTTTTATAGCTTTTTTTTCAATAAAGTGCCAAGTAAGACCTTTGGGAAGACATGGGTGAAGTCTTTGCAATCTTGCTGTAAAAAACAGAAACTTTGCGTTCACGAGAATAGATGCCATTTTTTACTGGAGAGTGCTTTTAGGTTGATTATTTTTACAGATGATTAAGAGACAAATTACTTACATCCACCAATTTATTTAATAATTTTTGGAATAGCAGAAGTATGATTGCTGTTCAGATCATTACAGACTGTTCTGTTTCTGACAGATTCTATTTTCATTGCATAGTTTGCTTGTTTTCTAGTTTCTATGACTTATATTTCTCAATATAATTTGTAGAAATGATATGATACATTAGGAATTGTGTGAGAACAATTATGAAACTTGTCTTTGACAGTACCAAAGTGAATGGTTTACTCTTTATCATACTAACCTATCTCACGAAGTTCCGTTAAGTTTTATGTGATTGAAGTTTTCAAGCTTTGGGTGAGATATCGATATGAGGAGAATAAGGAGTGTAAATACCCTAATCTTGGGTATGCCCAAGGCACCCCAAGGTAATATTCAAGGAAGACTCAAGCGCCTAAGCTTGGGGATGCCCCGTAAGGCATCCCCTCTTTCATCTTCAAAACTACCGGTATACCTTACTCGGAGCTATATTTTTATTCACCCATGATATGTGTTTTCTTGGAGCGTATTTTCAATTTTACTTGCTGTTTGAATAAAATAATTGTATCTTAAATCTTGAATGAAAAATAATCCTCCCATGGATAGTTAATTATTTGACTACTCAGTGTTCTTCACTTATATCTTTCGGAGTAGTTTGTCATTTACTCACGTGTTTCACGTATATCCTATGAGTAAATGGTTGAATGAATTGAATATCATAAATCTGAATTTATATATGTTTCATATGCTTATACCATGGGGAGTAATGACTTCACACGTAACAAGTATAGGTAGTAAACTTATTGAAAGTTAGCAAACGCAGAATTGGTCACTTGAACAATTCATGAAAGAATATTAAAGGAAGAGAGATTTCACATATAAATATACTATCTTGAACATCTTTTGTAATTGTGAGCACTCATTAAAATATGACATGCTAAAAGTTTGATGTTGGATAACGAAGACAATGTAATGGTTTATGTTTTCTTATATCCGAAATAAAGTATATTGTCATGGATCATCCAACATGTTGAGCTTGCCTTTCCCCCTCATGCTAGCCAAATTCTTTGCACCAACTAGAGATACTACTTGTGCTTCCGAATATCCCTTAAACTAGTTTTACCATGAGAGTCCACCATACCTACCTATGGATTGAGTAAGATCCTTCAAGTAAGTTGTCATCGGTGCAAGCAATAAAAATTGCTCTCTAAATATGTATGATCTATTAGTGCAAAGAAAATAATCTTTATACGAACTTGTGATAGGGAAGAAATAAAAGTGACGGACTGAATAATAAAGGTCTCTATCACAAGAGGCAATATAAAGTGTCACTCTTTTGCATTAAGATTTTGTGCATCCAACCTTAAAAGCACATGACAACCTCTGCTTCCCTCTGCGAAGGGCCTACTTTTATTCTTGTCTTTTACCTTATACAAGAGTCATGGTGATCTTCACCTTTCCTTTTTTACATTTTATCCTTTAGCAAGCGCATTGTGTTGGAAAGATCCTGATATATATATCCAATTGGATGTAAGTTATCATGAACTATTATTATTGACTTTACCCTTGAGCTAAAAGGTTGGGAGGCGAATCTATAAGCCCCTATCTTTCTCTGTGTTCGATTAAAACTTTGAACCCATAAATATGACGTGAATGTTAGCAATTGTGAAATATTAAATGATAGTTGAGTATGTCGAGTTTGCTGAATCAAAGCTTTGACATAGACCCTTCCTGAAAATAAGATGAATTGCAATTGTTTGATGACTGAGAATATAGTTTGTTAGTTTGAAGAAAGTTTATGATCTATACTTTAACATGTGAATAGTTTGTTACTTGATCATGATATGTTTTATGAGTTGAGCTAATGTTATGATATATAATGATGCTAGAAAAAGTGGGTGGAACTATATTGATCAAACTTATGCACTTGCTAGCATTCACACTTCATAAATTATTTCTTTTATCATTTACCTACTCAAGGACGAGCATGAATTTATCTTGGGGATGCTGATACATTGCCAACGTATCTATAATTTATGAAGTATTCATGCCATGTTTACACTAGTTTTATATGATTTTGGTATGATTTGATTAGAACTAACCCGGACTGACGCTATTTTCAGCAGAACTACTGTGGTGTTGTTTTTGTGCAAAAATAAAAGTTCTCGGAAGGCGCTGAAAATCAACAGAGAATTTTGCTGGAAATATGAAAAATACTGGAACAAAAATCTATCGAAGGGGAGTCCCATGGGCCCCACGAGGGTGGGGGCGCGCCCACCCCCCTGGGCATGCCCCTGTGCCTCGTGGACTACCCGTGGGCCCTCCTGACTTGTTCTCGGCGCCAACCTATCCTATAAATATAGAAACCTCCGGAAATTAACCTAGATCGGAAGTTCCGCCGCTGCAAGCCTCTGTAGTGACGAGAAATCAATCTAGGCCCTCTCTGGCACCCTGCCGGAGGGGGCCATCATCACGGAAGGCCTTGGAGGAGGATCCCGGAGGGGCCATCATCACCATGAAGGCCAAGGACCAGAGGGAGAACCTCTCCCCATCCATGGGGTGTCCATGGAGGAGGAAGCACAAGGGGGAGAACCTCTCCTCCTCTCTCTCGGTGGCGCCGGAGTGCCATCGGGAGGGGAATCATCGCTATGGTGATCGTCTTCATCAACATTACCATCATCATCACCATCCTCATCTCTTTTACGCGGGCCACTCTGCCACACCCTGCTGTAATCCCTACTTGAACATGGTGCTTTATGCCACATATTATGATCCAGTGATGTGTTGCAATCCTATGATGTTTTGAGTAGATATCCTTTGTCTTTGGGTTGATTGATGATCTAGATTGGTATGAGTTGTATGTTATATTTTGGTACTGTCCTATCGTGACCTCCATGTCGCACAAGCGTGAGGGATTCCTGCTGTAGGGTGTTGCAATATGTCCATGGTTTACTTATTGTCTGCGTTGCTTGAGTGACAGAAGCATAAACACGGATAAGTGGGTCACGGCGTATGGGAATAAAGGGGACTTGATATGTTAATGCTATGGTTTGGTTTTACCTTAATGATCTTTAGTAGTTGCGGATGCTTGCTAGAGTTCCAATCATAAGTGCATATGATCCAAGAAGAGAAAGTATGTTAGCTTATGCCTCTCCCTCATATAAAATTGTAATGACGACTACCGGTCTTGTTAACAATTGCCTAGGATAATTCCGCACACCAACCCATCATTATTCCACACTCGCTATTTATAATATTTAGTAATATATTCTAACTTTATGATAACAACACCTACTTTAATATTTTAGCTCTATGATATCATGCAAAGTTATCCTCTTCTACCCACAACATAGTTTTATTTCTCGTTTCTAGTTGGAAGCAAACGTTCAGTGTATGTAGAGTCGTATCAGTGGCAGATAGGACTTGAGAGAATATTGATCTTACCTTTAGCTCCTTGTGGGTTCGACACTCCATACTTATGTCACGACCGGTTTTTCGGGTAATAAATTTCCAGAAAAGACCGTCGTGCTCATCAGCCCCAGGATTACTGTTAGCTGATGAGGCTCCAACTTGATACAAAAACTCCAAGCAAAAATACAAAATATGTAGTACAAGACCATTCTGGCCTGTGGGTACAACAAATGGTTTCTAGTGGTTGATGGAGGAAGCGGGTTGTGAAACATCTGTGTCTATGGGACTCCATTCCCCACGGGAACAGCTGACCAGGTTAAATTCCTATCTTCGCGAGGCTGCTATCTCCATTGAGTGGTTTCCGGGGCTGGCATCGCGTCGCTCCTCTCCGAGCAAGAAAAAACTGGCCAAGACAATAGCCAGGGACAAGCCAGTGAGTACTTTGAATGTACTCGCAAACATTATGAACACAGGTATAATATAACAATGATGTGCTGAAAAGTATTTTATGCTCATGACGTCAGTCACAAAAGATAAATAAATCTCGGATGCGTGCAAGCAAGTTATTTAATAAATTGCGATAACTTGGTAGTATAAAAAAATTATGAAATAAATAACAAGTAATGCCACAGTCGGGCGTCTGAGCGACGCCACATAAAGGGCTTTAAAAGAAATGCCACAGTCGGGCGTCTGGGCGACGCCACATAAAGGGCTTTAAAAGAAATGCCACAGTCGGGCGTCTGGGCGACGCCACATAAAGGGCTTTAAAAGAAATGCCATAGTCGGGCGTCTGGGCGACGCCACATAAAGGGCTTTAAAATAAATGCCACAGTCGGGCGTCTGGGCGACGCCAGATAAAGGGCTTTAAAAGAAATGCCACAGTCGGGCGTCTGAGCGACGCCACATAAAGGGCTTTAAAAGAACAATCATAGTGAATATCCCGGAGGTAGAACCATCCCAGAGATACACGATAATAACAATAATATTATGGGTTAGTCAACAATAATAATAATCTTAGTTATCACAAGTCACAAGTAGTAATTCCATTTCTGGATTAACAGTTTCACCTCCGAACACCGACGCTAGGACCGACACTTGACCCATCCCAGACTGTAATCCTTAACCATGGACACGGCTATTCGAATAGGTTTATTCTCTGCAGAGGGTGTACTCTTTACCCACGAGTAACGGATTTCTCTAGTCTAGCAGGACTAATTCCGTCTACGGTCTTTTTGTTGAAAACACACCTAACTTGCACACACCAGCTTATCTCACACGTGTCTGGAATCACCCACGACACCTGTTAAGCAAACTTTAAGTGGGGAGGCTACAACCTCGCGTAGCATGGGATCAAATTTATATCGCGCGCTCTAAGGGGTGGCCTCCCCTCTCGTTCCCAACCGGAAACACCCATGCCCCCGGACCAGGTGGCCTGCCTACCAGCTACAACCGGTATCTTCCACCATGGCCTCTCTGTACGGTGTGTGCTGGAAAGAGGTTGACAACTTACTGAACCGTACTCTACTTGCTGTAGAGACGAGTGGTAGTATGAAACAAGTATGGGGGTTACTGGAACAAGACTCGATCTACGGTCGACTCTGGAGGTTCAAGTATTCCCTGCATGATTAGCATGACAAAAATATTCTCATCCAACAGAGTCACCTCTCATATCACCTTACCATGCCATACCAGACATAACCGTCCCGACGGAGACCGGCGACAAACTCAAGCCTACCCAAGGCAGAGGTTTTCCCGGGTTCCTACCGGTATGCATGCAAGGCATAAGAGGGTGATTATCATCACAAGTGTGTCCATTTCCAACAGCATGGAAATCAACAACATGCACCCATGCATATGATCATATCACATGAAATAACAAGTCCTTCGAAATGCGGTGGTGTTATAAAGGTATCAACGATCACACCAAAATATTATGCCGGGGTTCAGAATGCTTGCCTTCAATGTGTGGAAAGGTAGGGTGCACTCCAAAACTTTTGAAAGTTTCTTCTCTCTCCCAAAATCCTATTTAAAAAATATATTTGAATTAACACACATTTCAAAAACAGAACCAAAAAGTTGTTTGAAATTTTTTTCAAATAAATCTTAAAATAAACTAGATCAAATATGAGGAAGGTAGGAAAAAGAAACAACTCATTTGGAGTTATATTTAAAAAGTTATAACCAGTCAAAGTTGTGGTCAAAATCTGTTTTTAAAATAAAACAGAAAAGAAAACGTTTCGGAAGGGAATACGTTTTCGGAGCGGGGAAAGCGTACTGGGTTAATACTCCTTCACTTAACCGACGTGGATAGGCGCAGGGTCACTGACAGTGGGTCCAAGGGGCCCACTGGTCAGGTTTGACCAGTCGCCGTGCGTCGTCTCCCTCCTCTGCCCGAGCGGAGCGGGGCTCCGGCGATCGTCGCCGGCGTTTGGCTGCTCCTCGCGGGCCCCCGAGGGAGGGGATGGATCCGCAAGGTTTGGGCGGTCCTCCCGGTAGTCGTTGGGTCGGCGGGGACGGAGTGAGCTGCCAGCGGCGACCTCCGCGGCGGAGGAAGCTTCGGTGACAAAGTGACTTTGTGGCGGCGTTGGCTCCCGATCAAAATCAAGTAGGGGAAAGGCTCACGGGAGGATGAGGAGGTTCTTGGCGGAGAGAACGGAGAGGGAGAGGCCTCGGTGGTGCCGAAATGGCCGGGGCATTGGCGGCGGCCGTGGTTGCCGGAGATGAGGAAGGAGGCCTCCCCGGGTCGATTGGCTGCCAATGGGGGTCCTCTAGAGGTGGCTTGAGGTCGCGTGCGTGCTCAAAGGGGCTCGGGGTGTCCATTTATAGCGCGCCGAGGTCGGTTCCGCGGCGGCCGTGGATAAGCTCTCCGGCGAACCGCCTCTCTGTGGCTAGGGCGACGTGGCGGCGACGAGCGCTAGGGGACGAAGCTGCGGATGAGCACGCGCTCTTCCAGGGGCCAAGTGGCGAGCGTGAGTGGCTTGGGCGGCGCTGAACGGCGCAGGGCTGTCGGGCGGCGGCGGCGGCTAGTGCTTGGCCTGTCGGGCGCGGCGGGGCTGCTTGGCGCGTAGCTGAGAGAAGGGGAGTGCGTGGCGAGGTTCTGCAGAGCGGGCCAAAGCCGTGGGGGCCAGCGTGTCGGCTCGGCCGCGTGGCTGCAATACGCGCGCTCTGGGCGCGTCCAGTGCACGCACTGAGTGTGCTCGACCAAATGCCAGAGCATGCTAGAGGTCGCGGTTGAGGCTGGCAAATAACAGACCCAGGTTAGGAGCAACTGGAATCCTAGTGGACATGCTAGTATGATCCGAGGTGCAAGGTCACAATGCAAAGACAAAAACATGTCAAAACTGGCTATGCACACTAGGTGTTTGACAAAATGCCAAGGGCACTTAGGCATTTCTTGGAGTGGCCAAAATCTCCAGATCAGTGTCTCTGTGGATGAAAGAGAGAGTGGTGATGTTAGTTGGACAAAAGAAGAAACTTGTTAGTGCAAGTTTTACAAAACTTCAATTCTGGACATGAAATAAATGACATTATTTCATGAACCAAAAATGATCCAAAAGGTGCATGCTACTGGACTTAAGGGTTTAACATGGGGGACTACAAGTAGGAGAAATAATCAAGGGTTAAAGAGCAAGTAAAAACATGGTTGCTGTACAAACCATCAAGTTGGTCCAGAATGAAGATGAGGTTGATTCACTCAAATTTTTCAAAGGAGACAAATAGGTTTTTGCACAAAGTGGGATAATAGGCTCCTACTGACATCCCTTAATTTTGGTAGAAGTTTTAAAGAAATATTTAAAAAGGTTGTAGTGCAAAATGCACTCTGGACCAGAGAAGAAAAATTGAGTGTAAGGCTCAAAATATTTCATGAATGAAATATATTTTAGCATAAAAGTGATTTAAAAACATCACATGACATCTCCAAATTTTTGTGGAAATTATAAGTGAATTTATCAAATGGTTGTAGTTCAATTAAGGCCATTTAACCTAGAAAAACCCTTTTCAAGAAAATAAAGATCAAGCAACATAATTATTTAATTAGTTACACTGATAAAAGGAAAGTTTTTTCTTGAGAGGTTAAAACAAGTCCAACAACATTTTTGAAAAGTTTTCTCTTTGGGAAAAACTCGTCATAACAGGGAAGGAAATGATTTAAACAAAAATCAAAATGGAGCTCAAAAATTCAAAGTTTTACATCCTGGCAAAATTTTATTCCATTAAAAACAAGGCCAAAATTTTTGGGGTGTCACAATACTAACCCCCTTAAGAAAAAAATCTCGTCCTCGAGATTTGCTAAAAGCGGTGTTAAGAAAATAATTTACGCAATAAAGATGTAGCTACAGTGAGAAGGCAATAAGTGGTGAAAAACCATAGTGTGAAAAACTGGGGCTGCGCGGAAAAGTCTACGGTTCGGGACAAAACGGGTGATTTCTATGCTGGATATAAATTTAGGATAACTCCTAAATTTAGATATACGCTGGTCGCACCCGAGAGCACAGTGCTCTCTCTGGCTGACAGGTGGACCCGGGGTCCACTGTCAGTCTCCTCTTCTTCTCCCTCTGGCCCTTTCTTCCTCCTCTCTCCCGCGCGCTTTCTCCACCGGCGACGCCTAGTGTGTAGGGCATCTAGGCCGTACCGTGGTAGTGCACGGCGTGCTAGCTGCTGGTGCAGCGTGCACTCACCTCGCGGGCCAGCGCGCTGTCGGCACTGCTCCCGGATTCAACTCCGAACACCGGCGATCGGCGACGAGTGGCGTTGGTGGACTTTGCCCACCGTACACCGAGCTCGAGCTATAAAAACGGCCGGGGTGCCTCTCTCTTCCTCCTTACACCTGGCCTCACTTCTCCTCCTCCTTATTTCTCCGTTACTACTTACAGAAGCTCGGTCGAGGCTCTAATGGCGGAGGCGATGCCGAACTGGTTTGTGATCCTGATATGCAGAGGACTGGCGACGCTGCTGGGGCTCTCTGTGCTCCTGTGCGCGATGATCTTCGACGAGTATCGCGATGCTGCGGCTCGGGTGTTGGCTCTCCGCGGTGGTGGTGGTCATGAGGAGTAGATGGAGTGTGTCGGGTGCTAACTGTTGTTAGGGGGTGATTAGCTGGATGTAACACCGTTGCAAAGTTTTGCAAACAGTGTATGTGTCCGAATGATTATGGTTGTGAGTCTGCTCGTGGTGCTGAGTGAAATTAAATAATCCACGTCGTGAGAAAGTGTAGATGTAGCAACTCAGGGAAAAGAAAATCTCACTCTAGGGTTTTGCGAGGGGAAAACAGTTAATTTAAAGGAGCATAAACCACAACAAAAACTACACACATTAGCAGAAGCCAAATAATTGACTCGTCGTACAAACTCAGGGTATTACACATAAGTCACACACATAAATAAATGCTGCAAAGGACAAATACAGTAGTGACGTCTAAAATGAAAATGGTAACTGGGCGGGGTCCTGATAAAATGTCTCTGGTAAAGGAATACATTCTTCTTCAATTGGAGGCAGTGGATTGACCAGTCGATGTATGCATCTCTCCGTGTCGGGTCTCAGTGGTCTGCCGATGGCAATCTGAGGATTTAAATTTGCGAGGCTCTGGAGATAATCCATCACCCGCTGGTTTAAATGCTCTTGAGCAATTATGTACTGGATAAGGTTGGCCAGAACTGGGTCTCTCTCAATACGTCCACCGGGAAAAGATGTTACTTCTCCGGGTGCTGCACGACTCGGAAAGTAATAATATCCTCGTTCGCGGGCATAGGGTACTGCGGATCGAAGACGAGCAATCGCTTCTTTCGCAGCAGCCTCTATGGCCAAGTGTGGGGTTGGCATAGATTTCCCCACGAAGGAAACTTCCGTTGGATCTTGGTTGGGGTCTACAGGAGGAATGTGTACTGCTGCCCAATATTCCGAGGTGGATGGGGTGATCCTCGATTTGAACAGCTCGTACTGGGGTGGCTGGGTAGAACCCATGGTACTGCGGGTAAAATCCCACAATATTTTGACAAAGCTACCTGGGGTTGCATCTGGGGTTCTCAGATGAATGCTGGGGTTCGGCATGACAGGAAAAAGCGTGAGTGTTGTGCACAAAGTGAGGGTTGCTGGGTAAGGTCACAAGGTGGCCTTTATATAGCAATGGAGCCGGATCGTTTCACCGTGGTGAAAGGTAAAAAAAAAATTCCAGCTTAGTTCCAAAGGTCGTGTCGGTGTCAGAGATACACATATCTCATAAAGAGACGTGTTACTGTGGTTGTTGTCGGGTTGGTCTTGGTAGTTGTGCCCGGAAAAATATGCGGCTATGCGCTGACCAAATATGCAAGGCTATTATTAAAACAGAGGCACAAAGACAGGCTGCGTTAATATACGCGGTCGCATGATTACAAAGCGAGGATACATTGAAACTTGGTGCTACTCATACTGCTTAGTCTACCTCGTTTATGTCTAAACGGGCGTGCCTGGTGGATGTCGAGGTTTCTCCACGTGTCTCTCTGCCGGGATTAGTCGGAGATGGCGGAGGAACTGCAGGGTCGGGGTAGTGAGAATGACTATCGCGGGGATTGTTGGCCACAACCCCGTTGGAGTGTGCTCCCAATATGTGACGAAGCACTTCTGGGGTTATCGCAGCACCTTGGCCGATGGCTGGGGCAGATCTCGAGGTCTCGATCGGTTGTCCAAACAGCACGACTGGGTTGTCGGTGTTGGGCTCGTTTTCTTCTCTCGCCGGGGCTCGACGAACCAGCTCTCCACGAGCTGCGATTAGATCAATAGTGATCTGGTCGAACAGTGCCTCTAGTGCACTTACATAGCGCACTAGGTGCAATAATGCGGGGTCCGTCTCGTGATCTCCATTGGCAACTTGGGGTGGTCTACCATACCCTTCTCGTCTGGGGTAGTAGTGGAACGAGCGACAGTTAACTCTGGGTGACAAGTGCCTGAGATGAACTATAGCCTCTCGAGCGGCTAGCTGGATGGCTTGTGGCTCAAAGGAAGTTGTTCTTCCGGTGAACCGGTAGGGGCGCTCGGGTGCTAGACTCCTACCGTAAATGTGCACAGTGGCCCAGAATTGGCGGTCTTCACCGCTCATGGGTCCTTGATACACAACATATTCTGGTGGCTCCTCTAACGCGTAGGCACGACGGGTGAGGTTTGCGAGGATGGTCACAAAACCTCCAAGGTTGGTTGCTGTGGTTTCGTTGTGCACTATAGGTCCAGGCATTGTGGTTCGGTTTGGGGTAGCGACTGTGCTGTGCCGGTTTGGTGCTAGCGCGCCCCTTTTTATAGGGAAAAGGGGACGGAATCTTCCTTCGCACGCTTGCGAGAAAAGACTATTTAGGGGCCGGTCACTGGCGCATGAGTGACAGGTTAGGTTGATAGCTTGGGCACCGACTGCCAAAAGTGTTGGGTGACTGTGTGGCTATCTTGCACGAGAAGCTTGGTTGGGGTTTGGTTAAGGTCTGGTGGGTTGGTTTGCCTATGTTTATTGACCTGGCTAAGATAGGATTAGCCAATGGTCAGCCTGGCTCTGATACCAAGTCTGTCACGACCGGTTTTCCGGGTAATAAATTTCCAAAAAAGACCGTCGTGCTCATCAGCCCCAGGATTACTGTTAGCTGATGAGGCTCCAACTTGATACAGAAACTCCAAGCAAAAATACAAAATATGTAGTACAAGACCATTCTGGCCTGTGGGTACAACAAATGGTTTCTAGTGGTTGATGGCGGAAGCGGGTTGTGAAACATCTGTGTCTATGGGACTCCATTCCCCACGGGAACAGCTGACCAGGTTAAATTCCTATCTTCGCGAGGCTGCTATCTCCATTGAGTGGTTTCCGGGGCTGGCATCGCGTCGCTCCTCTCCGAGCAAGAAAAATCTGGCCAAGACAATAGCCAGGGACAAGCCAGTGAGTACTTTGAATGTACTCGCAAACATTATGAACACAGGTATAATATAACAATGATGTGCTGAAAAGTATTTTATGCTCATGACGTTAGTCACAAAAGATAAATAAATCTCGGATGCGTGCAAGCAAGTTATTTAATAAATTGCGATAACTTGGTAGTATAAAAAAATTATGAAATAAATAACAAGTAATGCCACAGTCGGGCGTCTGAGCGACGCCACATAAAGGGCTTTAAAAGAAATGCCACAGTCGGGCGTCTGGGCGATGCCACATAAAGGGCTTTAAAAGAAATGCCACAGTCGGGCGTCTGGGCGACGCCACATAAAGGGCTTTAAAATAAATGCCACAGTCGGGTGTCTGGGCGACGCCACATAAAGGGCTTTAAAAGAAATGCCACAGTCGGGTGTCTGGGCGACGCCACATAAAGGGCTTTAAAAGAAATGCCACAGTCGGGCGTCTGAGCGATGCCACATAAAGGGCTTTAAAAGAACAATCATAGTGAATATCCCGGAGGTAGAACCATCCCAGAGATACACGATAATAACAATAATATCATGGGTTAGTCAACAATAATAATAATCTTAGTTATCACAAGTCACGAGTAGTAATTCCATTTCTGGATTAACAGTTTCACCTCCGAAGACCGACGCTAGGACCGACACTTGACCCATCCCAGACTGTAATCCTTAACCATGGACACGGCTATTCGAATAGGTTTATTCTCTGCAGAGGGTGTACTCTTTACCCACGAGTAACGGATTTCTCTAGTCCAGCAGGACTAATTCCGTCTACGGTCTTTTTGTTGAAAACACACCTAACTTGCACACACCAGCTTATCTCAGACGTGTTTGGAATCACCCACGACACCTGTTAAGCAAACTTTAAGTGGGGAGGCTACAACCTCGCGTAGCATGGGATCAAATTTATATCGCACGCTCTAAGGGGTGGCCTCCCCTCTCGGTCCCAACCAGAAACACCCATGCCCCGGACCAGGTGGCCTGCCTACCAGCTACAACCGGTATCTTCCACCATGGCCTCTCTGTACGGTGTGTGCTGGAAAGAGGTTGACAACTTACTGAACCGTACTCTACTTGCTGTAGAGACGAGTGGTAGTACGAAACAAGTATGGGGGTTACTGGAACAAGACTCGATCTACGGTCGACTCAGGAGGTTCAAGTATTCCCTGCATGATTAGCATGACAAAAATATTCTCATCCAACAGAGTCACCTCTCATATCACCTTACCATGCCATACCAGACATAACCGTCCCGACGGAGACCGGCGACAAACTCAAGCCTACCCAAGGCAGAGGTTTTCCCGGGTTCCTGCCGGTATGCATGCAAGGCATAAGAGGGTGATTATCATCACAAGTGTGTCCATTTCCAACAGCATGGAAATCAACAACATGCACCCATGCATATGATCATATCACATGAAATAACAAGTCCTTCGAAATGCGGTGGTGTTATAAAGGTATCAACGATCACACCAAAATATTATGCCGGGGTTCAGAATGCTTGCCTTCAATGTGTGGAAAGGCAGGGTGCACTCCAAAACTTTTGAAAGTTTCTTCTCTCTCCCAAAATCCTATTTAAAAAATATATTTGAATTAACACACATTTCAAAAACAGAACCAAAAAGTTGTTTGAAAAAAATTTCAAATAAATCTTAAAATAAACTAGATCAAATATGAGGAAGGTAGGAAAAAGAAACAACTCATTTGGAGTTATATTTAAAAAGTTATAACCAGTCAAAGTTGTGGTCAAAATCTGTTTTTAAAATAAAACAGAAAAGAAAACGTTTCGGAAGGGAATACGTTTTCGGAGCGGGGAAAGCGTACTGGGGTTAATACGCCTTCACTTAACCGACGTGGATAGGTGCAGGGTCACTGACAGTGGGTCCAAGGGGCCCACTGGTCAGGTTTGACCAGTCGCCGCGCGTCGTCTCCCTCCTCTGCCCGAGCGGAGCGGGGCTCCGGCGATCGTCGCCGGCGTTTGGCTGCTCCTCGCGGGCCCCCGAGGGTGGGGATGGATTCGCAAGGTTGGGGCGGTCCTCCCAGTAGTCGTTGGGTCGGCGGGGACGGAGTGAGCTGCCGGCGGCGACCTCCGCGGCGGAGGAAGCTTCGGTGACAAAGTGACTTTGTGGCGGCGTTGGCTCCCGATCAAAATCAAGTAGGGGAAAAGGCTCACGGGAGGATGAGGAGGTTCTTGGCGGAGAGAACGGAGAGGGAGAGGCCTCGGTGGTGCCGAAATGGCCGGGGCATTGGCGGCGGCCGTGGTTGCCGGAGATGAGGAAGGAGGCCTCCCCGGGTCGATTGGCTGCCAATGGGGGTCCTCTGGAGGTGGCTTGAGGTCGCGTGCGTGCTCAAAGGGGCTCGGGGTGTCCATTTATAGCGCGCCGAGGTCGGTTCCGCGGCGGCCGTGGATAAGCTCTCCGGCGAACCGCCTCTCTGTGGCTAGGGCGACGTGGCGGCGACGAGCGCTAGGGGACGAAGCTGCGGATGAGCACGCGCTGTTCCAGGGGCCAGGTGGCGAGCGTGAGTCGCTTGGGCGGCGCTGAACGGCGCAAGGCTGTCGGGCGGCGGCGGCGGCTAGTGCTTGGCCTGTCGGGCGCGACGGGGCTGCTTGGCGCGTAGCTGAGAGAAGAGGAGTGCGTGGCGAGGTTTTGCAGAGCGGGCCAAAGCCGTGGGGGCCAGCGTGTCGGCTCGGCCGCGTGGCTGCAATACGCGCGCTCTGGGCGCGTCCAGTGCACGCACTGAGTGTGCTCGACGAAATGCCAGAGCATGCTAGAGGTCGCGGTTGAGGCTGGCAAATAACATACCCAGGTTAGGAGCAACTGGAATCCTAGTGGACATGCTAGTATGATCCGAGGTGCAAGGTCACAATGCAAAGACAAAAACATGTCAAAACTGGCCATGCACACCAGGTGTTTGACAAAATGCCAAGGGCACTTAGGCATTTCTTGGAGTGGCCAAAATCTCCAGATCAGTGTCTCTGTGGATGAAAGAGAGAGTGGTGATGTTAGTTGGACAAAAGAAGAAACTTGTTAGTGCAAGTTTTACAAAACTTCAATTCTGGACAGGAAATAAATGACATTATTTCATGAACCAAAAATGATCCAAAAGGTGCATGCTCCTGGACTTAAGGGTTTAACATGGGGGACTACAAGTAGGAGAAATAATCAAGGGTTAAAGAGCAAGTAAAAACATGGTTGCTGTACAAACCATCAAGTTGGTCCAGAATGAAGATGAGGTTGATTCACTCAAATTTTTCAAAGGACACAAATAGGTTTTTGCACAAAGTGGGATAATAGGCTCCTACAGACCTCCCTTAATTTTGGTAGAAGTTTTAAAGAAATATTTAAAAAGGTTGTAGTGCAAAATGCACTCTGGACTAGAGAAGAAAAATTGAGTGTAAGGCTCAAAAATATTTCATGAATGAAATATATTTTAGCATAAAAGTGATTTAAAAACATCACATGACACCTCCAAATTTTTGTGGAAATTTTAAGTGAATTTATCAAATGGTTGTAGTTCAATTAAGGCCATTTAACCTAGAAAAACCCTTTTCAAGAAAATAAAGATCAAGCAACATAATTATTTAATTAGTTACACTGATAAAAGGAAAGTTTTTTCTTGAGAGGTTAAAACAAGTCCAACAACATTTTTGAAAAGTTTTCTCTTTGGGAAAAACTCATCATAACAGGGAAGGAAATGATTTAAACAAAAATCAAAATGGAGCTCAAAAATTCAAAGTTTTAAATCCTGGCAAAATTTTATTCCATTAAAAACAAGGCCAAAATTTTTGGGGTGTCACAACTTATCACTTCCACCTTTGGGAAATGCTACGATGATTCCCTGCACTTGGGGATTATCACGAGGCACCGTGCCCGTGGGCGGGGGAGACAGCGTACTAATCAAGCTTCTCCTCGTTCTGAGAGTTGACGGGACACATCAAAAGTAATACACACAGGGCATCTCTAGTGTATTGAGCCTTGCCTCTAAGGTAGGCCCCACATGGTTTACCTCTTTTTTTAACATAACACGTCAAGTCGCAATTTGTTTGTTCACCCATGGTACACGATCCTCCATAAAGTGGACAACCAGTTCACATGTCAAATTACCACGTGGGCTGCCTTTTCATACAAAATGAGATCCACCGTGTACCCGCGCGGGTGTGGTTGGGAAAGATATGGGAGTAGGTGCGCATGCAGTGCATGCACCTCTTCTCTTCGTGCACGTTCCCCACCTACGTGTGTGTGTGAGAGAGAGAGAGAGAGATAAAAACCTATACATATGGCATGCGTTCATGAGTGTTTTGTGTGTATGTGTGTGTGTGTGGGGGGGGTGATTTCGTGAATGTATTTGTGGGAATATGTGTCAATAGATCTCAAACAAAAATTTGACACATGCAATGTGTGTGAAATATAGGCCTATCTATATCATATATAGAGGGGGCGATCCACGAGAAGAGAGGGAGGGGTCATAGATATTGATAGAGTCGAAGAGAGGATCAAGTGGGTGGGTGCGAGATCGATGAAGAGAGTCATCGAAATTGTGTGTGTGCAAGTCAAAGAAATAGGGTAACTGACCTACTAGAACGTCAGAGGGCACATGGCAAGTTTGTGTGTGGCAGGGAGACATGACTAGAGCGCTCGATTTATCGGTGTGTGTGTGGGAGGGGGGGAGGCAGAGACCTAACTAGAGAGGTAGATCGACTCGTATGTGTGTTGAGAAGGAGAGACCCATGTATGTCATGAGGGAGATCGGTCGACATCCATAGATAAGTGAAGAACGGGAAAATAGGTTGGGACAGATAGAGAGGGATAGAGAGAGACAGAGAGAGAGAGAGAGGGATAGGGGTAGAGTGTTCGATGGGTGGTGGAGTTGCTTCTCGAAGATGGTGGGCCAATAGACAAACTGAGGGTAGAACTGCAATATTATCAATAAGAGTGAGGATGTGTATCTGTGTGTGCGTGTGCGTGCTAAATGTGTCGGGAGGCATGCATGGATGATGAAGGGGGACCATGTGTTTGGTAAGCAGACCTAACTAGATCGGTAGATCAATTGTTGTGTGTCGGAGGAAGGGAGAGACATAACGAATGAGGTAGATCAACCGAATCTTGGGGAAAACGAGTTATAACGACCTAGCTAGCTATATGTATAGCGGGAGATCGGTCGGTGTACATCCATTTGTTAGACACAAATAAGGCCCAGCGAGACGGATAGACAGAGATAATGGAGCTACGAGGTGGTGCGAGAGGCCTACTAACTAGATAGGGGGAGGAGTGTGCGATTGTGAGATCGATGAAAAGAGGGGCGAGAGTTTACACATGTGTGGGACCGTATGAGAAACACGAGGCATGGACATAGAAAGGAGGAGATGGAAGGTGAGTGTGTATGTGGTAGGCAGACATCGATGGAGAGGTTTATCGATCGGTGTGTGTCGGAAAGGAGTTGTGGAGACTGTGGGAAAATGACCTAAAGAAAAAAAATGAATGTGTGCGACGGATAGAATGCTTAGGGAGGGGGTGGGCAAGAAGGGTGTGTACATGCGCGAGAGAAAGTTAGTGCTAGCTACAAAGGTTAGAGGATTGTGTGGGTGTAAGAGACTAACAAAGATCATAATTCAATATGAAAGTGGATTCATATATTTGAATAGGAGATCATTGTCGGTGGGGCGATGCCTATGGGATCACGGGAATCCCTACTACGGTTGTGGGGCGTGGGGTCGAGAGAAGAGCGGGATTAGCAGTCAGTCAAGCACACAGGTCATTTACCCAGGTTTGGGTCGCGATGTGCGTAATACCCTAGTCCTGCTTTAGTGTCTATTTGAGTGTTCTTGGGGTTCTTGAGCTAGCTACAGGGCGTAACTTGTCAAGGGGTCCGAATCCCCCTCCAGTATGCCTTGAGCCTCCTTTTATAGTCAAGGGGATCGCCACAGTGGCACAAAGGAGGTGCCATCGATGTACAGTGGCTATGCTTATTGCTAGCCATTACGGGACAAGATGCATTTAATGCGCCCCTTAGGTGTCCCCCTCACTTTATTGGGGACGGAAACCAGCCCCCGTCCCGTCCGTCGCCGCTCCACCTTGCTCCAACACACGTACAAGCCGTGAGCACGATGCCATGTAGGCTGGCAGGCTGCTGAGGTGGCGCGGTGGTAGGGCCTTCACAAAGATTTGCATGCCACCACGTAGGCGTTTGCTGAGTTGGCCTGGAAGTATCACATTGACATGCAGGTGTCTGCCTAGGTGGTGGGCTGGCAGCTGCATGGAAACAACGGTGGAACCTTGGCGGGCATGGGCCTGGCAGTGGCCCCACGGACGTCCTCGGCAAGGGCCTTGCCGGGGCCTCGATAAGGGTCTTGCCGTGGCACTGTGGTCGTCCCCGGCAAGGATCTTGCCGGAGGTATTGTGGATTCCCTTGGCAAGATTCTTGCCAAGGATCATCACCTTCTGATCCTTGTCTTCACAAAGATTTGCATGCCACCACAGAGGCGCCTCCCGAGCCCTGGTTCCAACGTGGCTGATGGTGTTTGGAGACCTTGGGCTCAAGGGTAGCGTGCCTCGTTGGCGTTGGGCGAGCTGCCCCGGCAAGGCTCCTACCGGAGCTGCGGAGGCTGCCCCGGCAAGGGTCTTGCCGGGGCAGTCCACCTTGCCCTCTTAGCCTTTGTGTTCCTGTTCTTGGCGTTGCTTTGACCATCCTGCGGCTTTGACTCCTCCCTCTTCCCTGCCAACTGTGGTCGTGGGCACGGCTCTGACTGCCCGTGCACTAGTAAGGGGTACAAAGGAGAGCCCCTACTTTAGTACACCGATAGGAGCCCCCGGGCCTGGGCCACACATAAGCGCAACGCGTTGTTGGGCTAGGCCCAGAATAGTGCACGGGCAGGTGGGGCGGATTTTACCACGGTAATTTCTCTTGTTTGCTGCGCTTCCCCATGACCCGCTTTGAACGCACAACATGGGGGTCGTGCGTGACGTGGGGGTCATTCGTGGAGCGGCTGCTGCACGCATGCATCCCATTGCAGTTAATGGGAAAAGAGGCGGCCTTCACCTTCCCCATAAAAAGGAATAACCGCGGGCACGATACTCATTTACCCCCTGCGCTATGCCCAATCTCGGAACCGTCATCCCGTCCTTCTTCCTCCTCAAGCTCTTGCATTTGCTCGCCGCCGCCGCGCCTTCCATTGCTCTTGACCCCTCGCCCTTTTCCGGCCGCCATGGGGCCTAAATCCAGCAAGGGTAAAGGAGCGGCCAAGGACGCGAAGGAGAAGGAGGTGCCAGAGAGCGAGGCGGTAGCACGGCGGGTGCAGTTCGCCTACTTATCCCCGTCATCAATCGACGTATTTGACCTTAGGGACTACTTCAAGCCTTTGTGGGGGATGGAGATGACGGGGTACCCTGCCACTCGTGTCATCCCCGCTGATTGCGGCAAGGCCGTCTCAGAACGGTATCCATTTTTTGTTGACATCTTCTTCTACGGGCTCTGCCCCCGTTTCTCTGATTTCTTCAACGATGTCATGCGCACCTTTGGATTCCATCTATTGGATCTCACGCCGAATGCCGTGGCCTGCTTGGCGTTCTTTGCCCACCTCTGTGAGGGCTTCGCCGGGGTGCTTCC
Source organism: Triticum aestivum (assembly GCF_018294505.1). Classification (NCBI taxonomy): domain Eukaryota; kingdom Viridiplantae; phylum Streptophyta; class Magnoliopsida; order Poales; family Poaceae; genus Triticum; species Triticum aestivum. The sequence goes on from NC_057798.1 coordinate 87,463,453, forward strand.
CAGCACAGCGGTCTTCCACCACTACTTCTATCCCCGCATCCAACCTGGGGGCGCCCTTTCCATGAGCGTTTCCTAGATCTCGAGGGCCTAGGGGAAAGGCGCATACCTGGAGGGTGCCTTGAAGGGATGAAGAACCTGGGGATGAAGAACTATTGACCAACTACCGAGCCAAATTCTCTCAACTGAAGCCCCCTACCTGGCGCGCCAAAGATGTCGGTGGGAACGACACCTATGGGATCACGGGAATCCCTACTAAGGTTGCGGGGCTCATGATCGAGAGAAGAGTGGGATCAGCAGTCAGTCAAGCACACGAGTTGTTTACCCAGGTTCGGGCCGCGATGTGCGTAATACCCTAGTCCTGCTTTAGTGTCTATTTGAGTGTTCTTGGGGTTCTTGAGCTAGCTACGGGGCGTAACTTGTCAAGGGGTCCGAATCCCCCTCCAGTATGCCTCGGGCCTCCTTTCATAGTCAAGGGGATCGCCATAGTGGCACACAGGATGTGGCATCGGTGTACAGTGGATAAGCATGTCGCTAGCCATTACGGGACAAGACACATTTAATGAGCCCCTTAGGTGTCCCCCTCACTCTATCGGGGACAGAAACCAGTGCCCATCCCCTCCGTCGTCGCTCCACCTCGCTCCAACACGGGTCCAGGCCAGTAGTGCGCATGGTGCCATGTAGGCTAGCATGCTGCTGAGGTGGCGCGGTGGTAGGGCCTTCATGAAGATTTGCATGCCACCACATAGGGGTTCGCTGACTTGGCCTGGAAGCCTCACGTCGACACGCAGGTGCTTGCCTAGCTGGTGGGCTGGCAGCTGCATGGAAACGGCGGTGGAACCTTGGTGGGCGTGGGCCTGGTAGTGGCCCCACGGACGTCCTCGGCAAGGGCCTTGCCGGGGCCCCGGCAAGGATCTTGCCACGACACTGTGGTCGTCCCCGGCAAGGATCTTGTCGAAGGTCTTGTGGATTCCCTTGGCAAGGGTCTTGCCAAGGATCATCGCCTTCTGATCCTTGTCTTCACAAAGATCTGCATGCCACCACAGAGGCGCCTCCCTAGCCCTGGTTCCAACGTGACTAATGGTGTTTGGAGACCTTGGGCTCAAGGGTGGCGCACCCTACTGGCGTTGGGAGAGTTGCCTCGGCAAGGCTCCTGCGGAGCTGCGGAGGCTGCCACGGCAAGGGTCTTGCCGGGGGAGTCCAGATCGCTCTCTTAGCCTTTGTGTTCCTGTTCTTGGCATTGCTTTGACCATACTGTTGCTTTGACTCCTCCCTCTGCCCTGCCAAGTGTGGTCGTGGGCGCGGCTTTGACTGCCCATGCACTAGTAAGGGGTACAAAGGAGAGCCCTACTTTAGTACACCGACAATCATAGTGTTATAAACATATGCATGCATGAATATAGTGGTGAGACGCATGGTGTGGTTTTGGACATGTTATACCATAATGTGATAATGCGTGGCGTTGGCAACTCACAGCTAAATATCGAACAATCTAAACCATACTATACACCGAACAATCTCACATTTTATTTGAATTTGTGATAATGTGTGGCGTTCGCAGCTCACAACTAAATATCGAACAATCTAAACCATACTATATATCAAACAATCTCACATTTTATTTGAATTTGTGATAATGTGTGCCGTTTGCACCTCACATCTAAATAAATTGTTGGCGTAGAGGGCAGGGCACCATACATTATGTGATAAACACATTATACATACGAGACATGGTTTAGATTATGCAGATCTAGCTAGAGCTTGAAATGTATTGTGATTTGAAATCAATATGAAGTGGATTCAAAAAATCGAGGTCGAGTTCATATATTAAACATAGTTCATATATAACTCGACAATAATCATGTGGTGTGTTGTGAAGATAATGTACAAAAGATGGTCTAACTTGACAATAATGATGATTGTAGGTCTTATTAAAATAGAGAAACGAATTCAAATGGTTTAACCTGACAAAAATCATGATTGTAGATCTTATTCAAATAGAGAAATAAATTCAAATTTAGTACATATTGAAGCGGTAGTATATAAGTTTGGATTGCACTAAAATGTTCATTTGAGTAGCAGGTTGCATGCATTATACACGTAGCGAAATATTTTAATTGAACCTAACATGAATTCAAAGTTTTGAATGGCATTTGTAGTGCAAATTGATTTGGTATAGTACACAGGACTAGACTCTCTTGTGTGGTGCGAATTGATTTCTTTTTATTTTTTCATCGAGGAAGTGCGAATTGATTTAGTACAATACACGTTAGGCTTGTCTAGAAATTTCAACCCGCGCCTTGTTACCCCGAAATATTTAAGATATATCTGTGTCTCATTGTGCTCCGAAAACTCCCTCCATCTCAACCCGTGCCTTGCTATCCCAAAATTACAATGCCCGCAAAAAATCCCACCTCCTGCGAAATCCCGACATGCAAAATGCCCGTGATACCCCTGAAACGAAAGAACCACCTAGCTCAAATTGGTGGGGGTACTTTCAATAACTTACCCCACATTTCGGGCAAGCGCGTCCCTAAGCCATGGTTCCCCCTCCCATCCCATCCGCCGACCCATTCGTACACCGAGGCCATGAAAACCCGTGAAGCCCCACACCCTCCTCCATCCGCCACCCAACCGGAGCCTCTTCCCCGATGACATCATCCACAGCAACACCTTGATGTCCCTCATCAACCGAATGAGAATCTGTCGTGGATCGTCGTCCTTCCTGTTCAGCCACCCCGTCCTCCACCCCCAAGGAGCTGCCGTGACGTTCCCCTCGTCTTTCGCGCCACCTCCATTCCCACACCTCTATCTTCACCTGCACCACCGAAAGAGCAACACCATCATCATTTCCTCGGATGAAGCTGAGGCCTAATCGGCGCCACCAAAGAGGTTCTACACTAATCACCGCATTTTCTTCTTGATTCGATCTCACGATGCTGCCGGCGCTCAGTCCCGAGCTGACATGGCCACTTCCTCCACGGTGTCACTCCCTCAGCGCCGACATCCACATCAGTAGGACCTGCTGCTGCTTTGGCTCTCGCTCACTCTACTGCTCTGCTCTTGCTCTCGGTCCCCTGCCTGGTTTGTGATGTCTACTATGCAACTTTATTCTTGTAGACACGTGTTGGGCCTCCAAGGGCAGAGTTTTGTAGGACAGTAGCAATTTTCCCTCAAGTGGATGACCTAAGGTTTATCAATCCGTGAGAGGTGTAGGATGAGGATGGTCTCTCTCAAACGACCCTGCAACCAAATACAAGAAATCTCTTCTGTCCCCAACACACCTAATACAATGGCAAATTGTATAGGGGCACTAGTTCGGCGAAGAGATGATGATAAAAGTTTAGTACGGATAGTGGATATGAGTTTTTGTAATCTAAAATTATAAAAACAGCAAGGTAACCAATAGTAAATGGGCACAAAAACGGTATTGCAATGATGGAAAATGAAGCCTAGGGTGCATACTTTTGCTAGTGCAATCTCTCAATAGTGCTAACATAGTTGGATCATATGATTATCCCTCAAAGTGCAATAAAGAATCACTCCCGAGTTCCTATTAGTGGAGAACAAAAGATAGAAATTGTTTGTAGGGTACGAACCCACCTCAAAGCTATTCTTTCCATTTGATCTATTCAAGAGTTCGTACTAAAATAACACAAAGCTATTCTTTCCGTTCGATCTATCCAAGAGCTCGTACTAGAATAACACCATATGACACATATCAACCAACTCTAATGTCACCTAGATACCCCAATCTCACTGCGATTACCCGTGAGTTAATTATACGATATGCATCAAACAATTTCAGATTCATAATGTTCAATCCACACAAAGAACTACAAGGGGACCCCAAAGTTTGTATCGGAGAAAAGATAATAAAAACATGCATCAACCCCTATGCATATATTACCCCAATATCACTGCGGGAATCCGCAAATTGAGTGCCATAACATATATCAAGTGAATCAAAATAATATCCCATTATCACCATGAGTATTCATAGGCAAGGGATATATCATGTGTTCTCAAATCTGAATATTCAATCCGACATGACAAAACTTCAAAGGGTAAAGACTCAATTCATCACAACAAGTGTAGAGAGGGGAGAAACATCATATGATCCATCTATGTGAACAAAGCCCATGATACATCAAGATTGTGACATCTCAAGATCGCGCGCGAGAGAGATTAAACACATAGCTACTGGTACAAACCCTCAGCCCCGAGGATGGACTACTCCCTCCTCATCGTGCTGGCCGCCAGGATGATGAAGATGGCCACCGGTGATCATTCCCCCCTCCGGTAGGGTGCCGGAACAGGGTCTAGGTTGGATCTCGTGGATACAGAGGCCTTGCAGCGATGGAACTTCTGATGTAGGTTTACCCCGAATTGTTTTGGAATATTTGAGATTTTATAGGGTAAAGAGGCTGTCCAGGGGGCACCCAAAGTGGGCACAACCCACCTGGGCGCGTTTGGGGGCCCAGACGCACCCTTGTGGGTTGTGCCCCCCTAGGGCCACCCCCAAGGTGCTGCTCTGGCCCATCCTGGGTGTTCTGGTCCATAAAAATTCTCCAACGAGTTACGCGGTGTTTGGACTCCGTTTGATAGTGATTTCCCGCGATGTAAAAAACAAGCAAAAAATAGCAACTGACACTGGGCACTGGGTCAATAGGTTAGTCCCAAAAAATGATATAAAGTTGCTATAAAATGATTGTAAAATATCCAAGAATGATAATATATTAGCATGAATACTTCATAAATTGTAGATACATTGGAGATGTATCAACATCCCCAAGCTTAATTCCTACTCGTCCTCGAGTAGGTAAATGATAAAAGAAATAATTTATGAAGTGTGAATGCTAGCAAGGTGCATAAGTTTGATCAATGAAAATTTCAATCACTTTTCCTAGCATCATGACAACAACTCTTTCTTATAAAATTTCTCATGTTATAGTAGCAACCAATTCACATGTTAAGGTTCAAACAATGAATTCTCTTGAAACTCGACAACCTATGTTCTCAGTCACCAAGCAATTGCAATTCCACTTATTCAACAGAGTCTAAGTAAGAGCTCCGCATACTCAACCATCATATAGTCTTCTATGATTGCTAACACTCACCGCATACACATGAGCAAAACATTTCAACAAGACACATAGAAAGATAGGGGCTTATAATTTCGCCTCCCAACATATTAACCTTTGGGTGATGTTGGGGATATAACTATTGGTATGACCCGCCCAGGAAGGGCCGGGTTATACTTATGGCGATTCATCATATGAAGCCCACACAGATATCAAGTTTGACAGTTAAAGATAAGGGCCCAAGGCCCAAGGGAGATTTAAGGCCCGTAGAGTAAACCTCCATATGTGTAAGACTTGTATTGTAAGGCATGTAAAGATAGTCACCAAGCCGGACACATTATCTATGAGCTGGCCGGGACTCTATGAGCCGCTGGGCGTCAACCTGTGTATATAAAGGGGCGACCCGGCGGTGGTTCAGGACAAGAAACAACAGATCGAAAGCTAGGTCAGGCGGATTCACTCTCTGGTAATCGAGACATAAGCAATACCACCTCAAACTGGATTAGGCCTCTACCTTCACCGCAAGGGGCCGAACCAGTATAAACTCTTGTGTCCTTTGTTCCGTTTAACCCCTTTAAGCTAACCTAGAGGCTATGGCTCCACGACTAAGTCCTTTCATGAGGACATCTGCCGTGACTATTCCACGACAGTTGGCGTCCACCGTGGGGCCAACGCACGGTGGTTTTGAGTTCTTGAAAGGCAGCTTCGAAGGGATCAAAGGATACGCCATGGGCCGAATGACCAAGAGTCGCCACAGCAAGCTTTACATCGACAATGCAGGCTGGGGCCCCGATGCCGGCTCAATTGAGTATGGGTACCGGGTCCCCTTCAGCGGAATTCACGTCTTCAACGGCAAGATCGGCGAGCCGGGCCCTGAGTTGGACATCTGCACCAACATCATGGAGACGGCTTAGCATGTGAGACCCGCCTGAGCTTAGCACGCCGTGAAGTGTGCCTTCGTTGGAGGCATCCATGGAGGGGAATTTGATGAAGGATCTGTGTCTAGCAGTGAGACGGCCATCTACTCTGATGGTGAGTCGTCCACGGGCGAGACTACTTCGTTGTATGAACTGCAAGATGGTAGGCTTGGGGGCTATTCCAATGGCGATAGTATTCTGGACCCCTATGAGCCGCCGAACCAGGTTGCAATCTTTATGGCCTGGATGCAACCGGTGCAGAATTCCTCAACTATGCTAGCGATGACCTCCAGGTTAGTAGCAGTGATGGCAGTCGGGGCAGGAGGCCCTGTGCGCCCGTCGGCTCAAGTTTTAACAGATTTTGTGACGCCCCCTGTCGGTGTCAAAACCGGCGGATCTCGGGTAGGGGGTTCCGAACTGTGCATCTAGGCGGATGGTAACAGGAGACGAGGGACACGATGTTTTTACCCAGGTTCGGGCCCTCTTGATGGAGGTAAAACCCTACGTCCTGCTTGATTAATATTGATGATGTGGCTTACAAGAGTAGATCTACCATGAGATCAAGGAGGCTAAACCCTAGAAGCTAGCCTATGGTATGATTGTTGTTCGTCCTATGGACTAAAGCCATCCAGTTTATGTAGACACCGGAGAGGGATAGGGTTACACAGAGTCGGTTACAATGGTAGGAGATCTACATATCTGTATCGCCAAGCTTGCCTTCCACACCAAGGAAAGTCCCATCCGGACACGGGACGAAGTCTTCAATCTTGTATCTTCATAGTCTTGGAGTCCGGCCGATGATGGTAGTTCAGCTATCCGGACACCCCCTAGTCCGGGACTCCCTCAGTAGCCCCTGAACCAGGCTTCAATGACGACGAGTCCGGCGCGCATATTGTCTTCGGCATTGCAAGGCGGGTTCCTCCTCCGAATAATTTATAGAAGATTGTGAACACCAGGATAGTGTATGGCTCTACAAAAATAAATTCCACATACCACCGTAGAGAGAATAATATTACACAAGGTCAATCTGCTGACGTATTCTGTGGCGTAACGTCACACCACTTTCAAGCCTTTACTCGAATTGTTTTTATTGTTCCACCTCAGCGCGTTTAGCGAGGCGGTTTCCTTGGCACGTCTTGTCGAAGCAGAGATCGTGTTCCCCTTATTCCGGGATTCCCATCAATACGGACGTGGGTAACCCAACCGCGCCCATTGCCACGCCCCCTCCATCGAAGGTGGGTTCCAAACGGTCACGGGGATGGCTCTTGGTATTCTTCCTCTTTATAATGAGACCAAGGCCCATTATTTTTATTCAATCCTCTATCGAATCCGCCCCTCTCCCTGAGTTCCAACACCCAGGGCTCCGAATTCAGATACCTTCAATCCTTGACAATGTCCGGTCCTGATCTACGAGGCCGGTGGATGCCCTCCTCCGTCACGGAGGAGGACGTGCTGAAGCTGAGAGATGCCAGGTATTTAACCTACGAGATTTCGCATAGGCTGCCTGCCCGAGGGCAAGTTATCCCAACTCCCAAGACTGGCGAGATCGTCATGTTCATGTATCACTTCCGTCGGGGTTTAGGCTTCCCGACGGATCCCTTCATGAGAGGGCTCATGTTTTACTATGGGCTAGAATTCCATGACCTGGCTCCGGAGTCCATCCTCCATATCTCATCATTCATTGTCGTTTGTGAAGCCTTCCTCCGCACTACCCTCACTTCGGCTTATGGCTCAAAACCTTCAATGTGGAGCCGAAGATGATTGAGGGGCGTCAGGCAGAGTGCGGCGGGGCGGTTATAAGCAAGAGTGCCGAAGCTCCATGGCCCAAGGGCTCTTTCCAAGAGGAGCTCGGCTTGTGGCAACAGGAGTGGTTTTATATCACCGCTCCCCGGGGAAACAGGAAGAAGCCGCCGCCCGTCTTTCGCTCGGGCCCTCCACAGCAGCTGAGGTCATGGGTCAACAAGGGGCGTGACTGGGGGCCGCCCAAAGACGTCCCCCTGTTGCAGGACCGGATTCGAGGCCTCCAAGAAAGGGAGATCAATCTGGTCGCAGTGGTGCAGGTCATGTTGATCCGGCGCCTACTGCCCTGCAAATGTCGCCCCCTCCGCCTGTGGGAATTTAATCCGGAGGGGCCGCGAGCTCTTCAACACTTCATGGGTTTGACTCCCATGGAGATGTATAAACTGTTCTTCGGATCGCAAGAAACGCATCCGGAATTGACCGAGGACGCTGGCCTAAGCTGCAATCGCCCGGATACTCAAGTAAGTAGCCCTGTGTCCGGACACACCATTCATTTATTTATCGTGAGCTTCCCTTTTAACCAGCTATCCCTGGACATGAGTGGATAGCGCAAGCAAAACTGATACGGTGTCCGGCCCCCCTCCCAGAGACCATGCAGGATCCCGTGTTAATCAAAATGTTGGAGGTTGCACCTTCGAATGAGGGCGAAGGGGGGCATGGGGAAACTGTCACCTCTACCAAGGAGGCGTTTAGTAAGGGAGGAATCGGGAGTCCCTCCTTCTAGGGGGAGAAGAGGAATGCTTCCGAAGACCCGGAGGCCAAGGCCTCAAAGCGGGGAAAGAAATCTGTACCGGAAGGTCCTGCGCCAGAAAGCGCCCCGGCCGTACTGTCTCCTCGGAGGAATCATCCCTCTAATGAGCCGTAAGTGAAAAAAGGGGGATTTTATAATTATCAGACACCCCTGCTTAATGTCTAAAGGTAACGAAGTTTTTACCTTGTAGTTCGGATCCCAGCCCATCTCAGCACAACTCATCTTCGGGAGACCTTCGTCCGGAGATGATGGAAAGCGAAACGCCTTCATCTGCCGCCCCGTCGCGCGGGGCAGACGACCCTGAGGTGTTGTCGCGGAGGGTCTCCCCGAATCCGGCGGGACCGGAGAGTTCGGCGCCCATTGGAGTACGGCCGGTGGAGCTGCAGGATTTTCTTAAGAGGGCGTCCATATCAGAAGATCACCGCACATTAATGGGTGATGTGATTGAGAGGATCTCGTCTTCCGAAACCGGGTTGTATGAGGCCATCGGAAGTTTACTAACGGGATTTGAGGTACGCAAAAAATGACATACCTGTTGACAGTTTTGCACATGAAGTGCGCCCTGTATAGATAGTAGCCCCCGAGACTTGGTATGCTGTCGAAAACGACAGCGTGCCTAGGATCGTAATCTCGGTTATTAACTATCGCCGTTCCCATGCAGGTGGCGGAACATTCGGTGGCCAGCCGGACTGATGAATTTGCCGAGCTGAAGAAGCAACTCGACGCTGTAGATGCGGACATCTCGCTGGTCAACAGACGACTTGATGAGTCACAAGGTATGTGGTTGCCCCGTGATTGGTTAGTAAGGGAGCTGACGCCCATTCCTTACAAATTGTATGCTTAGATGCAGATGGTGGTGCTGCTGTGGAGGACCTTCGAGCAGAACTTGCTCGGGCCAAGGAGCAAGCTAGAAAGAGCGAGGCGGCTGCCTTGAAGGCAGCGGAAGGGCTAGAAGCCAAGAAGGCTGCTCACTGCCGAAGCAGGGAGGAGATGGCTGGAATGGCCATGAAATTAAGAGTTGCTACCGACCGCCTGGAAGTTCTTGAAGGAGGACACCGAGCGGAGCAAGAGGACCTGAAGAAGGCCGATGCCGAGGCCAAGGATGCCCGTAGTGCGATGCGGGCTATGAAGGAGGAACTGCGTCAGGTCGGAGACATCGTGGATGGAAAGCCCTTTATGCTGCGTTGGAAGTTCACGGATCCGAAGTATGCTCAGCTGGGCCGATTGTACGGTGCGGAGGATCCTTATCTGGACTTGGCGGTGAGTGCGGCTGACGTAGTCGTGCACTTTCGAAGCCAGGAGGATCATGAGATGGAAGAGCTTTTCTGGTCTCAATTCCATAGTCTGGAGTGTCCACTTCCATTGACTGATCGGTTGGTTGAGTGGGCTGAGCTGAATAGATTGTCCGGACTGGCCATGACGGATGTGGTAACTCATCTGTGGCCGAAAAGGCCCAAGCCGAAGAGTTATTTTGGCTTGTTGCAGCAATTCCTTGTGGCAGTGCCGCATATTAAGGCGATGAAGCGGTCGGCATGTATAGAAGGTGCGCGGATGGCTCTCGCCCGTGGTAAAACATACTGGGCGGAGATGGATGCCACCGCTGTTGCATCCCGGGGTTCGGACAAAAGCCGATTCCCCACCGAGCATTACTTGGAGGAAGTCCTGCAGGGCGCTCGTATAATAGAGTCGCAGTGCTCGAAAGATGTTATGTTTGAATGACATGTATGATTTCTAAGATCATGTTTATAATGCAATGACTTTTTATACTTGTGTGTTCAAGTATTGAACTATCTCCAGTGCGGCCGTATATGTATGTATAATCTGAAAGATGGCAGTCTTTGGCTTCAGCCCCCACGCACATGGTGCGGGGGTGTTTGCAAAAAGAAAAACGCTTTTCACACTTAATCCAACGTCTTGGTCCTTTTAAGGAGGTGATAGCATAGCAAACTAGGCAACCAGACTATAATGCTTTATCACTTTCACTTAGCCATAGGAGCTTGAATGTGGGGCTACTATATAGCCCCTGATGGCACCGCGCTTCTCCGAACTTGGGGCGCGTATGTGCCTGACCGGGAAGCGGTCCTTCGTCAAAGCGGAGGAATTCTAAACATTCCAAAGGTCGATCGAGTGGTTGACCAGTCTCTCGCTATATCATGACAGTCAGTTTTCGGCTTTCTCTACTGAGGTGCTCTCCTGGCCGAACCGGGGCACAATCGCAGTAGTTCTCCTGGTGTCGCGTTTGCCGATGATACGGAACGTAAGGCAGCAAAACACAGGAGCCGGGCAAACCCAAAATTTGACCAAAGACATGATTCGGAGCTGATGCATATAAGGCCTAACTCGAGACGCCGAACATTCCCTGAGGTGTTCGGTCTTTATGATATCGGGCAGAGTAAAAGCCCTAAGCCACTAGTGTCCAGGTACAGGCGGGAACTTCTGACGCGGCCGATGCCAAAACGCCAGCCTCCTCCTCGGCTCTGGTAAGAAACCGGGGGATGTTTATCAACAAGAGACAGTGAGAAAGGTTTACGCAGGGTCTTAATCTGAAAAGAATCCTTGCAATGGGTCCCTACTGCACGTCTGCGCCTGTGTCTCTGTTGTGCTGTATCCTGGACGGGTGTAGCACGTGCTTCATCTGTAAAAGAGAAGGACTTAGTTTCTAAGAAATATCGTGCAAAAAGTGTATCAAAATAAAGTATAATTTGGAAGATGAAGAAAGTTGAGCTTTATTGGCTTTCATCATTTATGCGCGCGGCCCCCTAAAAAAGGGGTATGCGGCTGGGAAGCCCCTTGTTAAGTTACGCCGGACTCGTCTAACCATGTCCGAGGTCTAAATGACCTGTTTTTAGGGGCTTTGACCTGCGAGGTCGGAATAATGTGTGGCTGTCTAGGCAACCGCACATTCTCCGTGGTCGAGAGACACCTGGAGTTTTAAGAATATGCCATGTGGACCGGGCATTTTTAAGCGTAAGAGACGTGTAATGTGGTATTGCATTAAAGCGGGCGAAAGCTGCACGCCCCAGTAGTGCTTAAGGGCTACTGCTAAATGGGGCGATGGAGGGTGAGCTTTTCGCGACGGAGGTTGTCGGATGAACCGAACACGACCCCTAGTGGTACACAACCTGTAAAATTGGCTGAAAAGGCCTGGCGTCACTCCTTTGGAGGAAGTGCTTGCTATAGCGAATTTTGGTGGGTTCTATCCCCAGTCTGCGGACGGTGTCCTGGTATACCCGGGGCCGCGCTGCGTGTTATCACGTGAAGTGAGTTCACTGTTTTGACTTCTAATGGGAAAGTCTTTTGGTTTCCGGATCACTGCTTTTGGGTTTCGTCACTTTCACTTGGTGTGTCGAGCCCTTTGTGTTCAGCGTTAAGTTGGCCGGACTGCTTGAAGACCCAACAATCTCTGTGGGTATGGTTTGCAGGCTTCCTGGAGGTACCGTGTATTTGACACAGTCTATCCAGGATCTTGTTGAGGTTGGATAGCTCGTCACTGTTATCCTTTAAGGGCAGTGTTTTGTTGTTCGGCCGAGAGCTTTTGAATCCGGCGTTGACCGCCGTACTATTTGGGCAATTCTCCTTATTCCGGTGCTAATCTTTTTTGCGTCCTGATTTCCCATTTCCATCCCTAATTTCGGATGTACTCGGGTCGCTGGTGCTGCATCTAGCCAACCAGTTGTCTTCCCCCGCGCAAAAGCGGGTCATGAGACTTGTTAGTGCAGCCATTGTTCTTGGTTTTTCCTGGCCGAGGTGTCTGGCGAGCCATTCGTCTCGGACGTTCTGTTTGAAGGCTGCTAAGGCTTCAGCATCCGGACAGTCGACTATTTGGTTCTTTTTAGTGAGGAACATGTTCCAGAATTTGCATGCTGATTCTCCAGGCTGTTGAGTTATGTTACTTAAATCATCTGCATCCGGAGGCCGGACATAAGTCCCCTAAAAATTTGCTCGGAACGCATCCTCAAGCTCTTCCCAACTCCCAATCGTATTTTCTGGGAGGTTTTTAAGCCAATGCCGGCCCGGCCCTTTGAGCTTGAGGGGAAGGTATTTTATGGCATGGATATCGTCTCCTCTTGCCATGTGTATGTGTAGGATATAATCCTCAATCCAGACTCCGAGGTCTGTTGTTCCGTCGTATGCCTCTATGTTTATGGGTTTAAATCCCGCTGGAAATCCATGATCCAGTACCTCGTCGGTTAAACATAGTGGGTGTGCGGCGCCCCTGTATTTGGGTGTGCCGTTGTCTTCAAATGCTCGGCTAGTTGTGTTACTTCCCGGAGTCTTCTTTTTTGGCCCATAGATAGACCTCACCGGGTTATCCTTTTTCTGAAGATCTTTATGCTGATCATGTGCCGGCTTGTGTGTGGCGCCCCGTGTTGCTCTTGGCCTGTCATCTGGTCGTCTATCCTGCCAGGCGGCCCCTTTCTTTTTTGACTGCGGGGGCTCGAAGGCCTCCTCGTCAAATTCGGGCAACAGCTTGCGCTTCGGGTAGCTCTTTGTCTGGTGACTAGTGCCATATTTATCTGCGGTGTTGAGTACTTTGCTCCATCTCATTTTGAGTGTGTCTTCCGCTGTTTTGAGCTTCCGCTTTTGCTTCTTCAAACTTCTTGCAGTGGCGACGAGCCTGTTATGGAGATTCCTATGCTCTGGTGATGTGAGATCATCTTCGCCGGGGATGGATTGCTTGTCCGGTTCATGTCCGACTGGCTGCTTGTTGACGTGTGCATCGTCCACTGCTTCGCCCTGCTCTAGGGCCGGGTCCATATGGGTACCGTTTTTGTCAATGCCGGTCTTCGGGCGGCGCTTGCGTCGCCGCTTTGTTTGTCTATTGGGGGAGTTCTCCTTCGCCACATCCCATTTTTCCTCATTGTCACTTCCTTTTGGTGTGTCCACCATGCATACGTTGTGGGATGGGGTGGCTTTCCTGCGCCTCTTAGGCACTGGTTCTTGGTCGTCCCCGGCATCGTCGTCCATACCGTCGATGTCCTTGGAGTCGTAGTCTAGCATGTCAGTTAAATCGTCGACAGTGGCTACCAAGTGGGTGGTGGGTGGGCTCTGAATTTCTTCGTCGTCCGCATCCCAACTGTCCTGGCCGCAGTCCGGCCAGGCCTGTCCTGATAACGAGAGGTACTTTAGCAAACTCAAGATGTCGCAAAAAGGTGAGTGTTGAAAGATGTCTGCCGCGGTGAACTCCATGATCGGCGCCCAATCGGATTCGACTGGAGGGGGCGCGGGAGGTCCGGAGTCCGGCAAGGAGTCCGGCACCTTGGAGTCACGAGCTTCATGGGGGACAAGATCGGTGTTCGGCTCTATCGGCGTAGAGGTTGCAGCCCCCGAGGCGGTGTCTAGCCCTCTATCCTTGGTCTGCGCAGTCGGCTCCGAGTCAAAGATCGGAGCGGGTTCGAGTGCGGCCTCCAGGGTACTGTCCGGCTGCAGAGCTAAATCATGCCCATCGTGACAGTACGACACGCTCGGCTGTGGCTCGAATCCGTTGAGGATCAAGTCCCCGCGGATGTCAGCCATGAAGTCAAAACTTCCAAATCTGACCTGACGGCCCGGGGCGTAACTTTCGATCTGCTCTAGATGGCCAAGCGAATTGGCCCGCAGTGCAAAGCCGCCGAATACGAAGATCTGTCCGGGGAGGAAGGTCTCACCCTGGGCTGCGTCATTGATGATGATCGAAGAAGCCATCGAGCCTATCGGTGATGACACAGAGGAACTCTCAATGAAAGCACCAATGTCGGTGTCAAAACCGGCGGATCTCGGGTAGGGGGGCCCGAACTGTGCGTCTAGGCGGATGGTAACAGGAGACGAGGGGCACGATGTTTTTACCCAGGTTCGGGCCCTCTTGATGGAGGTAAAACCCTACGTCCTGCTTGATTAATATTGATGATGTGGGTTACAAGAGTAGATCTACCACGAGATCAAGGAGGCTAAACCCTAGAAGCTAGCCTATGGTATGATTGTTGTTCGTCCTATGGACTAAAGCCATCCGGTTTATATAGACACCGGAGAGGGCTAGGGTTACACAGAGTTGGTTACAATGGTAGGAGATCTACATATCCGTATCACCAAGCTTGCCTTCCACGCCAAGGAAAGTCCCATCCGGACACTGGACGAAGTCTTCAATCTTGTATCTTCATAGTCTTGGAGTCCGGCCGATGATGGTAGTTCGGCTATCCGGATACCCCCTAGTCCGGGACTCCCTCACCCCCGATTCAATCGTACACTAATCATGCACGTAAATGTGTACGATCAAGATTAGGGACTCACGGGAAGATATCACAACACAACTCTAAAACTAAAATAAGTCATACAAGCATCGTATTACAAGCCAGGGGCCTCGAGGGATCGAATACAAGTGCTCGAACATAAACAAGTGAGCGGAAGCAACAATATCTGAGTACATACATAAGTTAAACAAGTTTGCCTTAAGAAGGCTAGCACAAAAGTAGCGACGATAAAGAAGGCGAGGCCTCCTGCCTGGGACCTCCTAACTACTCCTCGAAGCCGAACTCCATGTAGAACCATCCTCGGGATCCTCTGGCTCCTGAACTCCATCATATGATCGCAATAACCGGTAAAGGGGTGAAAAGAAGTAGCAAAGCAACCATGAGTACTCATCCAAAGTACTCGCAAGCAAAGATCTACGCTACATATGCATGGGTATATGTGTACAGATGCAATATCGGTCGACTAAACTGCAGAATGCCAGAATAAGCGGGGGATAGCTAGTCCTATCGAAGACTACACTTCTGGCAGCCTCCATCTTGTAGCATGTAGAAGAGACTAGATTGAAGTCCTCCAAGTAGCATCGCATAGCGTAATCCTACCCGACGATCCTGCCCTCGTCACCCTGTGGGAAAGTGATCACCGGGTTGTCCCTAGAACTTGTCTGGGTGTGTTTTATTAAGTATTCGGTTCTAGTTGTAATAAGCTCAAGGTACAGCTCCGGGTCGCCTGTTACCGTGGAGACGACTATTCGAATAGATCAACTTCCCTGCAGGGGTGCACCACATTTCTCGACACGCTCGATCCCTCTGGCTGGGCACACTTTCCTGGGTCATGTCCGGCCTCGGGAGATCAACATGTCGTAGCCCTACCTAGGCCTAACAAAGAGGTCAGCACGCCAGTCTAAATCCTATGCACGCAGGGGTCTGGGCCCATTGCCCATTGCACACCTGCACGTTGCGAGGGCGGCCGGTGAGCAGACCTAGCAACCTCCATTACAAAGGAAGTTGTGTTACATGGTCTATCCCGGCGCGCGCCGCTCAGTCACTGACGTCTAGAAGGCTTCGGCAAATACCACGACACCGGTTGCCCATATCTTATCCCACATGGCGGTTAGTGCATATAAGGTCAACGACCCAACTCAGATCAAATACCAAGATCTCGTTAAATGTGTTAATTAATGTAACCATGGACGCCGACCAGGGCCAGGCCCACCTGTCTCCTAGGTGGTCAAAACCCGCCCTGTCGATCCGCCACAAAGTAGCACTCGGGGGCCGTCGAGAACCCAGGCCCACCACTACCTGGATGGAGCCACCCGTCCTTTCAGCCCCCATATCCGAATCACTTGCGGGTACTCTACTAGCCGACCCAACTTTAGTCACCATCTGTATAGTATGTATGTATGTATAGTATATACCCGTGATCGCCTCCCAAGTGATCACGGACCGATAGTATAGCAAGGCAGACTGATAAGAATGTAGGGCCACTGATGATAAACTAGCATCCTATACTAAGCATTTAGGATTGCGGGTAAGGTATCAACAACTGTAGCAACAATGACAGGCTATGCATCAGGATAGGATTAATCAAACAGTAACATGCTACACTACTCTAATGCAAGTAGTAGAGGGAAGAATAGGCGATATCTGGTGAACAGGGGGACTTGCCTGGTTGCTCTGGCAAGAAGGAGGGGTCGTCAACTCCGTAGTCGAACTGGGTAGCACCAGCGTCGGTCTCAGTGTCTAACGAGAGAAGAGGGGGAAGAAACAATAAATACAATGCAAACATATGCATGACGATGCATGACATGACAAGTAACGATGCTCGGTGTGCCCTAACATGGTAGTAGGTGATACTGGAGAAAGGGGGGAACATCCGGGAAAGTATCCCCGGGGTTTCATGTTTTTGGACAAATGAACCGGAGGAGAAATGTTGCAGGTTTGCTATGCTAGGGACGTGTGGTTGACGAACGGGCTGCGTATTCGGATTCGTCTCGTTGTTCTGAGCAACTTTCATGTACAAAGTTTTTTCATCCGAGCTACGATTATTTTGTATTAATTTTCAAAGTTTTTAAGCATTTTTAGAATTTATTTAATTATTTAAATCGAACATTATCCAGAATAGTGAAAGGTGATGTCAGCATGACATCACCATGACGTCAGCTGGTCAAACCCAGCTGACAAGAGTCAAACCTGGCCTATGGGTCCAATGGGACCCACCTGTCATAGACTATGGCTAACTAACAGGATTAGTTAATTTAAATAAGTGATTAGGTTAATTAATTAGATTTAATTATTAGTATATTTATTTATTATTTTTTAATTCTTTTTAAAAAACTGTTCTAGGCATGGGCCCCCCCTGTCATTGGCCCAGGGGGCCATAGCGGGTCGGGCGTGCGGTTTCGGCGCGGGCGCCCGAACGGGCGCGACCGCTCGACGCGGCCAGCGACGCGGGGGCCGCGGCCACTGCGAGGCCGCCGGCAGGGGCTAGCAGGGTGGGAGAGGCCGTAGGAGGCGGCAGTGGCTAGGCCACGGCCAGTCGGCGTCAGGGCGCAGGAGCAGAGGTGGGGGCGGACGGGCGCGGCCACGGCGGAGCAGTTCGGCGGCGGGTGCCAAGAAGCGGCAACAGGTGGCCGCAGGCGGGCACGGGGCTACAGCAGGCCGGGCACGGTGGCTCTAGGCGGCGGCGCAACCAGGCTGGTGCGGGCTTAGTGGCGCGACCGCAAGGAGGGATTGGAGGCGGGTTCGGTAGCACCGGGCAGCAAGCAGCAGTGCGAGCAGAGCATGGCGGTGGGGCACGGCGAGCTTGGCGAAACGGCGGCACGGGCAGCGCAAGCGCGCAAAGGTGGGTGTGCGGGGGAGGTGGGGCACGCGCGCGGGCAGAGGAGACGCGCACACGCGCGTAGTCGTAGGGGAGCCGGGGGCGCGGAGCTGCAACATGGGAAGCGGGCGGCAAGGAGGGGCGCCGGGAGAGCAGGCGTAGCAGCGCTGCGGTGCATGGCGAGCAATGGTGCATGGCGCGGGGAGCTGTGGGCGAGGCCACATGGGATGGGACGGCAGAGGAGGGAGGCGTGGTGGTCAACGTGCGACACAGGAGGAGAGGACAGGTCGGGGCGCGGGGTCTCACCCCTGGTGTAGGGGAGTGGCAGTGGGGCGCAGGGAGGAAGTCAGGGACGGCGTTCGGCGAGGAGGCAGGCCATCAAGGGAGTGTCCCGGCGGTGATGGATGGCGTCGGGCGACGGCGAGCGACTATGACGGTGCGGTAACGGGGTCGGGGTCGCCGCCCCAATCCAGATCCAGCGGGGGACGAGAGGAGCGGGGGAAGTGGGAGTGGTTAGTGTTAGCACAAGGGGGCGTGGGGGGTTATGGGGGACGACGTGGGCCGGTCGGGTGAGCCTGTGTGGCCAGTTGGGCCATTCGGCCCAAGGAGAGGGGAGGGGGATTTGCCTTTCTTTTCCTCTCTTTTTTGTTTTGTTTTCTATTTTGTTCCTTCTTCTTTATTTTTCCTCCCTGTTTTCATATTTATCTTAGTTTTAAAATTACAAAAGTAGTCCCTAATTTAGTATATGTATTAATGCCACATTCCGAACATTTTCTTTTTAATGTTTGAAATTTTTTGATGTTTGCCAAAAAATCAAGTTTGAATCTGAAACGTTTTGATCTATCGCGAGGTTAGCAAAAGTAACAAAGATAAGGTGGCATCATTTGCATTGGTTTACTGTAGCCTGATTATCCGGGCTTCATAGATTTGTTGGATAAGATGATGTCCTTGTTTACAGCAGAGATCAGCCCGGCGAATCAAGATCAGCACAACGCAGAAGTTACAAAGCTGCGAGAAGAGATAGCACAAGCCAAGGCAGACCTGATGGCTGAGGACGTCAGGATGGCTGCAGAGCGAGCTGCCCTGGATGCCCAAGCGCAGCGGATCCAAGCAGAGAATTACTGACTTACAATTGTTCAGAACGCTTCAAATGAAGTCATGAGAAGGAGAAACATGTCTCGTCTACCTTCAGTTTACGAGGGGCGAAATCTTTTTTGCACGCCTGGAGCGGGGACCAGTAACCCGCCGCAGTTAAACTAGGTTGCAACACCTGGGACCGGAATGCCGATTCAGCCACGCGTAACGTAGCCACCTCGTCTGAACACAATTCCGCCTCAGCATGTGCCAACACCACCGGGTCGTTATTCTAACCCGTTAGATAATATAATTGCTGCGGCAACGCGGCTGGCGGCTCTCCTAGTAGATGGCGACTCTCCGGTGGCGATTGAAACACGAAGGGCTCGGGAGCTTCTTCAAATTGCATTGGTGCAGCAGGATGCATATTCTTACAGTCGGGACAGGATTCATTCAACCCCTCGCCCAAGCCGGAGCTATAGCAGACACATGGATTCACCAGCTATTTCAAGAAACGCCCAGCACCGTGACTAGCCATGTGGGCATGATCTGGTGCGTGATGGAGCTCATAACTTGGTTGATCAGGACAGAGTGCACCAAGAGGCTGAGCAGGCGGCTCACCAACCCCTTCCGGTTTATCTGACGGCCTCGGTAGAGGTAGGTTTGACCTCTAGATCTACAGGTGTGCCCTGTCTGGTGCCATCTCTGCGCAATGAGCGTTTGCCCATGGATTTCAAAGGAACTCGTAAGGTGCCTAATTACACGGCCGATTTACCCCTTGAGGCGTGGATTGAGAGTTATGAGATGGCCATGGAACTGCTGGAGGTCAGTGATGCTGCGTGTGCTAAATACTTCACCATGATGCTAGATGGGACGGCCCATACTTGGTTAAAAGGGCTGCCTGCCAACTCCATCGGGTCATGGGGGGAGCTGAAGGCCTGGTTTATTCTGAACTTTAAAGACACATGCAAACAGCCCATGTTGATTGTCGACTTGGCTACTTGTGCCCAAGAGGAGGGTGAATCAACAACCCATTGGGTGCGCCGGGTCAAAGCTATTATACACTCATCTGATAACATGAATGCCAGTTCTGCAGTCTTAATGTTGGAGAAAAATTGCCGTTTTTGCCTCTTAAGCATTAGGGCGGCTCAAGCGCGACTGTAATGATATGGGGCAACTGAAGGCAGCTCTAATCAAATATGCCGACTCTGATAGTACCAAGGACCTCGAGTCTGATGATTATCAGCCGGGAAAGGGAAAGAAGAATGGCAACGCCAAGGGTCCGCAGCATAACCTGGTGTATCAGGGGGCAACGGTAAACGCAAGGCTGATGGTAGCTTGGAGTTTGTGGCTAACACCAATGCATAGGGCAATAATCAACATCGTAAGGGGAGGCTGCCTCCTCGGACTGGCGGATCAGGTCCTACTCTTGTGCAGTTGCTGAATGAGCCCTGTCCAAAGCATGGCTCGCGATAGAAACCAGCTACTCACCTTTGCAAAGATTGTACAATTATGAAGGCTTTCAAAAATTCTAACTCGTTTGTCGGTGTCAAAACCGGCGGATCTCGGGTAGGGGGTCCCGAACTGTGCGTCTAGGCGGATGGTAACAGGAGACAAGGGACACGATGTTTTTACCCAGGTTCGGGCCCTCTCGATGGAGGTAAAACCCTACTCCTGCTTGATTAATATTGATGATATGGGTAGTACAAGAGTAGATCTACCACGAGATCGGAGTGGCTAAACCCTAGAAGCTAGCCTATGGTCTGATTGTTGTTCGTCCTACGGACTAAAACTCTCCGGTTTATATAGACACAGGAGAGGGCTAGGGTTACACAGAGTCGGTTACAATGGGAGAAGATCTTCATATCATATCGCCAAGCTTGTCTTCCACGCCAAGGGAAGTCCCATCCGGACACGGGACGGAGTCTTCAATCTTGTATCTTCATAGTACGGGAGTCCGGCCAAAGATCTTAGTCCAGCCATCCGGACACCCCCTAATCCAGGATTCCCTCAGTAGCCCCTGAACCAGGCTTCAATGACGATGAGTCCGGCGCGCAAGTTGTCTTTGGCATTGCAAGGCGGGTTCCTCCTCCGAATATTTCGTAGAAGATGTTGAACACCAGGGTAGTGTCCGGCTCTGCAAAATAAGTTCCACATTCCACCGTAGAGAGAATGATATTTGCATCAATCGAATCTGCTGACGTATTCCGTGGCGTGACATCATGCCACGGCCAGGCTTTTATACATTTTACCATTCCACCTTAGCGCGTTTAGCGAGGTGGTTTTCTTGGCACGTCTTGTCAAAGCAGAGATTGTGTCCCCTTATTCCGGGATTCTCATCAAGACGGGTGTGGGTAACCCAACCGTGACTTAGGTATGACTCCCTAATTGAAAGCGAGTCTCAAACGGTTATGGGAAGGGCTCTTGGTATTCACCTCCTTTATAAAGGAACCAAGGCCCGGCTCCCTTGTTCTCAAACCAATCAAATCCGCCCCTCGCTTTGAGTTCCAACACCCAATGCTCTAGTTGTAGGTGTTTCGGACCTTCAAAGATGTCCGACTCCGACCCTCAAGGCCGGTGGATGCCTTCCTCCATTACGGAAGAAGATGTGCGAAAGCTAAGAGATGCCAGGTATCTAACCGGTGAAATCTCGCATAGACTGCCTACTCAACGGCAAGCTGTTCCCGCTCCCCAGCCCGGTGAAAGCGTGGTGTTTGCATCTCACTTCCTTCGGGGGCTAGGCTTCCCGATCGATCCCTTTGTGAGGGGGCTTATGTTTTACTACGGGCTGGAGTTCCACGACCTAGCTCCGGAGTCCATCCTCCAGATCTCATCATTCATTATCGTGTGCGAGGCCTTCCTCCATATCACCCCCCACTTTGGATTGTGGCTAAAAACTTTCAAAGTGGAACCGAAAATGATCGAGGGGCAGCACGTTGAGTGCGGAGGGGCTATAATAAGCAAGATGGATGACGCTCCATGGCCCGAAGGCTCTTTTCAAGAGGAGCTCGGCTTATGGCAACGGGACTGGTTTTACATCACAGCCCCTAGGGGCACCACATGGGTGGCACCACCTACTTTTCGCTCGGGTCCCCCACCACGGCTGGCGTCATGGGTTAATGAAGGACTTATCTGGGGGCCGCTCAAAGACGTGCCCTTGCTGCAGGGCCGTATTCGAGATCTTCTAGAAAGAGATATCAATTTGACCATAGTGGCGCAAGTCATGGTGATTCGCCGCACACTGCCCTGCAAACGTCGACCTCTCCGCCTGTGGGAGTTCAATCCGGAGGGACCACGAGTCCTACAACATTTCATGGGAATGACACCCATGGAGATGTACAAATTGTTCTTCGGATCACAGGCAAGGTGTCCGGATTTGTCCGAAGACGCAGGTCTGAGCTGCAATCACCAGGATGCTAAAGTAAGTAGCCCCGTATTTGAATACACCATCCATATTTTTATCAAATCTACACTTTAGCAGAGTTGTCCTCTAAATAGGAGTGGATGGCGAAGGCAAACCTTATCAGGTGTCCAGCCCCCCTGCCCGAGACCGTGCCGAATCCCATGCTAACCAGGATGCTAGAGGCCGCGCTGTTGAGAGAAGGCAAAGGGGGAAACCAAGGAGCTACCGCCTCCATGAAAGAGGCCGTTAGGAAGGGAAGAATCAAAAATTCTCCCGACCAGGGAAAGAAAATGACTGCCTCTAAAGACCCGGAGGTGATAACCTCAAAACGGGGAAAGAAATCTTGGTCAGAGGGTTCGGCACCGGAGAACGCCCCAGTCGAATCGCCCCCTAAAGGGGACCCGCTCTCCCCCGAGGCGTAAGTGAAGGGAGGGGTTCCATAATGAATCACACTCATGTTTTATTCCAGAGGAAAATAACCGAAACATTATCTTGCAGTTCGGATCTCAACCCTTCTTAGCAGAGCTCATCTTCAGGGGATCTTCGTCCAGAGATGATAGAGAGCGAAACGCCTCCCCTTGTTCCACCGTCTCACGAGGCTGGCGACCCCGAGGTATCGTCGCGGAGGGTTTTTTCAAGTCCGGACCCTGGAAAAGGTCGTCAGACTAGTCCGGCACCCTCTTGCGCGCCGGCGGAGGGGCTGAAGGATCTGCTTGGTAGGGCGTCCATCTCAGAAGAACACCGTATGTTGATGGATACGGTGATTGGAAGGATTTCATCCACGGAAAGCGGATTGTACGAGGCTGCCAGGAGTTTACTAACAGGCTTTGAGGTATGTAAAAAGGTGTACCTTTTGGTAGAGCCGCATATTAAATGTGCCCTGTATGAATAGTAGCCCCTGAGACTCTGTGTGTCATCACGAGTGAAGGCGCACAGAGGATCATAACCCCAGGTATAATATGTCGCTTATTCCATGAAAGTGGCGAGGCGTTCGGTGGCTAGCCGTTCTGATGAATCTGCGGAACTAAAGCGGCAACTTCACGTAGCAGATGCCAACATCGCGCTTGTAAATAAGCAGCTAGACGAGGCTCAAGGTATGTTCAAAAGACACCCAGTAATAGGAGCTTAATGCTCGGGCCTTATATTTTTTTTATGTAGACGGTGCTGCTGCCGTGGAGAACCTTCGGGCGGAACTTGCCCGAGCCAAGGAGCAAGCAAGGAAAAGTGATGCGGCTGCCGTTAAAGCGGTTGAAGAGCTAAGAGACGAACAGGCTGCCCACTGCCAGAGCAAGAAGGAAATAGCCGAGATGGCCATAAAATTGAAGGATGCTACCGACCGCTGTAAATTTCTTGAAAAAGAAGATAGGGCGGCTCAGAAGGACCTTGAAAAGATCACTGCCAAAGCCAAGGTTACTCACTCTGCCATGAGAGCGATGAAGGAGGAGCTGCGTCAGGCCGGAGATATCACGGCTGGAAAACCTTATATGCTGCGGATGAAGTTCGGAGACCCCAAGTATGTTCCATTAGACCGGCAGTGGAGTGCGGAAAACGCTTATCTGGACTTGGCCGCAAGTGCGGCGGACGCGACCGAACACTTCTGCAGCCGAGGTGACCATGAATTGGAAGATCTTTTTTGGTCGCAGTACCACAATCCAGAACGCCCACTGTCAGTATCCGATCGTTTAGCCGCCTGGGCGGAGCTGAACAGATTATCCGGACTCGCCATGAGGTATGTTGCGAGTCGTATGTGGCCGGAGAAGCCGGAGCCGAAGAGTTATTTTGGCTTGGTGCAGCAGTTCCTTGGTTCGGTGCCGCATGTTGATGCAATGAAGAGGTCGGCGTGCATAGAGGGCACACAGATGGCTCTTGCCTGTGTCAAAACATACTGGGCAGATATGAAGGCCAGTATTGTTGTGTCCCAGGATTCGGACGAAAGCCGAGTACCTGCCAAGCACTATTTTGAGGAAGTTCTTCCTGGCGCTCATATAATAGAGTCGCAGTGCTTGAAGGATGTTGTGTTCGAATAGCTTATACTATTCGTAAAACGAATTTTGTTTTTATGAAAAAAGCTTTTTTATACTTGTGCTTGCAAGAATCATGATGCCTCCTGTGCGGCCGTTTAATGTATATATTTGTATATAACCTGAAAGATGGCAGTCGTTGGCTTCAGCCCCCACGCATAGAATGCGGGGGTGTTCACAAAAAGGCGCCTTTTCACACTTAATCCAACGTCTTGGTCCTACAAAGGAGGTGGTGGCGCGGCGAACTAGGCAACCGGACCATAATGCTTTATCACTTTCACTTAGCCATAGGAGTTTGACAGTGGGGCTACTGAATAGCCCTTAGGGGCACCGCGCTCGCCCGAATTCGGGGCGCGAGTGTGCCTGTCCGGGAAGCGGCCCTTCGTTAATGCGGGGGAAACCTAAAGATTCCGAAAGTCATCGAGTGGTTGACAAGTCTCTCGCTATATCATGACACTCAGTTTTTGGCTTTCTCTACTGAGGTGCTCACCTGGCCGAACCGGGGCACAATCGCAGTAGTTCTCCTGGTGCCGCGTTAGCCGATATAACGGAACGTAAGGCAGCAAAACACAGGAGCCGGGCAAACCCAACATTTGACCAAAGACATGATTCGGAGCTAATGCATATAGGGCCAAACTCGCGACGCCGAACACTCCCTAAGGTATTCGGTCTTTATGAAGATGGGTCGAAATAGAGCCCTTGGTAAAAAAGCCCCTAGTGTCTAGGTATGTGCAAAAATTCTGGCGTGGCCACATGCCAAGACGCCAGCCTCCTCCTCGGCTATAGAGAAAACTGGGGGATGTTATCAACAAGAGACAGTAAAAAAGGTTTATGCAGGGTCTTAATCTGAAAAGAAGCCTTAAAATGGGTCCCTGCTGCACGTCTGCGCCTGTATCTCCATTGTGCCGTATCCTGGACGGGCGTAGCCTGATGTTCGTCTGCGAAAGAGAGGAACTTAGTAAAAAAATAAGCGTGCGAGAAATCTATATCGAAATAAATAAAATCTAGTTGGAGCAGGAGGTGGGCTGTATTGTCTCCGGGCATGAGCACACGGAGCCCCTTGCACTGGGGTATGCGGCTATTAAGCATGTTGACGCCGGACTCGTCTAGCCATGTCCGGGATAGTAGGGCTGGATTTTTGGGCGGCCGTCTAGGCAGCCGCACCCTTGCCCGTACTTTGGGGGTCAATTTATGTTCCCCTGTAATGAAATGATGCCCTTTGGGCCGGGCATTTTGAGTGTAAGGGATGCGTAATGCGGTATTGTGTTAGAGCGGGCGAAAGCTTCACATCCCAGTAGCGCTTGATAGCGACTTACGAATGGGGCGATGTGGAATGTTAGCTTTTCGCTTCAGAAGTTGTCGGGTGATCCGAACGTGACTTCCAACGTAAGGGAACCCATAGTTGGGGTATCTGGGCCTGGCGTTACTCCTTGAAAGGAAGTGTTGCCGAGGTGGATTATAACCGGGTTTACCCTGAGTTTGCGGACTGTGTCCTGATATAACAGGTTCAAGTCGCTGCCGCCGTCCATAAGGGCGTTTGTAAATTGGAGTCTGTTAATAATTGGATTTATGACCAAGGCAATCCAGCCTGCGTTCTGGTCTCCTCTCGAGTAATCCTGATGATCGAAGGTGATTGGTTGTAACAACCAGTGGGGTTGCTCCTCCGGGGCTGGCTGTACGGCGTGTGTCTTCGTAGGTGCCGTTCTGCTCTTCCCTTTTGTCACATGAAGTAGATTTACTATCTTGACTTCTTGTGGGAACTTCTTTTGTTCTCCGGTGTTCTGCTTGTGGGGTGCATCGTCATCTTCGCTTGGTGTGTTGAGCCCCTTGTGTTCGGTGTTGAGCTTGCCGGACTGCTTAAAGACCCAACAATCTCTGTGGGTATGGTTTGCAGGTCTCCCCGAAGTACTGGGGATTTGACATATTTTGTCCGAAAATTTGTTGAGGTTGGATAGCTCGTCCCTATCGTCTTTGGGGGGCGGCTTTTTTCTGATTTTGCTGAGAGCTTTTGAATCCGGCGTTTACTGCCGTGCTCATCGGGCTGTTGTCCTTTATCTGGCGCGGTTCTTTGTTACGGTGCGGCTTCCCGTTCCCATCTCCGGGTTCAAACGTATTCGGGTCGCTGGTGCTGCTTCTTGCCAACCAGCTATCCTCTCCTGCACAGAAGCTGGTCACGAGGCTTGTTAATGCGGCCATTGTTCGCGGCTTTTCTTGGCTGAGGTGTCTGGCGAGCCATTCGTCTCGGACGCTATGTTTGAAATCTGCTAGGGCCTCTACGTCCGGACAGTCGACTATCTGATTCTTTTTGACAATGAATCTGTTCCAGAGCTTCCGGGCTGACTCTCCGGGCTGCTGAGTTATATGATTCAGATCATCTGCGTCCGGGGGTCGGACATAGGTCCCTTGAAAATTTGCCCGGAACGCATCCTCAAGCGCTTCCCAACATCCCATGGTGTTTTCGGGAAGGCTTTTAAGCCAATGCCGGGCTGGACCTTTGAGCTTAATGGGTAAGTATTTTATGGCGTGTAGGTCGTCTCCTCTGGCCATGTGTATGTGGAGGATGTAGTCCTCGATCCAGACTCCAGGGTCTGTTGTTCCGTCATATGCTTCTATGTTCACTGGCTTGAATCCGGCTGGGAATTCATGGTCCAGCACCTCATCGGTAAAAGATAGGGGGTGTGCGGCGCCCCTGTATTTAGACGTGTCGCGATGTTCGGGCATTTTTTGTGTTGCATCACTCACTGGTGCTTGCTTTCTTGGCCTATAGATGGATCTGGTTGGGCCATTTTCTGATGTGAATTCTTGGACGGATCGTGCGCCATATTGAGTGTGGCGTCCTTTGATGCGTGAGATTGATCGTAGGGTCATCTATCCGACCTTGTGGCTTCCTTATTTTTTGACTGTGGGGGCTTTATGGCCTCTTCGTCAAATTCCGGTAGTAGTTTCCGCTTCGGATAGCTCTTTGTGTGGCGACTACAGCCGTACTTGTGTGAGGTATTGAGTACTTTGCCCCATCTGATCCTGAGTGCATCTTCCGCTTTCTTGAGCCTCCGCTTCTGCTTTCTCAGGCTACTTGCAGTGGCGACGAGCCTTTGGTGGAGGTTCTGATGTTCCAGCAATTTGTCTGGCGTGAGGTCGTCCGGGCTATTATCTTTCCCGGGGATTGGTTGTTCGGATTGTCCGCCCTGTTTGGACGGATGCTCAATGGCATGTTCATCGTCCGTTGATTCACCCTGCTCGATGGTTGGGTGTTTGTCGAGGTGGGGCTTGGCCTTGCGCTTACGCTGCCGCTTTGATTGTTTTTCGGGGGAGCGATCCCTGACCGCATCCTTTTGGTCCTCGTTGTCGTGTCTGTTGTATGTGTCCACCATGCATACATCGTATGATGAGGTGGCTTTCCGGCGCCCTATAGGTGCTGGTTCTTAATCGTCTCCTTTATCGGCGTCCATACCGTCGATATCTTCGGAGTCGAAATCAAGCATGTCGGTTAGATCGTCGACTGTGGCTATCAAGTGGGTGGTGGGTGGGGTTCGAACTTCGTCGTCCACATCCCAACCACCCCGACCGTAGTCCGGCCGGGGTTCTTTCGACAAAGAGAGAGACTTTAGCGAATTTAGGATATCGCCAAAGGGGCGAGTGCTGAAAGACGTCCCCGGCGGTGAACTCCATGATCGGAGCCCAATCGGGTTCGATCGAAAGGGGTGCGGAATATTCAGAGTCCGGAACGGAGTCCGGCACCTTGGAGTAACGGGTCTTGTAAAGGACTAGGATGGTATTCGGCTCTATCACCGCAGAGATTGCGGCTCCTGGGGCGGCGTCCAACCGTCCGTCCCTGGCTAGCACAGTCGGCTCCGAGCTAATGGTCGGAGTGAACACCTGAGCGGCACTCTGGGCACTGGGCGGCGACAGAGCTAGATCATGCCCATCGAGACAGTGCGGCGCGCCCGGTCGTGGCTCGAATCCATTGAAGATCAAGTCCCCGTGGATGTTGGCCGTGTAGTTTAAGCTTCCAAACCTGTCCTGATGGTCAGGGGCGTAGCTTTCGATCTGCTTCAGATGGTCAAGCGAGTTGGCCTGCAGTGCGAAGCCGCCGAATACGAAGATCTGTCCGGGGAGAAAAGTGTCATCCCGTACCACATCACGATTGACGAGCGAAGAAGCCATCGGGCCTAAAGGCGACGACACAGAGGAACTCTCAATGAAAGCACCAATGTTGGTGTCAAAACTGGCGGATCTTGGGTAGGGGGTCCCGAACTGTGCGTCTAGGCGGATGGTAACAGGAGACACGGGACACGATGTTTTTACCCAGGTTCGGGCCCTCTCGATGGAGGTAAAACCCTACTCCTGCTTGATTAATATTGATGATATGGGTAGTACAAGAGTAGATCTACCACGAGATCGGAGTGGCTAAACCCTAGAAGCTAGCCTATGGTCTGATTGTTGTTCGTCCTACGGACTAAAACTCTCCGGTTTATATAGACACCAGAGAGGGCTAGGGTTATACAAAGTCGGTTACAATGGGAAGAGATCTTCATATCGTATCCCCAAGCTTGTCTTCCACGCCAAGGAAAGTCCCATCCGGACACGGGACAGAGTCTTCAATCTTGTATCTCCATAGTCCGGGAGTCCGGCCAAAGGTCTTAGTCCGGCCATCCGGACACCCCCTAATCTAGGATTCCCTCATCGTTTGACAGCAATCATGGGCCGGGCGGCGGTTCTCATGGCCCGGGTTATGGAGGTGGCGGTTCTAATTCCGGCTTCCAGGGCCACCAAAATAATTAGGGTGGATATAATCAAGGTAGCCAGGGTGATTACAATCAGCAATCCGGCCAGGGGGGTCAGCAGCAGCAGCAATCCAGATATCAAAGTCATCCAAAGTAGTTGAATATCGGGCAGTATCACGTTCTCACCACAAGTTTGTGCAAGCGGGACCAGAAGCTTCACAAGAGGGCTGTGAACGCCGTTGAGCCGGCAGTTCCCCAATACTTGCAATGGTCTGAGCAACCCATTATGTGGAGCCGGGAGGATCACCCGCCCCGGGTTGATAACCTAGGTCACTTGGCTTTGGTAGTGGCGCCTCAAGTTGGTGGATAAAATTTTACTAAGGTGCTCATGGATGGAGGTAGTAGCATTAATATCCTTTATTATGAAACCTTCCGTCGCATGGGGTTAACTGATAAAAATATTAAAACATCCAATACTGTCTTCCATGGAGTGGTGGCTGGTAAGTCGGCATACCCAGTTGGCAAGATTGAACTGGAAGTAGCCTTTGCAGATGAGCACGATTCTAGGGCTCAGAAGTTAACCTTTGAAGTGGTTAAAATCAAGAGCCCATACCACGCTCTGTTTGGACGGCCGGCTTATGCCAACTTCATGGGATGACCATGTTATGTTCATCTGCAGCTCAAGATGCTGGGTTACAAGGGGACCATCACAGTGCATGGCAGTCGGAAGATAGCCTTGGAATGTGAAGAAGGTGATGCGGCTTATGCTGAGTCTATTTGTGCAACAGAAGAGTTGGAATTTATAAGGATAATGTTTACCCGGCGGATATGACATCTTTGAAGAAGCCAACTACAAAGCATGATTCGGTGCTGAAGATTAAGTCGGCCGATGACACTAAGCTTGTTGACTTTGTTCCTGGCGATTCATCCAAGCAGTTCATTATCAGTGCTAATCTGGATCCTAAATAGGAAAGCACGCTCATCGAGTTCATCCGTGAGAACTTGGACATCTTTGTAAGGATTCTTATGACAGGCCGGGTGTACCGAGGGAACTCGCTGAGCACACTCTCAATAGTGGTCCAAAATTTAAGCCGGTCAAGCAATTCCTTCGTTGCTTCAATGAGGAGAGGCATAAGGCCATTGGTGAAGAAGTGGCCCGGCTCTTGGCAGCTGAGTTCATCATTGAAGTCTTTCATCCGGAGTGGTTAGCTAATCTGGTGTTGGTGCTCAAGAAGAATGGCACTTGGCGCATGTGTGTGGATTACACGGACTTAAACAAGGCTTGTCCGGTTGATCCTTTTGTTCTCCCTCGTATTGATCAAATCATTGATGCTACGGCGGGATGTGAGCGTTTGAGTTTTTTGGATGCTTATTCTGGTTATCATCAAATCAAGATGGCCGTTAAGGACTAGGAGAAAACAACTTTTAATACTCCGTTTGGAGCCTTCTGGTTTGTGTCTATGCCGTTCGGACTCAAGAGTGCCCAGGCGACTTACCAGCAATGTGTGCAGATTTGTCTTCCCAATCAGATTGGGTGCAATGTTCATGCTTATGTGGATGATATTGTGGTGAAATCCAGAGAGAAGGAAACCTTGATAGATGATTTGAGGGAGACCTTTGACAATCTCTGGGTCTATAATATGATGCTTAACCCGACCAAGTGCGTCTTTGGTGTGCCAGCAGGCAAGCTGTTGGGGTTTCTGGTTTCTAACAGAGGCATTGAGGCTAACCCGGAGAAGATTAAGGCTATTACTTCCCTGGCAAAACCGGCGTGTATCAATGATGTTCAGCGTCTGGCAGGTCGAATCACCGCTTTAAGCTGGTTCATAAGCCGGTTGGGTGAGAAGGCCATACCACTGTATCAGATGATGAAGATAACATATGATTTCGTCTAGAATGATGCTACTAATGACGTGTTTGAAGCCTTCAAGAAACTGCTAGATGAGCCGCCAGTCCTTGCTACTCTTATTGATAAGGTGTCATTGTTATTATATGTGGCTGCTAACGCCTAGGATGTCAGTGTAGCTAGTGTGGTGGAACGGAAGGAAGCAAGCAAGGAATATCCGGTTCAACGGCCGGTTTATTATATCAGTGAGGTGCTCACTGAGTCCAAACTGACGTATCCACATTGGCAGAAGCTTGTTTATGGGGTGTTCATGGCCAGTCAAAAGCTTAAGCAATATTTTCTAGGTCATCCCATCATTGTGGTCAGTTCTGCTCCTTTGGGAGATATTATTCAAAACAGAGAAGCCACAGGGCGAGTAGCCAAGTGGGCCATTGAGCTTGGACCTCATGGTTTGAAGTACATGCCTCGCACCACTATCAATTCTCAGGCGCTTGTGGATTTCATCAATGACTGGACAGAACTGCAGATGCCTGAAGAGAAGCCATATAACACATATTGGACTATTCACTTTGATGGTTCCACGCAATTGGAAGGCTCGGGGGCTGGAGTGGTTTTAGCTTCTCCACGAGGTGACGAGTTCTATTATGTTTTAAGGTTAATGTTTCCCTGCACTAACAATGCAGTTGATTATGAAGCGTTGCTCCATAGTCTTCGGATGGCTAAGCAGATGAACTTAAGCCGGGTGCGATGTTTTGGCGACTCAGACTTGGTAGCTCAGCAGGTTTCAGAAAAATACGATTCCAAGGACCCACTCATGGCGGCTTATCACCGTGAGGTTGATGCTATCGCTGGACACTTCAAGGGTTATCAGGTGGAACACATTGATCGCAGGAAAAATGAGGCGGCTGACGCCTTAAGCCGCTTGGGATCTCGACGTAAGCCGGTCCCACCTAACACCTTCTTGGATGTTCTTCATAATCCTTCTGTTAAATTGCCTACAGAAGAGGATCTGGCTGTTCCTGACCCGGAGGCACAATTGGTGGCGGCTCTTCATCTATCCCAGATTGGACAGTACCCTATTTGGCTTATATGACCCGAGGCGAATTTTTGAGGACAAAACTTTAGCCAGGCAGATAACCCGACGGTCTAAGTTAATGGAAATTGCCAATGGCGAGTTACACCATCGCAGTGTCACTGGGGCATTTCAACGTTGCATCTCTCCTGAGGAAGGTCGGGAGATTCTTCATGAGATTCATGAAGGGGACTGTGGTCATCATGCCGGTTTGAAGTCCCTTGTGGCCAAAGCTTTTCGTCATGGATTTTATTGGCTGACAGCTCATGCTGATGCAGAGGATTTGGTCAGTAAATGTGATGGTTGTCAGAAATTCTCATGGCGAGCTCATGTGTCGGCTCAAGAATTGAGGATGATTCCAATTACTTGGCCGTTTGTAGTCTGGGGGCTTGATATGGTTGGGCCTTTTAAAAGTTCCAAGGACAAACAGACCCACCTTTTGGTGGCGGTTGATAAATTCACAAAACGGGTTGAGGCAGAGCCAGTCAGTAAGTGTGACGCAGCCACGGCGGTTTAATTCCTGAAAAAGGTGATTTTTCGCTTTGGTTTTCATGACAACATTATAACTGACAATGGCACTAATTTGTCCAAGGGTGCCATGGAGGAGTTTTGTCAACGTGAGCATATTCGACTTGATGTTTCATCAGTAGCTCACCCCCCAATCTAATGGTCAAGCTGAAAGAGCCAATCAAGAAATTTTGAGAGGCATCAAGCCCTGGCTTATGGTTCCTTTACAATGGACGCCGGGTTGTTGGGTGGAGGAGTTACCTTCAGTGCTATGGAGTATCAATACTACCCCCAACAGATCTACAGGTTACACGCCTTTCTTCATGGTTTATGGAGCAGAGGCAGTTCTTCCTAGTGACATCCGTCATGACTCGCCCTGCGTGGCGGCTTACGTTGAAGCCGATAATGAACAAGCACGTCAGGATGCACTTGACCTGTTAGATGAGAAGCGCGACCTGGCGGCAGCCCGCTCGGTGATTTACCAACAAGATCTGCGCCAGTACCATAGCTGCCAGGTTAAGTCCAGAACCTTTCAAGAAGGTGATTTGGTGCTCTGGCTCATCCAGGATCAAACAGATGCGCACAAGTTATCCCCGCCTTGGGAAGGGCACTTTGTGGTCAGCAAGAACTTGAACAATGGGTCATACTACCTTATCGATATTCGAGAGCACAAGGACTCACGTAAGTCAGAGGAGGAGACCCGCCGGCCGTGGAATATTTCTCATCTTTGGCTTTACTACACTTGAGCCGCTGGCTCTTATGATGTACATATTTTGACGATGTATATATTATGATGATTATAATAAAGCAGGGCCTCTGTCATTTTGATCTTCAATAATGATTCTTCTTCATCATAATTCCGTGACCATTGGGGGCTGATCGTATTCGAATCTAGCTTAACCCCTTTGGCACGGCTTCCTGATCGTATTCCAATCATAGCCGTTCAAATCCTTTGATCATTTGGGGGCTGGATCGGATTCAAATCATAGCTTAAACCCTTTTGGTACGACTTACTAATCGTATTTGAATCAGAGTCGTCAAAAATTCAAGGTCATTTTGGGGCTTCCTTTTCAAACATAGGTGTATTCACCAAAGAGAACAAAGCTGTCGGTACCCTCTTGATCGACGCAATGCCAAAAGCTTCAAGGTCATTTGGGGGCTTCCTATTCAAACATAGGTGTATTCACCAAAGAGAACATAGCTGTCGGTACCCTCTTGATCGGTGCAATGCCAAAACTTCAAGGTCATTTGGGGGCTTCTTGTTCAAACATAGGTGTATTCACCAAAGAGAACATAGCTATCGGTATGCTCTTGATCGGTGCAATGCCACAAACCACTTGGGGGCTTCCTGATCGTATTCGAATCATAGCCATTAAACCCTTTTGGTTCGGCTTACTGATCGTATTCGAATCAGAGCATCGTGTTTTCTCTCTTTTTGATTTAAGGTTTTTTGAAACAGTTTTTCCGGGTTTCTCTTGACACTTTTTTGCTCATATGTGAAGCATATATGTGGTTTCTATTAACCCGACTTGACTTTGGACGATAAGTCGCCAGCATATGACAATCATAAATAGTTGGAAGTACTGGCTTCTAAAGATTGGGTTATTACCTTACTGCATAGGTAACATAAGCCGGCAGTACATTTCAATATCACAGGTATTATATTGTTACTGTAGTTATGTTTAAAGTTCTGGTTCATACCATCCCTATCTATGATTATTTTAAACATCACTGGTTATATGTGAGATAATATGACTCGCCCTGCGGTGAACAGCCAAAGGCTCTTGTGATCTACTTGTGTGCAGGATACATCAACATCATGACTAGTGTAACATGATATTATCAAGTGGTGGCTTAACAACGTTGATCATAATATAAACATGCACGATGGCACGACAGAGCAAAGTTATGGCTACTCTATTACATGACTCAACGAGTCCAAATGATTAATTGTTTTTTCCGCCAATCACCAATATGAACTGCCCCGCGGCTCAATCCTCTTGGCTCTGTTTTCCTGACGCTTCTAGATCATCCCTCTCCGTGTCTACGTCCTCTTCGACTTCCTGGAAGGTTGGTGATGCCCAGTCAATGCCACTTACATCTTGGAATTCAGCCTCATCATCAATGATCTCTTTCGGGTCAACTTCAAGAGCGAAAGTGTGCTTATGGATTGGGGGTATCAGATCATGCACTTTATAAGAAGATGTTGGCAGTTTCTGATTTTCCAAATCATAAGCCGGCTGATATTTGGATAGGTCCGTCTCATTAGCAATCAGACTCGCCAGGGGACGTATGTCCTTCACGCAGGTGGCAAAGCCTTTCTTGCCAAAAGAGGTAACATCTTCCTTTAAGCTCGGATACGCAGTTGATATATCGGCCGGGTCTAGCTCTGGCCAGCAAGCCTTAGCCCGGCTCAAAGTCGTCACAGCTCCCGTTCTTGCACATGATCACTTCATCTCACTAAACCGCTCAGGCAGCAAGGAAAGCTTCCTCAAGACCTCAACTAGGAATTGGAGCTTGGTTAGATGGAGAGATTGTTGCCAGTGCACGCTGGGCCCCGGTATACAGCTGTTCTACTAGTGTGTAAACCGCCTTCAACTTCACAAGCATATCTTGATTGAGATTGGTGCTCCTGGGGCCTACATAATGATCATGGATGGATTAGAGGCGGTTCATGTCATCCTGGAAGATATTCAAAATTAACAATCATAAGGTGACTTACCAAAGATGGCTGAAACCATTTGTGATACATGGCGTTTTAAGCCGGAAATATCTGTGGTCACCTCCTCAAGAGCCGCCTCCGCCTTTTTAGCCCGTTGTGTCAAGGCAATCTTTTCTACAACCTAGGCATTTTTCTCAGTTTCAAAGCCGGCCTTCAGTTTTTCTGATTCAGCTACGCTGAATTCAAATTTTGAGTTCACCTTCTGGGTTTCGGATACTTGCAGCTCCAGGCGGGTATGCAAGACAGACAACACTAACTGAAGTTGAGTCGTGGTGGTTTGTATGTACACCGGATAAAAATTATAAGCTACAAACATGAAGTCCCAAGCCTTTTGCAAGCAACAACACTTGGCACTTGGGGGCTAATGTCTACCAAAAAAATTATTCATACAACGGATTATGTGAATAAGTCCCAAGCATTTTGCGAGCAAGAGTACTTGGCACTTGTGGGCTAATGCATATTGCTTGTCTTATCATAAAATTGTTACAAATGGCCACAGCTGGTTCATGGGAACTACACAAGTAAGTAATATTTTCAAAGGTATGAAGGACCGGCTCATTCATGCTGATTAAGCCGGCCCTTGGGGGCTACGAATTCAGCATTTATAATTCCAGATTCATTTTGAACTGGATGGTTTAAGCCGGATTGGAAGGATTCTTTCAAAGGTCATTATTTATGCTCACGGAAATCAAGTCTACAGCATATTCAAATTCATCATAAACAGTAGACTTGGGAGCTGGCAGGATATGCATAATTTACTAAGGAAGAGCTCATACCTCAAATTTCTGATGCATCTGCTTCACCATTTCAACTTCAACATCATGGCTGGAGTGCACTTGACTGAGATAGCCAGAATATACTTCACCAATGCTCCGTTGGGAGTAGTTGGTGATGTCAAATTTCACCTTTCGCCGTTCAATATTCTCTTCCTTGGCAGTATGTTTGGCTAAGACAGTAGGCCTTCCTTGAAAACGGTGTTGGTAATCACCACATCATCATCTTGACTGTCAGCCCTCTTAACTAGGATCGAGACTTCGGGATTTAAAAGGTTATCACTAGCTTACACAATTGGAGGGTCAGAGGTCACTGGCAGGTCATCAAGAACCAGCTCTGATGATGGAGGAACAGAGTCCTCAGGTGCTGCGAGTGTTTGCTCTGGTTCATTAACCTTCGGATCTTCAGCTGGTTTATTTACCCTTGCCTTCTTACTGGGTTTGTCTTGTCCACTGCATGAGTCATGAGAGGTCAATATAAGTGTCAAGATGGATAAATGAAGCAAATAAATAATTGTTATTACCCGGGGGCAGTCTTGAAAGCCGGCAAATGCGATTGAGATGAGTGGCCGGAAGAGGAACGAGATGTTTCCTGATAATTGGAGTCGGAGGAATTAAGTGGTTGACGAGTGAGACCCACTGATACACTACAAAAAAAGACACATCCATGACATTTTGGGTCGAACGAATTTTTTTTCTGTCATACTTATGACACTTCTATGACGATAATTCTGACAAAACCTGGTATCATCATAGATGTGGTGGGATCCAACTTATATGACAAAAAATCATGACAGAAAATGGGCTTTTCGTCCTAGGCAGGCCGAAGAGGCAGCTGCATGACATTCTTTGGGTCGTCCGTGACGGAAAAAACAATGGTAGAAGCGAGGGCGAGGAAAATTTCGGGGAGTTCCCAGTTACGGTGGGTGGTCGGGGGCCGAGCGATGCGCGTTTCTCTCGTACCGTACACGCGTGGGTGCGAGGCATTGGGCTCTAACTGAACCCTAGCGAGGCATCGCCTAACAGAACCCGAGCGATTGCACTGCAGGCTACGCGTTACTGAACCCGAGCGATCGATCGATGGCTGTTAACTGAAACCGATCAAGTGATTCCTTTGCTACTGCTGCTAACTGAAGTCGATCGATGCTGTCTCTGGATGAACAGTGAGCGTTGTTGGGGGGTTTGGATGAACAGTTCCCGGTGGGGGTGGATGCATGGTGTTGCCTCCGGATGAACAGGACCCTAATCTATCAAGCCGGTTGGGGCTGGATGAACAGGACCCCGTGGAGGGCTGGATGAACATGACAACCTCGTGGAGGGCTGGATGAACACTAGACGGTGGAGTACTGGATGAACAGTAGCCCATGGAGGGGTAGTTGAACAGGAGCCCATGGAGAGGGGTGGTTGAACAGTAGCCGATGCAGTAGCGCACGGTGGAGGATGGACGAACAGGAGCCCGTGGATGAACAGTCGCAGGTGGAGGTTGTAGGAGGTCGATGGTGGATGAAAAGTAGCCCGTGGAGGCTGGAGGAGGTTGACGATGGAGATGAACAGTATCCCGTGGAGTCTCGTTTTGCGGTACGCCACACCCCTCCCGATGAACAGGACCCCCGTTTTGACCGTAGCACTCCAACACAAGTCCGTTTCCTCCATTTTGCGGTACACCAGACCCCTCCCGATCAACAGGACCCCGTTTCAACCGTAGGAGGTCCAACACAAGTCCGCTTCCTTCGTTTTGCGGTACGCCAGACCCCTCCCGATGAACAGGATCCCGTTTCGAACATGGCCGGTCGAACACAAGGCCGTTTCCTCTGTTCTGCGGTACGCCAGGCCTCGTTTCCATTGGCTATTCCGCCCAAGCCCTCCCGATGAACACGAAGACGCATTCTGTTCCGACCCAGTCGGTTGGCTCCCCATGAACACGATGACGATGATGTTTCTCCATTCTGACCCAGCCATGTACACCAGCCCTGGCGATACGTATGCGTGAGTAGGCGTTCAAGACCCCGCCCGTATATACGTACATGGCCGTATTTTATTTCTTGCACACCGGCCGCTGTACGTACGTGTACATGCTACGTGTGCGCATCTACCATGACACGTGTGCGCCTCTACATCGTCCAGTATGTACGTACACGTTCGCGATCAGAAATACAACGCTATGTACGCTTTGACCAGGTGGGTCCCAACTGCCAGGCACTTCCTTACGTGCGTAGATGTAACTGGTGGGTCCCAGCAGTTAGGGGGGCGAATCGTTTTTTTTCGGATGCAGTTCCTTGCGTGCGAAGATGTAGCTGGTGGGTCCCAGCAATCAGGGGGGAAATGTTTTTTTTGTGAAATACAGTGGCCCGTACGGTGGGTCCCTGCTGTCAGGTGGAGGAATAATTATTTTGCGCGTAATAAGGAGGCACTTCCTTGCGGCCGCCGTGGACCCAGCTGTCAGCCTCTCCATGTATAGTACTCTTCTGATGGAACTCGTTCCTTGACCATGTTGACCAGGCCTCACCGAGAGCACCAGGGCAGTGGACAACAGCGAGGCCTAGGAAGGGGACTATGCGACGCCGGGGAAGACGCGGCAGTGGAAGACCGGGCGGAGAGGTGTACGAGGGTTCACTGGTTCGGCTGCGGTGTGAGGCTGTCGTTGCCACAGGGCCTGGCGAGTGGTGGGAATAGTCGGGGTGGTGAGGCCTCCATGGCAGCACAGCCGGCCACGGGAGGCAGGAGCATGCGGCACGACCGGTGCTGCTTTGGGCGGTTGGAGCAAGAAGACCAGAGGTTGAAGAAGCACTACGGCCGTTGGATGGACATCGTACAGTCACTGGAGCTAGAATCGTTCATATTGACTAAGCTGACAAAGCCCTCCATCCCCATCAACTTAGTAGGCCCACAAGTCAGCCTCCCACCAAGGAAGGTCCCAGCTAGCAGGGGAGTATTCATTTTTTTGTGCATAATAAAGAGGCACTTCCGGTGGGTCCGAGCTGACAGCGGGGGGAACGTTTTTTCACGAAATACGGTGGTCTGTCCGATGGGTCCCATCAGTCAGGGGGAAACGTTTTTTCGCGAAATACGGTTGCTCGTCCGATGGGTCCCTACTGTCAGGTGGAGGAATAATTATTTCGCACGTACTCCATCCGTTCCTAAATATAAGGTGTATCAGTTTTTCAAGAAGTCAACTGTTATCTACGTTTGACCAAGTTTATAGCAAAATATATAAAGATTTATAATACTAAATATATAAAATGTAAAAATATAGTTCATGATGAATCTAGTGATAATGATTTGGTATTCTAGATATTGATATTTTTGTCTATAAACTTGGTCAAACTTAGAGAAGTTTGACTTTTTGGAAAAATAATACACCTTATATTGAGGAACGGAGGGAGTAATAAGGAGGCACTTCCTTGCGGCTGCCGTGGACCGAGCTATCAGCCTCTCCATGTACAGTACTCTTCCGATGGAAGTTGGTCGTTCACCACATTGACCACGCCGCGCCGAGAGCACCACGGCGGTGGACGATGGCGAGGCCTAGGAAGGGGACGACATGGAGCCAGGGAAGACGCGACAGTGGATGCCCACACGGAGAGGAGTACAAGGGTTCACTGGTTCGGCTGCGGTGTGAGGCTGCCGTCGCCACATAATAACAGGGGGTGATGGTGAGTGGAGGGATGGCCTGGCCAGTGGTGGTAGTAGTAGGGGGTGGTGAGGCCTCCACGGCAGCACACCCGGTGCTGGTTTGGGCGGCTGGAGCAAGAAGACCAGAGGTTGAAGAAGCACTACGGCCGTTGGATGGACATCGTACGGTCACTGCAGCTAGAATCGTTTATATTGACTAAGTTGACAAAGCCCTTGGTACGCGTCAACTTAGTAGGCCCACCAGGTCAGCATCTGAAACGGTGCGCCCCAGATGTCAGGGGGAGGAATCATTTTTTGGGCGGCCGAAGCTAGAATATCTAAGATTGAAGAGGAAGCACGACATCCGTTGGATAGACATCCAACGGCCACTGCTGCTAGAACCGTGTGTTGACTATAATAAGTTGACAAAGCCTTGCATACGCATCAACCTTTTTTTAGGGGATGCGTCAACTTAGTAGGCCCACAAGTGTGTGGCAGAGAACTTATAGCCCATTTCCGATTGTAAGAATGTACAACCAATTTTTGAATTCTAATGGAATTTACTACAACGCATTAACAGTTTGTTAAAAGTACAACCCATTTTCTCGCTAGGACAATGATTAATAATTTCAACCAACTGTTCAAGGCAGAATTCAATAAAATTTCCCACATTTTGATGGGATCCGAAGTATTTTTATCTCAAAATTTCTAGTCAGATTAAATATAAATTTCTATTATGTAAAAATCCAATGAAACATTGCGCGCGCAGCAATTAAAAATTAAGATTTTCAAAATCCATAAATAATATTTTATAAACTAATTTTGTGTTTGGTGCATTTTTTTATAGTTACTGCCCAGTTTTTATAATTAAATCCCATTTATTATTTTTTAAAGCCCATTTTCGTGTTAAGCCTAATGCATCCCTCCTAGGAAACATTTGCAGCCCAGTGGGGCGGAGAATAACAAGTTGACCTTGCCTGGGTATTCCTCAAAAAATGTATAGCTAGGCTAGCCATTTTCATCTTGAAAAAAATTAATATCTGGGCTGTATATCTGGCCTGGGCTAGATGGGCCACAGCCCGCCCAGTTAATACCCTGCTCTCCTTTGAACAACAACGGAAACATCGCTAAGAAAAACTCTGAAGTGCTCACACCTCAAAAACACAAATACTGCTCGAGCTGCTTGGTCCCAGCTGTCGGCCGCACCTTGTGCAATTCTCTCATTTATATTACCTACATAGGTTGACAATGGTGTGGGACCGTGATGTCAGGAAACCAGGAGGTAGCAAAGAAAATAGTTGTACATAATAAGGAGGCACTTGCGTACGTACAGCTATGGCCCTAGTGGGTCCCTATTGTCATCCAGTCAAAATAAAGTCATCTCCTGAATCCTCATGTTCATTGACCATGTTAACAATGCTCGGCGCCACGGCGAGCGCAACAACTCGAAGGACAACGGAGAGGGCCTCGCAGGCCCTATGGATGGTCTGATACAGCGCCCGCTGCTCATTCAGGAAGCCAGGATCATCGGACACCTATGAGCACCTTCGAGAGACTGAGACGGCATGAAACGGTAAGGCCGCGCTTGGGAGCTCTGGTTTATTTCACACATGTATTAAGATACAAGTGTAATTTACTCGTCATCAGAAACAAGGCATAAAATACAGGTGTAATGAAACCGAGGGCCCAAGGTCTGTAAGTAAAACCGTTGGGTTACGCGTGTAATTTGAGAGACCTGTGTATATTTTACTAGTCGAAATCGACCAACCAAGCGCTTCGCTCGAGACCATCTGCTTTTATTTACAAGCGTCGGTTTTACAAGCAGTTTTGGTTGGAAAACGACGATCCAATCACGACCTAAGAGGATGAGTTGGTCGGAAGATCATATGGTTTCACGTCTAACCTATCCGACTTGTCGTATAGGGTATGAATGAAACATAAGATAATGAACTTCTTAAGAACGGAAACAACAGAAGAGGATGACCTTATTAACAAGCAAATTACTGGCATTAGATCGACATGCAAAACAATACGAAGCATTATTCTTAGGAGGCACAGTGAACAGCTCGTGATGTCGCATGCCACAACATTCCAAGCTCAAGTTTGCAATCAAACACAAGGCCTGGCATTACATAGACAATATTCAAAAGAAACTCTTAACACAGGAATATCTCAGCGGAGTAAATATTTACTTCTAAAACTAAACACAGGAATACGAAAAACAATCGACGCTACTCGTAGCAAAGGGCGTCCCACTCAAAAATATCAAATGTATGTCTTCTGGCTAACATCAATGAGCAAATTTTTACAAGGTTCTCCAATTCCAATATATTAAACTAATGTCTTCTTGCTGTTGGAAACATGCCCTAGAGGCAATAATAAAAGTATTATTATATTTCAATGTTCATGATAAATGTCTTTTATTCATGCTATAACTGTATTATCCGGAAATTGTAATACACGTGTGAATACTTAGACCACAATATGTCCCTGGTGAGCCTCTAGTTGACTAGCTCGTTGTGATCAACAGATAGTCATGGTTTCCTGACTATGGACATTGGATGTCGTTGATAACGGGATCACATCATTAGGAGAATGATGTGATGGACAAGACCCAATCCTAAGCATAGCATAAAAGATCGTGTAGTTCGTTTTGCTAGAGCTTTGCCAATGTCAAGTATCTCTTCCTTCGACCAGGAGATCGTGTAACTCCCGGATACCGTAAGAGTGCCTTGGGTGTATCAAACGTCACAACGTAACTGGGTGACTATAAAGGTGCATTACAGGTATCTCCGAAAGTATCTGTTGGGTTGACATGGATCGAGACTGGGATTTGTCACTCCGCATGACGGAGAGGTATCTCTGGGCCCACTCGGTAATGCATCATCATAATGAGCTCAATGTGACCAAGGTGTTGGACACGGGATCATGCATTACGGTACGAGTAAAGTGACTTGCCGGTAACGAGACTGAACAAGGTATTGGGATACCGACGATCGAGTCTCGGGCAAGTAACGTACCGATTGACAAAGGGAATTGTATACAGGGTTTGATCGAATCCTCGACATCGTGGTTCATCCGATGACAACATCGAGGAGCATGTGGGAGCCATCAAGGGTATCCAGATCCCGCTGTTGGTTATTGACCTGAGAGCGTCTCGGTCATGTCTGCATGTCTCCCGAACCCGTAGGGTCTACACACTTAAGGTTCGGTGACGCTAGGGTTATTAGGAAGACTAGTATGTGACTACCGAATGTTGTTCGGAGTCCCGGATGGGATCTCGGACATCACGAGGAGCTGCGGAAGGGTTTGGAGGTAAAGATTTATATATGGGAAGCTGTCAAACTGACACCGGGAAGTTTCGGGGTCATACCGGTATTGTACCGGGGCCACCGGAAGGGTTCCGGGGGTCCACCGGGAGGGGCCACCCCTCCCGGGGGACCACATGGGCTGCGTAGGGCAGGGAGCCAGCCCCTGGTGGGCTGGGTGCACCTCCTCCCTTGGGCCCTTGCGCCTAGGGTTGAGGGGGGGAACCCTAGAAGGGGCGCCCCCTTGGCTTGGGGGGCAAGCCACCCTCTCCCCCTCTCCCCTTGGCCGCCGCCCCCCTCTAGATGGGTTCTAGAGGGGCCGGCCCCCTTCTCCCTTCCCCCTATAAATAGAGGGGTGAGGGGAGGGCAGCCGCACCACCCTCCAAGGCGCAGCCCTCCCCTCCCCAACACCTCTCCTCCTCCGTGTGCTTGGCGAAGCCCTGTCGGAGTACTGCTTCTCCACCATCACCACGCCGTCGTGCTGCCGGTGGAGCTGTCTTCCTCAACCTCTCCTTCCCCTTGCTGGATCAAGAAGGAGGAGATGTCTCCCGTCCCATACGTGTGTTGAACGTGGAGGTGCTGTCCGTTCAGCGCTTGGTCATCGGTGATTCGAATCACATCGAGTACGACTACATCATCACCTTGCAAGCTTCCGCACGCGATCTACAAGTGGTATGTAGATGCAAATTCTCTCCCTTGACTCGTTGCTTAGATGAACTCATAGATGGATCTTGGTGAAACCGTAGGAAAAATTTTAATTTTCTGCAACGTTCCCCAACAGTGGTATCAGAGCTAGGTCTATGCGTAGTTCTCTAATGCACGAGTAGAACACAATTTGTTGTGGGCGTGGATCTTGTCAACTTACTTGCCTCTACTAGTCTTTTCTTGCTCAACGGTATTGTGGGATGAAGCGGCCCGGACCAACCTTACACGTACGCTTACGTGAGACCGGTTCCACCGACTGACATGCACTAGTTGCATAAGGTGGCTGGTGGGTGTCTGTCTCTCCCACTTTAGTTGGAGCGGATTCGATGAAAAGGGCCCTTATGAAGGGTAAATAGAAGTTGACAAAATCACGTTGTGGTTATTCGTAGGTAAGAAAACGTTCTTGCTAGAACCCAATTGCAGCCACGTAAAAGATGCAACAACAATTAGAGGACGTCTAACTTGTTTTTGCAGCGATTGATCATGTGATGTGATATGGCCAGAAGTTGTGATGAATGATGAATTGTGATGTATGAGATCATGTTCTTTGTAATAGGATTCACGACTTGCATGTCGATGAGTATGACAACCGGCAGGAGCCATAGGAGTTGTCTTTATTTTTTGTATGACCTGCTTGTCATTGAATAACGCCATGTAAACTACTTTACTTTATTGCTAAACGTTAGTCATAGAAGTAGAAGTAGTCGTTGGCGTGACAACTTCATGAAGACACGATGATGGAGATCATGATGATGGAGATCATGGTGTCAAGCCGGTGACAAGATGATCATGGAGCCCCGAAGATGGAGATCAATGGAGCTTTATGATATTGGCCATATCATGTCACAACTATATAATTGCATGTGATGTTTATTATGTTTATGCATCTTGTTTACTTAGGACGACGGTAGTAAATAAGATGATCCCTTACAAAATTTCAAGAAGTGTTCTTCCCTAACTGTGCACCGTTGCTACAGTTCGTCGCTTCTAAGCACCACGTGATGATCGGGTGTGATGGATTCTTACGTTCACATACAACGGGTGTAAGACAGTTTTACACAGCAAAAACACTTAGGGTTAACTTGACGAGCCTAGCATGTGCAGACATGGCCTCGGAACACGGAGACCGAAAGGTCAAACACGAGTCGTATGGAAG
The DNA here is from genome assembly GCF_018294505.1 of Triticum aestivum. Taxonomy (NCBI): domain Eukaryota; kingdom Viridiplantae; phylum Streptophyta; class Magnoliopsida; order Poales; family Poaceae; genus Triticum; species Triticum aestivum. The sequence goes on from NC_057798.1 coordinate 87,507,970, forward strand.
ATACGATCAACATGAAGATGTTCACCGACGATGACTAGTCCATCTCACGTGATGATCGGACACGGGCTAGTCGACTCGGATCGTGTAACACTTAGATGACTAGAGGGATGTCTAATCTAAGTGGGAGTTCATAATTTGATTAGAACTTTATTATCATGAACTTAGTCTAAAACCTTTGCAAATATGTCTTGTAGATCAATGGCCAACGCTAATGTCAACATGAACTTAAACGCGTTCCTAGAGAAAACCAAGCTGAATGATGATGGCAACAACTATACGGACTGGGTCCGGAACCTGAGGATCATCCTCATAGCTGCCAGGAAACAATATGTCCTAGAAGGACCGCTAGGTGACGCTCCCGTCCCAGAGAACCAAGACATTATGAATGCTTGGCAGTCTCGTGCTGATGATTACTCCCTCGTTCAGTGAGGCATGCTTTACAGCTTAGAACCGGGGCTCCAAAAGCGTTTTGAGCACCACGGAGCATATGAGATGTTCGAAGAGCTGAAACTAGTTTTCCAAGCTCATGCCCGGGTCGAGAGATATGATGTCTCTGACAAGTTCTACAGTTGTAAGATGGAGGAAAACAGTTCTGTCAGTGAGCACATCCTGAAGATGTCTGGGTTGCACAACCGTATGACCCAGCTGAACATAAACCTCCCAGATGAGGCGTTCATTGACAGAATCCTCCAGTCGCTCCCACCAAGCTACAAGAGCTTTGTGATGAACTACAACATGCAGGGGATGGAAAAGACCATTCCTGAAGTGTTCTCGATGCTGAAGTCAGCAGAGGTTGAAATCAAGAAAGAACATCAAGTGTTGATGGTCAATAAGACCACTAAGTTCAAGAAGGGCAAGGGTAAGAAGAACTTCAAGAAGGACGGCAAAGATGTTGCCGCGCCCGGTAAGCCTGTTGCCGGGAAGAAGTCAGAGAATGGACCCAAGCCTGGGACTGAGTGCTTTTATTGCAAGGGGAAGGGTCACTGGAAGCGGAACTGCCCCAAATACTTAGCGGATAAGAAGGCCGGCAACACCAAAGGTATATTTGATATACATGTGATTGATGTGTACCTTACCAGTACTCGTAGTAACTCCTGGGTATTTGATACCGGTGCCGTTGCTCATATTTGTAACTCACAGCAGGAGCTGCGGAATAAACGGAGACTGGCGAAGGACGAGGTGACGATGCGCGTCGGGAATGGTTCCAGAGTCGATGTGATCGCCGTCGGCACGCTGCCTCTACATTTACCTACGGGATTAGTTTTGAACCTTAATAATTGTTATTTAGTGCCAAGTTTGAGCATGAACATTGTATCTGGATCTCGTTTAATACGAGATGGCTACTCATTTAAGTCTGAGAATAATGGTTGTTCGATTTATATGAGAGATATGTTTTATGGTCATGCTCCAATGGTCAATGGTTTATTCTTAATGAATCTCGAGCGTAATATTACACATGTTCATAGTGCAGATGCCAAAAGATGTAAAGTTGATAACGATAGTCCCACATACTTGTGGCACTACCGCCTTGGTCACATTGGTGTCAAGCGCATGAAGAAGCTCCATGCCGATGGACTTTTAGAGTCTCTTGATTATGAATCATTTGACACGTGCGAACCATGCCTCATGGGCAAGATGACCAAGACTCCTTTCTCCGGAACAATGGAGCGAGCAACCAACTTATTGGAAATCATACATACCGATGTGTGCGGTCCAATGAGCGTTGAGGCTCGCGGAGGATATCGTTATGTTCTCACTCTCACTGATGACTTGAGTAGATATGGGTATGTCTACTTAATGAAACACAAGTCTGAGACCTTTGAAAAGTTCAAGGAATTTCAGAATGAGGTAGAGAATCAACGTGACCGAAAGATAAAATTCTTACGATCAGATCGTGGAGGAGAATACTTAAGTCACGAATTTGGTACACACTTAAGGAAATGTGGAATCGTTTCACAACTCACGCCGCCTGGAACACCTCAGCGAAACGGTGTGTCCGAATCTATTGGATATGGTGCGGTCTATGATGTCCCTTACCGATTTACCGCTATCATTTTGGGGATACGCTCTAGAGACAGCTACATTCACTTTAAATAGGGCACCGTCTAAATCCGTTGAGACGACACCGTATGAATTATGGTTTGGAAAGAAACCTAAGCTGTCGTTTCTAAAAGTTTGGGGATGCGATGCTTATGTCAAGAAACTTCAACCTGAAAAGCTCGAACCCAAGTCGGAAAAATGCGTATTCATAGGATACCCTAAGGAAACTGTCGGGTATACCTTCTACTTAAGATCCGAAGGCAAGATCTTTGTTGCCAAGAACGGATGCTTTCTGGAAAAAGAGTTTCTCTCGAAAGAAGTAAGTGGGAGGAAAGTAGAACTCGATGAAGTACTACCTCTCGAACGGGAAAGTGGTGCAGCTCAGGAAAATGTTCCTATGATGCCCACACCAACTGAAGAGGAAACCAATGATGATGATCAAGGTACTTCGGATCAAGTTGCTACTGAACTTCGTAGGTCCACAAGGACACGTTCCGCACCAGAGTGGTACGGCAACCCCGTCCTGGAAATCATGTTGTTAGACAACGGTGAACCTTCGAACTATGAAGAAGCGATGGCGGGCCCAGATTCCAACAAATGGCTTGAAGCCATGAAATCCGAGATAGAATCCATGTATGAAAACAAAGTATGGACTTTGACAGACTTGCCCGATGATCGGCGAGCGATAGAAAACAAATGGATTTTTAAGAAGAAGACGGACGCGGATGGTAATGTTACCATCTATAAGGCTCGACTTGTCACTAAGGGTTATCGACAAGTTCAAGGGATTGACTACGACGAGACTTTCTCTCCCGTAGCGAAGCTGAAGTCCGTTCGAATCATGTTAGCAATTGCCGCATACTATGATTATGAGATATGGCAGATGGACGTCAAAACGGCATTCCTTAACGGACATCTTAAGGAAGAGCTGTATATGATGCAGCCGGAAGGTTTTGTCGATCCTCGGAACGCTAACAAAGTATGCAAGCTCCAGCGATCCATTTATGGACTGGTGCAAGCATCTCAGAGTTGGAACATTCGCTTTGATGAGATGATCAAAGCGTTTGGGTTTGCGCAGACTTACGGAGAAGCCTGCGTTTACAAGAAAGTGAGTGGGAGCTCTGTAGCATTTCTCATATTATATGTAGATGACGTACTCTTGATGGGAAATGATACGAAACTCCTGGACAACATTAAGGCCTACTTGAACAAGTGTTTTTCAATGAAGGACCTTGGAGAAGCTGCTTATATATAAGGCATCAAGATCTATAGAGATAGATCGAGACGCCTCATAGGTCTTTCACAAAGCACATACCTTGATAAGATTTTGAAGAAGTTCAAAATGGATCAGTCCAAGAAGGGGTTCTTGCCTATGTTACAAGGTGTGAGATTGAGCTCGGCTCAGTCACCGACCACGGCAAAAGATAAAGAAGAGATGAGTGTCATCCCCTATGCTTCAACCATAGGATCTATTATGTATGCCATGCTGTGTACCAGACCCGATGTAAACCTTGCCGTAAGTTTGGTAGCAAGATACCAAAGTAATCCCGGCAAGGAACACTGGACAGCGGTCAAGAATATCCTGAAGTACCTGAAAAGGACGAAGGACATGTTTCTCGTTTATGGAGGAGACGAAGAGCTCGTCGTAAAGGGTTACGTCGACGCTAGCTTCGACTCAGATCGGGATGACTCTAAGTCACAAACCGGATACGTGTATATGTTGAATGGTGGAGCAGTAAGCTAGTGCAGCTACAAGCAGAGCGTCGTGGCGGGATCTACGTGTGAAGCGGAGTACATGCAGCCTCGGAGGCAGCGCATGAAGCGATTTGGGTGAAGGAGTTCATCACCGACCTAGGAGTCATACCCAATGCGTCGGGGCCGATCAAACTCTTCTGTGACAACACTGGAGCTATTGCCCTCGCCAAGGAGCCCAGGTTTCACAAGAAGACCACATCAAGCGTCGTTTCAACTCCATCCATGAAAATGTTCAAGATGGAGACATAGAGATTTGCAAAGTACACACGGATCTGAATGTCGCAGATCCGCTGACTAAACCTCTCTCGCGTGCAAAACATGATCAACACCAGAACTCTATGGGTGTTCGATTCATCACAATGTAACTAGATTGGTGACTCTAGTGCAAGTGGGAGACTGTTGGAAATATGCCCTAGAGGCAATAATAAAAGTATTATTATATTTCAATGTTCATGATAAATGTCTTTTATTCATGCTATAACTGTATTATTCGGAAATCGTAATACACGTGTGAATACTTAGACCACAATATGTCCCTGGTGAGCCTCTAGTTGACTAGCTCATTGTGATCAACAGATAGTCATGGTTTCCTGACTATGGACATTGGATGTCGTTGATAACGGGATCACATCATTAGGAGAATGATGTGATGGACAAGACCCAATCCTAAGCATAGCATAAAAGATCATGTAGTTCGTTTTGCTAGAGCTTTGCCAATGTCAAGTATCTCTTCCTTCGACCATGAGATCGTGTAACTCCCGGATACCGTAAGAGTGCCTTGGGTGTATCAAACGTCACAACGTAACTGGGTGACTATAAAGGTGCATTACAGGTATCTCCGGAAGTATCTGTTGGGTTGACACGGATCAAGACTGGGATTTGTCACTCCGTATGACGGAGAGGTATCTCTGGGCCCACTCGGTAATGCATCATCATAATGAGCTCAATGTGACCAAGGTGTTGGACACGGGATCAAGCATTACGGTACGAGTAAAGTGACTTGCCGGTAACGAGACTGAACAAGGTATTGGGATACCGACGATCGAGTCTCGGGCAAGTAACGTACCGATTGACAAAGGGAATTGTATACAGGGTTTGATCGAATCCTCGACATCATGGTTCATCCGATGACAACATCGAGGAGCATGTGGGAGCCATCAAGGGTATCCAGATCCCGCTGTTGGTTATTGACCTGAGAGCGTCTCGGTCATGTCTGCATGTCTCCCGAACCCGTAGGGTCTACACACTTAAGGTTCGGTGACGCTAGGGTTATTAGGAAGACTAGTATGTGACTACCGAATGTTGTTCGGAGTCCCGGATGGGATCCCGGACGTCACGAGGAGCTCCGGAAGGGTCCGGGGGTAAGGATTTATATATGGGAAGCTGTCAAACGGACACCGGGAAGTTTCGGGGTCATACCGGTATTGTACCGGGGCCACCGGAAGGGTTCCGGGGGTCCACCGGGAGGGGCCACCCCTCCCGGGGGACCACATGGGCTGCGTAGGGCAGGGAGCCAGCCCCTGGTGGGCTGGGCGCACCCCCTCCCTTGGGCCCTTGCGCCTAGGGTTGAGGGGGGGAACCCTAGAAGGGGCGCCCCCTTGGCTTGGGGGGCAAGCCACCCTCTCCCCCTCTCCCCTTGGCCGCCGCCCCCCTCTAGATGGGTTCTAGAGGGTCCGGCCCCCTTCTCCCTTCCCCCTATAAATAGAGGGGTGAGGGGAGGGCAGCTGCACCACCCTCCAAGGCGCAGCCCTCCCCTCCGCAACACCTCTCCTCCTCCGTGTGCTTGGCGAAGCCCTGTCGGAGTACTGCTTCTCCACCATCACCACGCCGTCGTGCTGCCGGTGGAGCTGTCTTCCTCAACCTCTCCTTCCCCTTGCTGGATCAAGAAGGACGAGACGTCTCCCGTCCCGTACGTGTGTTGAACGCGGAGGTGCTGTCCGGTCAGCGATTGGTCATCGGTGATTCGAATCACATCGAGTACGACTACATCATCACCTTGCAAGCTTCCGCACGCGATCTACAAGTGGTATGTAGATGCAAACTCTCTCCCTTGACTCGTTGCTTAGATGAACTCATAGATGGATCTTGGTGAAACCGTAGGAAAAATTTTAATTTTCTTCAACGTTCCCCAACACTTGCTAACATTAACGATTAAACTTTGACAAGCTTTTCCCATTCAAAATATGTAATGCCTATGATCGTGGAGTCCTATCATGGCTTCTTGTACTTGTTTGCACACTTTTTGAGTTGCCTATGCTCTCTATGACTAGTCATGTCAACAGTGTCTACTAATGCTCTGTAAAGCTTCTCGGCCATTCCTTCTGTAATGTAGCGCAAACAGTGACTGCTTCTTTCTGCAAAGTGGAATGACCAACTGGACCCAGTAATGCAGCAGTTTGCCTTGGACACATTGGCTCCTTTTGTGCAGTTCAACTAAAATCAAAGTCGGAATAAAACGGAGCTTTAATTTTGATATCCCTGTAAGCAACAATAGGTATAAGGGAAACAATTACTGAGAAATAACGGTTGATGACTTGTACTCCCAGAAGAAAAGCATCTACTGATCTACCTTATCCTAATGGGAAACAAAGAAGGAGAGTAGCAATTCTCCATCAGTGTGATTCATTCATATTGACGGAGACATTATCTTAACAATTCCTTGTTTCAATATTTATAAATAATGAAAAAGCAGAAAAGTACCATTCCTAAAACAATGCGACTAATTCATTTTAATAGAGACATTATCTTAACAATACCTTGGTTAAACATGTAGAAAGAACTACAAAGCAGGATAGTACCATTCCTAAAACAATGCGACTGATTCGTTTTAACAGAGGAAAAAAAGGAATCAATTACTAGCCAATAAAGGAGGATGAAACATGCGGCCACAAAAATGGTAATCCCGCCAATCCTAACAAGTGTTGCATTTTTGAACTAAGATTCAGTAGTTAATTAATTCTGAGAGTGGCATTGCTTAATTTTACCAGCGGCATTAGATTAACAAAAAGCTTAAACGGTTCCAGGGGAGAGTGGGTGCAACAACATCATGTGCTTCCATCTACTTATAAAGGGGGTGATGCAGAGTTTTGTTGTAACAAAGAAACAAGCATCATGTTTGGGTTGGAACAATTTTTGCTCACTTAATGGTAAAAGATAGCATTTCAATAGCTTCAATTCAACATTTATCCAAAACAGTGACAATACAAGTAGCACAACATCTCAAAGCACACTGCACCATCATGTGGATGAAAGTCGGTACTGACCTTTCTTGACCAAGATTTGAAACAGCTCGGGAGGACGATTTGAATGAAATCCAACACATATATGAAAATCTCGATCTCCTTTTGTGTAGTTCCACTTAAATTAAGCAAAGTCGTCGGTGTGACATTCAATTGAACTACACAAAACACTCTTAAAACATAAGTGTTTCACGTAGCGAAGTAAAATGTCGCAATAGCAACAACTTGAATAGATATCCCTATTTTAACAGAGGCAAAAAAGGAATCAATTACTGGCAAATAAAATGGATGAAACATGCGGCCAAAAAAAATGGTAATTTTGCCAATCCCTTACAAGTGTTGCAGTTTTGAACTAAGATTCAGTAGTTAATTCTGCGAGTGGCATTTCTTAATTTTACCAGCGGCATTAGCTTAACAAAAAGCATAAACAGTTCCAGGGGAGAGTGGGCGCAACAACACCATGTGCTTCCATTTACTTATAAAGGGGGTGATGCAGAGTTTTGTGTAAGAAAGCAACAAGCATCATGTCTGGGTTGGAACAATTTTTGCTCACTTAATGGTAAAAGACAGCAGTTCAATAGCTTCAGTTCAACATTTATCCAAAACAGTACCAAAACAAGTAGCACAACATCTCAAATCACACTGCACCATCATGTGGATGAGACCAAGATCTGAAACAACTCCCCATGAAGACTAGAAACAAATCTCGATCTCCTTTTGTGCAGTTCCACCAAAATTAAGCAAAGTCGCCGGAGTGACATTCAAGTTGAACTGCACAAAACACTCTTAAAACATAAGTATTTCACGTACCGAAGCAAAATGTCGCAATAGCAACAAGTTGAATAGATACCCCTGTTTTAACAGAGGCAAAAAAGGAAACAATTACTTGCCATAAAGGAGGATGAAACAAACGGTGACAGAAAGAAGCATCTAACTTATCTTGATGGAAAACAAAGTAGGATAGTAGCGTTTCTAAAATGGTTGCATTGATTCATATTAACAGAGACATTCTCTTAAAACAACATTCGTTAAAAATGTAATTTACTTTTAACAGTGGCATTGTTTCAATTTTCCGGCGGCATTCTTAGATTAACAATAGCAAAATAGTTGTATGGGACATGGGACATGGGACATGCCAGCACCATGTGCGTCCACACGTATAAATGGGTGATGCAGAGTATGTAGCCAAGCAGCATATCTGTGTTGGTCCCATATTTGTTCTCTTTGAACCTTTTTCCTATGTGAGGGCAGCAAATCTAGTCCTGCACAAACTACCTGACCCCCCAGTTTCTTTCCCTTTTCAACAAAGAGATCGATTCCTTACAGATGTGTGTACTGGGTTACTCCCCTTTTCCCTTTTCGACCTACAAAGCGGATGGGTAGCCAGTCTATACTACTTTTCGTCCCTCCTTTCCCCATTGAACCACGTCCTCGATTCATGCTCCACCCCACCGCACCCTTCTTTCCTCTTTGAACCAAGACCTAGATTCAACTAAAGATCAAAAAAGATCCACATGTAGCTAGAGCAATGATGGTTCCAAAGAAACTTATACCTTAGGGTCGTCGGGATGTGGCAAGGCGTGCGGCGGGAGGCCGGATCTTCCCACACTATGTATGGCAGCAAGGAAGAAGGGGTCGGTGGCCCTCCCGCACAGGCACTGGGTAAAAGAGAACAGCGCATTCAGCAGTGGGTTGCCTCCCTCCCCGAAGGGGATAGAGTGAACGCTGCACCTCCTCCCCTTCCCGGTGCGACGGGATCCGGACGCGTCCTTCACCAGCTGTGAGGGGGGAGACAGAAACAAGAGGCCAATGCAGTCTTGTTTAGATCTGGTGAAGAGAGGGTGAGAGACTGTGAATATAGAAAACCCTAGCAAAGGAACTCTGAGCCTCCGGCGTGTATATATATGTAGTGCGGCGAGAGTGTGGAGAGTGAAAACCCTAGCGAACAAGCGCTGAGGCTCTAGCTTTTATATATACCATAGTATGGACTGAGCTCCGGTGCCTTAACTGCACCTGCTTTTGGCTGTATGACAGGTGGGCCAGCCACATTTTGGGTCCACCTGTCATAAACCCAAAGGCAGGTGCACTAAAGTCAATGAAGCTGCGTCCATATAGTACTCATGTATACGACTAATATATAGTGGAGTGGTTTTCTTATTCTCTCCATAACAATCGTTTTAAATTGTGTAAGTACGAAACGAAACTTTTTATTTAATGTACCAGTGAAGAAAACTACTACGTACTTCCGATGAACTAACGATCCACGCGTCCTGGTCACACTTCCTGTCCTTCACGTGCGGTACACTACCGTCCCTTAAGTGAACAACCACACATGTGCCAAATTATCGGAAATGTGTGAGAGTGTGTACAAATAAAGATTCTTAATTTCAATTATCAGAAAGGTTTGAGAGTATGTACAGTTTGCCCTCTCTAATAATTATGGTTTGTTGTGTTCGTCCTAAACTTGGTCAAACTTTACAAAGTTTGACTTCAGTCAAATCTAATATGCGGAGTAAATAAAAATGGAGGGCTACTACGTCCATCCGGGGTTTTAGTCCACGCCATTTTTTTATCAAAGTTAATAGCTGGACAAATAAAATTACAGGGGAGCTGGAGACAAAGTTGTGAAAAGGCTTAGAAATCAATACAAAACTTATGCTCTTAGTACCAACGTCGATCCTTCTTCGAGGAAACATTTGGTTCATATCCAATTGTGTGATTAAATTGCACCAACGTGAAAGAAGACTGTGTCTCCAATGCAACCAAGGTGAACTGATGAAGGATATCATCTTTGTGGGTAACAAGCAAAGAGCACTGATGGAAGACAACTTGTTTTTCATTGAAAATTGATCAGCTTCACCAGCCGACGCAACCATGAGGCACAACCATGAGCATCGATAGGTCATCGTGGTGATGCATCATCCATTTGGAATCAAGTTTGGGTGAGGCACCTATGAAGTTTGAAAAATCCCCACTGTGGTCTGTTTCTTCTCAGTAATCAAGCTCGAGGAAGGAAGAACCGCCATTTCTTCATTTAACCAGTGATGGTATTAGATTAGCAGCAGCAATAGGAGTATATGGACAATGACCGCACAACCACCATGTACTTTTTATCGAAACAACATGTATACCTCCACCGAGGCATAAATCAGGACAACTTTTTGAGTGCCATTTCCTCCATAATAGTAGGTGATGTTGGACCAGTCGACGAACCCTAGCTACTATACATGGGGAGCTGGGGAGTAGTCGCATAGAAGAAAACCCGCATGCAGCAACCTGGGGAGTTGGACCAGTACAAGAAGTTATACCTCAGGTGGGCGAGATGTCGCTTAGGCGGGCGGGCGGGATCTGCCCACACGAGGGCAACAAACAAGGGTGTGGAGGACCTTCGTCCGTTCCAGCGCCGGCTCCGAGAGGATGGTGCATCGCCTTCCTCCATCGCCGATGGCGACAACGTCAATGCTGCACCTCCTCACCTCCCGCAGCGGACAGGATTCGGCCGGATCTGTGTCCACCGGTGAGGAGAGAGATAGAGTGGACACTATCATCTTGTTTTGATATGGAGAGGGTGAGAGAGCGAGACGCGAGAAACTCTATGAAGCAAGAGGCTATAATGGAGTAAAAAAATCTCTCCATAGCAGTGATTTGAAATAGGATACGCGTGTTCCTAGAAAAAAGAAACAAAAACTGGCGGACAATTTTTTAACGTACCAAGAAAGAAAACTCGATGAAAAACATGCCCCTGGTTCCAGGTCGCGAGAGTCGTGACGAACACACACATAGACATAGACATGCATATCCGTGTTTACATAAAATTCCATTTCCATCTCCATCTCCAATCATATTTGTCCAACTGGCACATTTTTTACATTGTTAATTATATACGCAGCAATATGAACGTACATCATCTCTTGTTTGCGGGCCTCCGGACCACTGCCACGGCCGCTCTTGACCAACCTGAACCCTCTTCATCACCCACACATGCTTCCCGCCGGAAACGGTCAGTGCCGCATTCATGCCCAGCCAGAGCAGACGCAACCTCTCACTGGCGCCAGCATTGAAGCGGCGCGCCGGCCGCTTCCTGGTGCACGTGACTGCTCTGCGTTCAAAAGTGGCAATAGCCGGCCACAACATGCATGTAAAAAGTTCTTGGGAGTCCGTGCTACAGCTAGCTGTCCTCCCCCAACTCCGCGTTCTTGGATGTCGACCACTACAATCTCTTCCAGTAGAGCTAGTACTCCACGGCGCGATCCATTGACAAGCAGGCGGGAAAGTTATCGTATACTCGGTTTGCGGTGAGTGGCATGTCGAGCGACCATGTGGGGTCGAGCCATGGAGGAGGGTGAGACACGAATGCGACAGACATGATTTAAACATTGGTTTTGCTCGATGGCGCGATCCAACAAAACGAAACGTTGGTTTCTCTCCGTTTCCATTTTTTCTTTGGAAAAACGGAAACTTTCCACTCCATTTTCATTCCTACTCCAAGGTTGCCCCATTACAACATTCTATCAAATACAAAGGAAAACTAACACGCATGCTGATGCATCTCAATGATTCATAGATCATAGCCAATATTTACTTCACAACTAAAGACAAAAGTTGTGAGAGCGTGTACGAAAGAAAAACTACTGATGGGGTCACTACGACTTAAACCCTAAACCCTAAACAGGATTTAATTTCCTAGCCAGGTAGAACCTGTCGAAGGAAAGATGGCTAGCACCCTCGGATCATACGATGCGTTTGTGCAGTTCCACTAAAATCGAGCTGAGCATCCCTGATGGCAAAGATATTGAAGAAGTGTGATTAGAATAATAGTACTGGCACTAGTTCATGAGACATAAACTCATCACAAGTAGAAGCCGGTAGAAGTAGAGAAAGATCGACATGGAGATGGAGCTATGTGGGGAGCTGCGGCAGTGGAGCAAGCCGGCTCCAAAAGGAAGATGGACTACCTAGGACATCGGGCTGTAGCTAGAAGGGTGGTTGGGACGCGGCATCAGCCCATACCTCGGTGACCCCCGATTGGGATGCACTGACTGTGGGTTTTCTCCCTCACCGATGTCGACCGCGTCTAGGTAGAACATTGTTCCCATCCCCCAGCTGTGGGATCAGGCCGGATATGTGACCAGCGGTGTGGCCATCGTCGTTCTATGATTGTGAAGAGAGCAACCCAAGCAAGCAGGCTTGTAGCTTAGGCTCCTTCTAGTCTATATATACTGGTTTTCTTTTTCTCTCCATATCAACCATTTTATATTGCGTACATGTCATTAAAGAGTGAAATGATGGTTGCTTCTTCCGACTAACTTACTGTGTGATTTGACTGCTCCTTAGTGGCCCCTACACGTACTCCCCCTACGTGTATGCAACGGTCACACGTCCCATCAACTTGCCAAACAAGGAGAAGCTTGCAGGACGGGAGAAGCTTGCGCACGGTGGCTCGCAGGACAAGGAGAAACTTTTGACTAATGCAAGCTCTCCCTCACTCAGGTGGTGGACGTGCAATAGTTAATTCAGTGTCAGATTGCCAGAAGCATACACTATACTAGTACTATTATTGTTCGACTTCTCGAAGAGGCGAATGGCCAAGCGCAAAGTTTACTAGTACTAGTACTACAACTATAGTCTAGAGAGGTATGTACTATACTACTACTAGGAACCAGATGGAGGAGCGTCTGCACTCTTATTATATTTTTAAAATGTGATAAAGCAATCTTCAACACATTTGGTTCTCTTCAAGGGTTCTCACATGTGATAATGGAAGTTGATTGCATGGAACACTCGCCACAATTCTCACTTAATTCTGGCTCATATCCTGTTGCAAATAGAAGCGCTCGGTAATATTTCCTCTTTTTTGTTATTCACCATGTAAACAGGTCAACAAACCTTGCGGCGCATCTTTGTGTGAACCGTGCTTGCTGCACTTTGAATGTGGCAGAGAGCTGGCTTGATGAAACACCTCGCTTCCTACTTCTTGTTTTGTGGGGTACCTCGCTTCCTAGTGACCAGTGTCTTGGCTGATCGTCCTAAGAATGCTTATATATGAATAAAGCTCTCTCATTTACCCGCAAAAAAGATTAAGCCATGTTAACCGCAAAGGAGGGAGTATGGACTAGCACTACTTTTTGGTGTGTCCCGTCAACTCGCAGAACAAGGAGAAGCTTGCAGGACAAGGCGAAGCTTGCTTACGCCTTTTGATTAATGCATCCTACCCTCGCCCAAGCGGTGGACATGCATCAGTTCATTCGATGTCAGATTGCGAGAGGCATACACTGTAGTACCGAACATGCATAGTACCATCATTGTTCAACTTCACGAACAGGCGAAGAGCCAAGAGCAAGGTTTAGTAGTACGAGTACTAGAACTGCATGGTGGAGCATCTGTACTCTCATTTTTTAATCTCTGATAAAGTACACATTTATTTCGGAGAAGGGCAGAAAACGGCAGCCCAACATGTAATGATGATATCGATCAATCATGCTCGAATATATCTTGGCCTCCGTGCGAGCTTGTCTATGTGGTCTCGCTCCTCTTCTCTCTCAAGGAACGACGGGTTGGCCATTTTGCCGTCAATTGAGATCGGTTTGCTCACACTCCGGTCCCACATGTCAATGATATGCCAAGAGGAGGTGCGTTGACCGACTTGACATACGCATACTTGGTTTTGCACCTTCATACTACTCCTCCCTCCGTCACAGTTTACAGGGCACTCTTCATTATGATACATTTCTCTAAAAGCATTTCCACCACCAGAGAAACTTTAGACGCGTTTGATTTAATGCTCAATTAATTAGGGCGTGGTAACCGCAATCAAGTCCACTATTTTCTCTCGATGTACTACTATCGAGTGGAGTAAGTGCATGCATGTGTGTACCCAGGGTGGAAGCACTGCATGCATGTGTGTACGCATCATTTCCTCTAGTAATAGATGCCATGCTATAACTACCAATGCTATTTTTCAGGCCGATCGCTAGTCGCCTTGGTCCCAGAGATTTTTTATTTTTCTGAAGTGCGCTCTATAAACAATGATGGATGGAGTAGTATGAGCGGATTTAAAGAAGAGCGTATTGATGGTTGCTTCTTCCGAGCAACTTACAGTGGGAAAGGTGGGGCTTATGATTTGACTGCTCATCATTCACTATTAATGCAGCAAAACGACCGGACTGAGTCTCCCATGCGGTGGTGCACTACCCCCTCGATTCTTAAATATACTCCGGATGGAGTAGTATGAGCGGATTCAAAGAAGAGTGTATTGATGGTTGTTTACATAATTGACGTACTATACAAATAATTTCCCAATGACATGAAATTATACAATGGTGTGAGCTTTCAGCTTTTGTTTCGTGTGTCTTGCATCGATGCTCTTTTGGAAACAATAAAAAACTAACTTCCTTTCTAATGCATCTCAATTATTAGCATATCAGAGCTAATATTTAGGCTAGTCATAGTGGGAAGTATCATATACTAGTATCATGCATATGATACTATTGTATGATACTACATCCATAGTGCATGGTATCATAGATTAGTATCATAGGTGGTCTCATTTATTGCCATGCATGACACATAGTAGCATCACATTTATTATGTTATGGTATCTACCTCTGTTACTATAACCATCTCTTTCTTCTTTAATTGTCTGCCACATAAGCATGTTTGTGAGTCCCAAGTACATGATACTACTTATGTTTCCCCCACTATGGCCAGCCTTACATCACAACTGAAGACAAAGTTGTGAGAAGGTGTTAAATTTAAATTGATCCATGATTTCATTGGCAGAAACGTCCCCCCAGTTCTGTCTAAATCAACAAGGCATGTTGGGAAAAAAGTAGCTGTCTGGAGCATGGAACATTCCGATCATTTTGTGTAGTTCCACTAAAATAGAGTTGAGCGTCCCTGTTCCAAAGATATTAAGTGTGATTACGATAATAGAGGACTCTTGATGAAACAATAAACACACAAATAGAAGCCGGTCACCTTTGTAGTCTCTCTTAAGACTAACTAGTTGGAGAAGATTAGGCTCGGAGTTGGATGAGGAGGATAGAGAAAAACCAATCTCCCTTTGTGCAGTTGCACTGAAATGTAGAGACATTGCCCGTGTGACATTTTAGTACAACTGCACACAACACTCTTAAGAAAAAAGTGATTTGTGCAGTTCACCAAAAGGTCGCAATAGCAACGAGGTGAAATGGATAGACCTGTTTGCAAAAAAGAGGTAGAAAGGAAACAATTACTAGCCAATAAAAGTTGATGACACATGCGACGACAAAAAAGAAGCATATTCCTTATCCTAAGGGAAGATAACAACACGGTTGTGTTTGTCTAAAACGATGTGAGGACGAGATTGCAATATGGAAAGTACGCCAGACAAGCTACGTTTTGGTCAAAGAACTATGGAAGATCCACATGCAGCGACGTGGGAAGACAGGCAGTGGAGCAAGGCCGGAGGGGATACTTGGAGGTCATCGGGATGTAACTAGGTGAGCAGCGGCGGGCGGAATCTGCCCATATTGCGGCAGCGAGTAGGTGGCGTAGGCCCTACCGCACCAGAGCTTGGTCAGAGAGAACGGCGTGTACTATAGATAGGGATGTGCTGCCTCGGCACCGTAGAATGGAGAAATGATGCACATCCTCCCTTTCCGCTAGCTGACGGGATGCGGAAGGATCAGTGACCAGCGGTGAGAGAGAGAGAGAGAGAGAGAGAGAGAGGCCACCGCAGCCTTGTGTGACATACTCTGAAGAGAGACAAACCAGGCAGGCAGGCTCCATTGTATATAGTGGAGCGGACTACCTTTTTCTCCATAAAAATCATTTTATATTCTGTGTACGTGTCATTGAGCGATATAACTTTATTTAAAAATAACGCGCCAACGCATCAAGTCGAACTTTGTTCCGTGCACATGTGGTACATGACCTCCATAGGTAAACAACCGCTACACGCATTCAAATTAGCACGTGGGCTGCCATTTCGTATAGAAATGAGTTCCACTGTGTACCCGCGCGGATGTGGCTGGGCACGAAGCATGAGTACGTGCACGGTGCACCTATTCTCTTCTTTTTTATGTACACCACCTACATGGGGTTGTATGAGAGAGATACAAACGTAGATATATATAGTGTGTGGGTTCATGAGAGTTTTTTTGGGAGGGGGGTCAATCAAAAAATGTAACATATGCAATGTGTGTAAAATAGAGTCCTGGGTATATCATATACATATAGGGGGCAATCCACGATAAGAGAGTGTAGGTATTATCGGCTTGAGGTGTCCATAGAACCAAAGAGAGGAATGATGTGTGTGTGTGTGTGTGCACGCTCGCAATCGATAAAGAGTGCCATCGAATTTGTGTGTGCCCACGTCAAAGATATAGAGTGGATGGCCTACTGGAATGTGAGAGGGGACAGGTGCAGTTTGTCTCCGTGGCATGGATACCTACCGAAAGCGCTCGACTATCGATGTGTGGGGGGGGGAGGGAGGCCAAATTAACTATAGAGGTACAATGGCTGGTATATGTGTGGAGGAGGAGAGAGGCCTACCTCATGTATTAAGGGAGATCGATCAGCATCCATGCATCTGTGTAGGAGAGGAATAAGGTTGGGAGATAGACAGAGCTAGAGTGTTGGAGGGGGTGGTAGTGGAGTTGCTTCTAACAAATGGTGGGATAGGCTTGCTGTCAATAAGAGAGGGAATGGTTGTCTGTCTGTGCACGTGCGTATGAGAGATGGGTCAGGAGGCATGCATGAATGATGAGGGGGGACGATATGGATGTGGTAAGCAGACGTAACTACATAGGAAGATTAATTGTCCTTTGTCAGAGAAAGGAGAGACATAACTTGTGAGGTACGTCAATCGATGGGGTGGGGTAGTGTTGGGGATATGACTTCTGAGTATAAACCGCCCAGGAGGGGCCGGATTATACTCACAAGGAGTCACCTGTATAGAAGCCCATGAAGATGAAGACTCTGGCGCTTTAGCACAGAAGCTTAGAGGCCTAGACCCCAGTGGAGGATTAGGGCCCATGTATGTAAACCGCCTTGTGATGTGTAACTTGTATTGTAAGTTAGGGAAGGGAAGAAACCGAGTCGGACTCTTGTATGAGCCGGCCTCGGGATTCTGTAGACCGGCCGGGCGTCAACCTATGTATATAAAGGGACGACCCGGCGGCGGTTCAGGGACAAGAGACAACAACTCGAGAACTAGGCAAAGCGTATTTGCTCCATGGTGATCGAGACCCCATCAAAAACACCACAACTGGATCATAGGATTTTACCTTCACCGCAAGGGGCCGAACCAGTATAAACTCCCCGTGTCCTTTGTCCTGTTTAACCCCTCTAAGCTCTAGTCGTGATGGCTCCATGACTAAGTCCTCACACTAGGACATCTGACGTGATAATTCCACGACAGTTGGCACCCACCGTGGGGCTCTTCCACGACGATTTCAAGTTCTTGGAGGGCAAGTTCGAAGGGTTCAAGGGATACGCAGTGGGCCGGATGACCAAAAGTCGTCGCGCCAAGCTCTACATTGACGATGCAGGCTGGGGCCCCGACGCCGGCTCAATCAAGTACGGGTACCGGGTCCCCTTCGGAGGAATTCACGTCTTCATCAGCAAGATCGGCGAACCGGGCCCTGAGCCGTACATCTGCACCGACCTCGTCGAGACGGCTCAGCGTGCGAGCCTTGCCCGGGTTCAGCCCACCATTAAGCATGCATTCGTAGGATTCATCCATGGTACCAAATCTGAACTGGTATCCGATGGTGAGACGGCCGTCTATTCCGATGGTGAGTCATCCACTGGCGAGACCGAGTCTTTATATCAAGTGCAAGATGGCCTGTTCGGGGGTTGTTCCGATGGCGATAGTATTCCAGACTCCTTTGAACCGCCAAACCGGGTTGCAATCTTCATGGCTGGCACACAGCTTGCGCCTCAATCTTCAACAGCAGTGGCAATGATTGCCGGATCGGCAGCCGGAGCCGGAGGATTGGCGCGCCCGCTGGCTCAAGTCTTGTCCGATTTGTTGGACGCTTTACCAACATTATTGCATGCAGAAGTAAATCTGGATAATCGGGATGAGCATAATGCGGAGGTCAGGAAGCTACGGGATCAGATAGCTCAAGCTAAGGAGAACATGACTGCTGAGGATACCAGGATGGCCGAGGAGCGGGCCGCTTTGAATGCTCAAGCTCAGCAAGTTCATGCAGAGTCTTCTTGGCTTATGTTGGATCAGAACGCTTCAAATGAGGTGATGAGGAGGAGGCACCAGTCTCGTCTGCCACCGGCTTACAAAGCAAGGAATCTCTTTAGCACACCAAGAGCAGGCACCAGTAACCCGCCCGTGGTGAACCGTGTTGAAGCGCCCAGGACAGGAGCGCCAGATCAGCCGCGCACGATTGGCCTACCTCAGCAGAACCAAGATCCACCACAGTACGTACCACCACCACTAGGGCACTTCCCTACCCCTTTGGATTATATGATTGATGCGGCATCGAGATTGGCCGCTATCCCAATGGAAGGTGATTCCCCCGCGGCGGTTGAAACACGACGAGCTAGAGATTTACTCCAGACAGCAATGGTTCAGCAGCAGGCTTATTCATACGGTCGGGACAGGATTCACTCTACCCCTCGCCCAAGCTGGAGTTACAACAGGCATGTTGAGGAACCGGCTGTGTCAAGCAGTGTACGGAACCATAATCCGCCATGAAGGCCTAACCCGACAAGGGGAAGGAATGAAGCACAAGATCTAGTGGATAAAGGACGAGCGCACCGAGGAGCCGGATTAACTGTGCAGGATTTGGAGCAACAACTTATGCCGGTTCGTGCAACTACTACAATGGAGCCAGGTGTCGGTTTTACTACTTTGGGGGTGCCGTGTCTTACACCGGCCCTGCGCAATGTGTGGTTGCCCAAGGACTTCAAGGGCCCTAGGAAGGTGCCCAATTAGACTGCTGACTCGCACCCCGAGTCATAGGTTGAAAGTTATGAGATGGCAACGGAGATGCTGGATGTGGATGGAGCAGTGTGTGCTAAGTACTTTACTATGATGTTAGAAGGAACATCCCGCACTTGGTTAAAGAGTTTACCACCTAATTCTATTAGGTCATGGGATGAGTTGAAGAGCCAGTTTATCAGCAAATTCAAGGATACATGCAAGCAACCAATGTCAATTGTGGATCTGGCCACTTGTGTTCAAGGAGAGAATGAATCGACCACCCATTGGGTGCGCCGGGTTTCTAAGATCTTGCACTCATCAGACCGTATCAATGCAGATTCGGCAATTATAACATTGGAGGGCAATTGCAAGTTTCAACGTTTGAAGTTGAAGTTAGGACGGCTTAAGCGTCATTGCAATGACATGGGAACCCTCATGGGGGCTCTAGTTAAGTATGCTGACTCTGACAGTACCAAGGATCCCGAGTCTCACGAGGGAAAGACGGGGAAGGGAAAGAAGAGCGGCAACACCAAGTGGCAGCAGCCTAATCCGGCAGGCCACGGGAACAATGGTAACCGTAAAGAGGATGGTTCATATTTTGTGGCTAACACCAATGTGCAGGGTAATGCTCAGCATCGCAAGGGTAAACCGCCCCAATGGGGTGGAGGTATGAATCTGGAGCGCCTGTTGAACCAGCCTTGCCCAAAGCATGGGACGAAGGAGGTTCCAGCCACGCACCTCTGGAAGGATTGTTTCATTACGCGAGAATTCAAAAACTCTGATCTTTTCCGGTATGATCAGGGTCTGTCTGGCGGTTCAGGTCCCGGATCTCATGGGCCGGGCTACGACGGAGGCAGTTGAAGCTCAGGTTTCCAGAATAATTAGGGCAATCAGGACAACCAGGGTGGTTATAATCAGCAGAAAAATCAAGGGAATCAACAGCAGTCAGGTTATCGGAGTCATCCGAAGCAGTTGAGTAGTGGGTAGTATCATGTTTTCACCACTAGTTTGTGCAAACGCGATCAGAAGCTTCACAAAAGGGCAGTTAACGCCATTCAACCGGCAGTGCCTCGTTACTTATGTTGGTCTGAGCAGCACATTGTGTGGAGCAGAGAGGACAATCCACCCCGGGTTGAAAATCTGGGTCATCTGGCCTTTGTGGTGGCACCCCAGGTTGGGGGTCATAAGTTCACAAAGGTGCTCATGGATGGAGGGAGCAGTATCAACATTCTGTACTACGAAACCTTCTGTCACATCCCTAGTTCTGGTTTGCCTAGTGCTAGCATCTGGTGTTGCATCATGTTTAAATCTTCGAGAAAGATGAAATGGGGATGACAGAACCCCCACCACCCCCCTTTAAACCAACTAGGGTTTACCAAAAATAATTTCAATGAACCTGAAATGCCCTTCTAAAAAGTCCACCCTTTTTGTCTTGGGTTCGAACCTTTGACAAAATGGGTTCACATTTTTCTAGGACACCTAAGGTCATTGGATTAAATCTTTACCTATTTGCATTTGGGCATTTAAATGCTACAAATATTTTAAATGCCCAAATAATCGTGGAAATACGTGTGGGCTGTTGGAAATAATCTGAACAGAGCCTATGATTATTTACAGGATTTTTGAAGGTGTCTAGGTATTTTTAGAAAAGCCCAACACTTACAGAAAAATAGACAAGCAAACAGAAATAAAAAAGAGAGAGAGGGACTTACCTGGCAGCCCACCAGCCGGCCCACCTAGCGGGCCTAGCCCAGCAACTGCTCCAGCGAGCTGCTTGGCTTGGCCAGGCAGGCAGGCAGGTGCTCGACGGTGGCTCCAGCACGCTCCACGCAGCTGCCCGCCGCCCTGCTTCTTCCCCTCGCTGCCCTGCTGGCCTGGAGGACTTCCACGTCGCGCCCCGACCCCTCTGGACACATCCATTCTCCCCCTGCCTCTCTCCCTCGCCTCCCTCCACCAAGGCCGACGCAGCCGTCGCCGTTCCGCCGCCGTAACCGTGCCCACCATCGTCCCTGCGCCACGCCACCGTGTCTAGGAGCTCCGCCACCCTCCTCTCCTTCGAGCAAGCCAAGCCCCGAGCGCTCGCTTGCCCCGAGGCCTCTATACCGACCTCGCCCGACTCCGTCACCGCCGGAGATCCCCTTCACCGTTGCTGCCGCACCAGTTCGTCCCGGACCACGCCGTCTGCTCCTACGTGACCGCCGTGAGCCCAGCTACCTCCTCCCCCTTCCCTTTCTCGTTCTCGTGCACCACAGCGAGCACACCGAGCTCACCCGCACGCGCTGCCACGGAGCTCGTCGCCGACGAGGCTCCGGCCACCCAACGGCTGCGTCACTCTGTCCACTAGCCTCACCGCACTCGCAGGAGCCCAACGCGCCACTCCATGCGCCTCGTCGTGCCCCGTAGCCTCGGGTTCAACCTTGCCCGAACTCTGGCGACTGCCAAGGTCATCGCCGACGATGTTTCCGGCCACCCCGAGCTCCACCACTGCCACCAAACGACGCGACTCGCTCCCAGCGTCCCGTAGATGCCCTTCGCCGCTCTTTTGGACACCGGAGCACGAAAACACACTTCCATCGCCGCATCTGGCCTCGCCGGCGGCTAAACGCCGGTGGGTTTGACCCCGTTGATTTTGACTGGGTGGGCCCAGGTTGACTCCCCCTGAGTCTATGACAAGTGGGGCCCGCCACTACTAGGAAAAGGCCTACTAATGGCGCACCAGTTTTGCCTACTAATGGCGCACTACCGGTACGCCATTAGTAGCACGCCACTAGAATTTTTTACTAATGGCGCACCACTGGTGCACCATTAGTATCTAGTATACTAATGGCGCACCAAGAAGTGCGCCATTAGTATGTAACACCATGCGCCATTAGTATGCCTCCCGGGGGGCCATATGTAACCATGTGCTTTGTCATACTAATGGCGCACTCTGCCTTGATGCGCCATTAGTATCCTTTGGCATACTAATGGCGCACTTTGCCTTGATGCGCCATTAGTATGAATATTTGGTTTTTTTTGCTTTTCTGATTTTTGCACAGGTTACAAAATATATTATTGGACAGAATATAGACAGCAGCACACAGCAACAGCAGATTCATCGAATACAATAGAAGATTAGTCTTCGAATACAATTCATCATATTAGTCTCCGAATTCAAAAGACCGAACAAAGATAAAACATTACAAGTCTCAAGACCGCGAGTATCGAGTTTGTCTTCACATTACAAGTTGATATCGATCATCTAAACTACCATCACATAAAAGAGAGTTGCGGTCATCACGATGAGCATCATCGCGATCAAACTGGTCTTCATCCGGTTCCTCCAACACTCCCTCCTCTCTCCCGCTAGATAGCGGGCGTATCTAGATTCGGCCTCCTCCCTAGTGGTGTACCCTTTGTAACTGTTACCGCTAAAAAGGTGAACCTGTCTCCGACACTCCTCCCAGTCGTCGTAGACTCCGGGAACCTTACCCTTGTACACGACATACGACGACATCTCTATGCACAAGCCAAACAACAGACAACAGACGATACATAAGCAATATGTAAGTATGTAACAAAAGGATCGGAAGAGAAAAGCAAGACATTAATAGCATGATTCATGATCCTACTAATAAATAGCATCGATTACATCTAAGTTGAATGACTGTCCAAACCAAAGTGACATACGAATTCATTAAAGTTTAATTACAACATGAGCCAATCAATGTTTCAGAACTACACATCACTACTTTCGACTCGACTCATCGGACAGGAGCGTGGATGAAGCCGTCGTCTGTTGTGATGGTCATGAGATCGCGGTCGTTGTCACCCTGCATTTGTAGCGTTCCATCTATCTCATTGTTGGACGGTTGATATCTGAGGTAGAACTGCCCCGAGGTATGAAGGACATCTTGATGGATGATGTCCGCAAACTCCGACTGGATGCGAAAGAATTCTTGTCTGAGGTCCGCGTCCTGGGTTGCCGACAACCTCGCGGTCCAATCTTTGAGACTATCTGGTAGCAGAAGTTGATGATGGTCCCTTACGATCGCCCGCATGTGATGGAGGGCGTAGTAGGAATCCTTCTGACCTCCAGGCGGCTGCTTGATGCAGCAGAAATTCGTATTGTGTGAGAAGGTGTGCTTGCCGTACTTACGAACTGCCCTGGTGAAGGTGCCTCCAGATTTGGCGTAGCCGGGGAGAACATCATCAAGAACTTTCTTGACATTTGTGTAGTCTATCTTGGAGTTACGATTCAGGTCGAAATACGTGGCCATGGAATATTTTGGGCATAAGAGGATGAGTGTGCAATGTGTGTCACTGCACAGAACACGGAATGTTAGAAAAAAAAAGAATGATCGAAATATAAGAAATCATATGTTACGGGGCGGTTAAGGGATGACTTACTCGGGAAAGTAAGCCACAAGGAAGTTATCCTTATCTGGGTTTGCCAGAATGACGCCTTCGAGGTGTGAACTCGGAACTTGGCGGTCCCCAGCGCTGCTCAAGTGCTTGGCACGCATGTAGAAGGGGTCGACTATCACGATGTCCGGGGTCTTGTCTCAAATGATCCGCATCTCCATACTCGGCGAAAACAGTCGAACGAAGGTGTAGTGCAGTGGATGAAGGTTAAACATAGAAAAGATGTCATCAAACCGCAGGACGATCGTACCCCCGATGTCGCCATCCACAAAGCCCTTGCCCTCTGGCACCTTGGCCACGAAAACCGGGTATGCCACATCATTCTCTCTGAGACGCCGCTTCTCCAAAGAAAGAACACTGTCGTGCAGACTCCGCATAGCACCGGTTGCAGCATTCAGCATATTTGGTGGTAGCATCGCCCTACCCGCCACATGCACCCTCCTCGAGATATCTTAGGTGAAGGTGGCCCGTCCTGAGCACGGATCGAACTCTGTGCCGGCTGGCTCGCACCGGCGCCCTTGTTAGTCTTTCGTTTCTGTCCCTTCTTCTTGATCTCCTGTAATGGGACTGAGTTCTCCTCACAGACCGCCTTCTTGAGCGTGTTGGGGTTGATAATATTTCGCACCTCAGCTATCTGAGGCTCGGTGAAGGCGGGAGCTGGAGGCATGTCCTGAGAACTGAATGCCAGACGACGCCTGTTGCAATTGGATTTCTCCGCCGTACCATCTAGATCGCGGTCATCTTGGTTGGGTTCTTGGGAAAGAGGCCCGCAGAACTCGTCAGCGTACCCATGTTCGGCAAAGTACTTATCAACTTTGGTAAATGTACCATCGTCGTTGTCATCGCTGTCCGGATCCTGTGCCATAGGGCTGTCTGGATCCTGTGCCATAGGGATGTCCGGCAGGTTCGGTAGCGTTGCGGCGTTCTTGCCATCGCTTGGCGCCGGCACGATTGGCGGTCTTGTCTGTGGGGTGGTGTCCCCCGCCCCCAAACAAATCTGGCTCTTCGGCCAAAGCAGGGGCTAGTTTACGCAGGCGCTGAGGGTCATCTCATCTTCTTCGTCGACCCCAGCGGGTCGAATCGGAGGTAACAACTCGTCGCAGCCTGGCAGCACCCGAACCACTTCAACCCTATACACTGTGGGTGGCATTGGATTACCGTGGAACATGGGGTTGCCCGGTTGAACGATTCTTCCCTTGGCGACATCGACCAACTCGGCGCCCACGAAGTGCAGAAGAGTGCAAGGAACATCGGTGGTGCCCTGCGAAAACATGTATAGGGCGTCAAGGATGCCCAGTCAAAGGCAAGGAGATGAAGTCATCGGCCGAGAGGCTTAGTTACCGTGATGCCGTCGAGCTCGGATAATGTCGAGGCACCGCCAACGGCGGGCGTGCAACTGACGAAGGGGCACTTGCTGGCGAGGTGCCGGCCGGCGTACACCCGGGTGCATTAAGCTCCAATGCCCGTGCCGGCGCCGGAGACACGAATACCGCCTCCGCCGGAGACACCAATGGCGCCGCCGCTGGAGACACCAATGGCGCCGCCGGAGACACCAATGGCGCCGCCGGAGACACCAATGGCGCCGCTTGCGTGCTGTGCGAGTTGCTGGCCGTGAAGCTGGGAACCGGGGGAGGCCCCTGTTGGCCGCCCGCAATCCATGTCGTTAGCCCATGAATCAACGTAGGCACCATGGCGTTGAGCTTCGTTCCCAGTTGTTGTTCCACTTGCTCTTGGACAAGCACCGGAATCCGCGCCACTTGTGCCTTGAGTTCTTCAACCTCGCGCGTCTGGCTTTCCGAGCTGGTCTTTTTCTCCTTCCGCACACCAGCGGTATAGTATGACCCCCATTTTGTGGACAAGCCTTTGCCGGCCACACAACCAGCTGACGTCGGCTTAGTGAGATTATCCTTGTTTTTCATTACGTTCAACGCCCTATTTAAAGGGGTGTCGAAAGGGGAGCTCTGAGACGACCCCGCGCTACTGCTTTCAGTGTCCTGCGAAAGGAACGTGAACCATTTAGAAATATTGGAGATTAATTAGAGTGCAACCATATGGAGCTAATTACGCGGGGGTGTATTCCTTACCAGAACAAGCTCAAGCGCCCTGGTCTTCGGATCCGTGGTAAGCTCATTTGTGATTGGGTCCTCCTTGTACCGGGCCCTGACATAGTTTTTGGTCTGCTTGTTACCGCTGTATTTCTCGAAGCGGGGCGGTAGGCCTTGCTCGGCACGCTCCGCGTCCTCCTTGTCCCATATAGGCTCCGACACTCTATAACAGCCGGGACCGAGTTTGTGTTCCCCTAAGTTCAACTCCCGCATTTCTTTCCCCCACTGACTTGATTCGGAGGTTGCACTGCTCTCGCACTTTATCTTGAACTCCTTGTACTCATCTTCGCTCATCAAAGGATATTTTGCCTTGATCTTCTCATAACTATCACCTTTATCAATCATTCTCTTCACCGCGCTTCTCCAAGTAGACAGGGTCGTGCTCATCTTTGTGAGGGCGGCACTGTTCACTTTATTCCCTGAGAGGCGTGTGTTTTCAAATTCGGCAGGGAACTTGTATCGTTCGTGCAGCTTCATGCAGAGGAGGTTGTGCAAATTCCCTCGGTCCTTATGCCTAAGGTTCTCGGTGTTGATCGAGACGGTGCTCCGGAGAATGCACCCGAGCTGAACCGAGTACCCCTTGACTATATGTTTGGGCTCCGTTGGATTCCCGTTGGAGTCCACCTGAGTCAATTCCTCCTTGAGGGTGCAGAGCGCATTCGGGCGCCGGTCCTTCCTTTGCTTCTTCGGTTGGTTGCCATCTGTTTCTGCGCCGCCATCATCAGCGGTGGCATCCTCGGCGACACCATCAGTGGTGTCATCCCCGACGCCACTAGGGGTTGTCTAATCAGGATCGGTGTCTTTCGCGGCATCCTCATAGCGGTGAGGTTGTTCCTCCATCTCATGGGACAGCTCCCAGAATTGTTTGCCGCCCGAACCATCGGCCTCATTGTTGTGGGCCATGTTTTGCTCTAAATAGGAAAAAAGTTTGGTCAAAAAGTTGGTTATTGTCAAGGAACAAGATCATGGTCTCATCATTTAGGGTTTGTCGACACCGAGGCACCCTAAAAGCCTAAGCTTTCATCATTTAGGGTTTGTCGACGCCGAGGCACCCTAAAAGCCTAAGCATACATCATTTAGGTTCTCATCGACACCAAGGAATCTGGGGCAGCCAAGTTAAGTTTTCATCATTTAGGGTTTATCGATGCCGAGGCACCCTAGGTTGGGCCTAATCACTTGGCACTAATCACTTGTCTCTATTGCCACCTATGTTGGGTTTAGCATCTAGGGTTTATCGATGCTAAGGAGAATTCTAAGTTGGGCCTAATCACTTGGCTCTATTGCCACCTATGGTTTAATGCAGCAAGAATAAAGGGGCAGTTGATCCTACTTAATTAAGTACTAAGATACCCCGGCCCATGCATTAGTCGCAAGTACCCCATATGTCCTATTTTTAGCAAAGTCATGCTAAAATTCATGGAAAATTTCAGCATGACCTTTGCTGAAAATAGGACATATGGAGTACCCGAATTTGCCGGAACGGAAGTTAATCAACATTCCGGCAAACTCAAGGGCCTCTCGGGGTACCTGCAAATTCATCACGACACGATGGTCGGAGACAAAACCCAGCAAACTAGCACCACAATGTGCCTCTACTTTCATATGGATGAAAAGGCCACAGACCATATGGTCCTCTGCTTTCATATGGACAAAAATCAGCTCAACTTATGTGAGCTTCCATTCCAGATCTAATAGCAGCAAGTTGTTCACTTGTAGCTGAACTTATGTGAGCTGCCTTCAAGAAAAGAAATCTGCAGTGGCACATCTGCTCTCTGAATACATTGGCAAGAAACAAAACAACACCTAGTACCATCCATCTGCTATGGCCGTATCATGCAGTTTAACTAAGCACTAACAGGTAATTATATAACAGAAAACTTGGCGCGTACGTGTCACTTAGCTTGGGCAAGCAACATACCTCGTCCTCTTGGTTAGTCCAAACAAGCTGTATGCTGAGCCTCAACTCACCACCTGCACATTTTACAGCACCCATGAAATGAAAAACTAAACATAATTGTCAACCAACAAAACCAAAACACAAACAGGACTTCAAATTTTCACGATCAGGAAGAAAAACAGGGTTTTCAACTACTATATTCAGTTTCATGGCATCAGTTGAACAGTTGAAAAAGAACAAGCTTCATTTAAATATCTTGCTGCTAACAAACATAACTAATGTCAGTACTCAAAAAATAGAGTGACCACACAGGGAACAAACAAACTATTCACTTTTTATTTCTTCAGAATTGGACCAGACAGAGAACAACTCCTTGGAAGCAAACTGAAACCATGCTGAAACTATACTGAAACCATGCTGAAACTTTACTGAAACTACTCCTTGCAATCAAACTGAAACTACTCCTTGGAAGCAAATTGTCTTGGAAGGAGTATTGTGTGCACAAATCTACTCCAACTAGTTGCTTTCACTTAGAAATTGTTAGCACAAACAGCATGAGTCATTCTTCAGACCGTTACAAATAGAAACAATGGCAACCAAGGTTAAAAACCAACAATCCTATATATTATTCTGAAACTTGATATATTGAAATCACTTAGCACTCTCTTTATGTGTTCATTCAACACTTAAAATTGAGGAAAATAATACCAACTAGGATCGGTATGACCTTCGTTTTTCATTTTCTGTATGATCAATTAAATCTTCTGCAAGCTTATATGAAAAGGTTCAGCAACTTGAAACGTAACTCTTGCTTGGTGTTCCAAATCATTTCATTTATATTTTAAATAACAGTAGGAATTATTTCATAATAGAATTTACCCGATGGGGGCGACGGGTGCATGCGACAGAGGGGGGAACGGGTGGGGGTGGAGGAGGCTCACCACTATTGCAAACCAAACAAGTAAGCAGAGCA
This sequence comes from Triticum aestivum, assembly GCF_018294505.1. NCBI lineage: Eukaryota > Viridiplantae > Streptophyta > Magnoliopsida > Poales > Poaceae > Triticum > Triticum aestivum. The sequence goes on from NC_057798.1 coordinate 87,536,309, forward strand.
CATGTATATACCTGTATCACTGTCTTGGAGCCAACAAACGCCTCAATTTTTCTCCAACCGTGATCGAACCTGTTACGCAGAAACACAAACAGAGAGATACATGTAACTAACGAGGACAGACAGACAAGGTAACAAGAACTCCACAGCTCAATTAAGCCTATGCTTCTTCTTTCACTCTCCTGCATAAAGTTATTGTTACTACCTGGGAGGGATTATATGCTTGTTTACCACTACTAATACCATTTTTTAATATAATCTTCATTCTCCTGCTTTTTCTTTTCTTACAAGTGTTGATGCCAAAACATTGCAACCCTGTAGTTCAAGATCAGAGTCAAAATTGACCTACACGATTGTTTACCACTACTAAGACATGGATCTAATAGCTATCTCCCCCCTTGTTCCTCATGCCTTAGTTGAATTCAGAGAAGAGAGAGCTCAGATCCTAGAACAGGGATCTCTCTGGAAGATATGTGTTAACCAATTTCGGCCAGTATAACCAACACAAAGCTCCTGCTCTCTCAAATTGCAGATAAAACAACTTCATCTACAATTTTCTAACATGTTTAAACCAAAACATTTGCTCATGAAAAATACTCAACCTACAATTTGTAAACATTTGCCCTTAGAGGCATTATCACAAACACCTATCAAGCACAATCCTCTAAAATCACGCAGCAAGCAAGAAATAACTATCATCATATTCCCACAGTATCGAATCTACATCAAGTACTCATCCACTAAAAAAATCAGGAAAAAAATTTGAACAGAGTATGCAAGAGGAAGGAGGGAGGGGGATGAGGCAAGAGGGAGGAAGGACGAAGGAGTGGTGGCTACCTGCCTACGGGCTGGTCGCCGGCGTAGCTCCGGGCAGCAGCGTTGCTAGGCAGGAGCGCCTGCTCCAGGGAGGCGGGCGCCGCTGGTGGGAGCGGCTGCTTGATGGGAGGAGGCGCTGCTGGGGTCCTGTACCGGAGGCGGGGCAGCGGAGGGTTCGGCCAGCTGGGCGCGCATCGGCGGCGGGCCGGCAGCGGTGGCGGCGGCTAGGAACCCTAGTTGTCGCGCTTGGGAGGGAGGTTGACGCAGGCGGGGCCGCGGGGGGAGGGGGACGGCGAGGGCGCGGGCGCGGGCGGAGGAGGGACGGTGAGGGAGGTGGCGCTCGGCTCGAGGAGGGGGCATTGGAAGCGAGCACGGCCAGGGATGGCGAGCATGGGGGAAGTGGTGGTCGGTGGTGGTCAGGCGCGGGTGAGATGAGGCAGGGGAGGGATTGGGGATTTTAATGTGGGGGGAGGCTTAGCAATGGCGCACCACCCAGGGGAGCGCCATAAGTACATCCATAGCAATGGCGCACCACCGAGGGGCGCGCCATAAGTAATTTAATCTAGCCCGACTTGTCAGGTTATATACCACCTAACCCTATCTACAACAGAACCCACCAACTAGCCCGAGTGGTCAGTACGTAGCACACACCAGGAGGTCCTGGGTTCGATTCCCAGGCTCCCCAATATTTTTTTTATGCATTTCAAATCCTGTTTGATATTTATTTGTGTTTAAATATGTTCAAGCTTGTTTAAATCATAACAGTAATATTTTTTTATAAAAACAATAATAATTTTTTAAAAATATGTTCAAATTTGTTACTTGAAAATATCATCGGCGGCGGCGGTGGAGCGGGGGAGGGTGCGGGGGGTGCCCGTTGGCGGCGGTGGAGCGGGGGAGGGTGCGGGGGGCCGGGTGCTCGTCGGCGGCGGTGGAGCGGGGGAGGGTTGCGGTGGGTCGTCGGCGGCGGTGGAGCTAGCGGGGGAGGGTGCGGTTGGGATCGAGATCGAGATGGAGGGGGAATCGAGATCGAGATGGAGGGGGATCGAGATCAAGTGTCCTCATGAATTCAAAAAGTGCCCATGAAATTTAAAAATATTCATGATATCAAAAAGTGCCCATGAAATACAATCGAGAAATGAAGACTACGATTTAAATACAATCGATCTTAGCTAGCTATCTGTTCACAATCTTCTTGCCCTTCTTTTTCGCAAATGGAGTTCTTCTGTGGAACGGACGTCCTTTAGGTAGGGTGGTCCTGCTTCTTCTTGTGGTGTGTGCTGCTACTTCATCGTCGTCGTCATGTTCGATCTTCGGGTCGCCGTACTTGTCGAAGTCTTGCTCATTGGCTACTCCATCCATTCCGATGATCTTCCTTTTGCCTCTCCTCACGACAACACGACTGGGCTTTGACGGGTCGGTAATGAAGAAGCATTGGTCCACTTGGGAAGCCAGTACCCATGGCTCATTTTTCGCGGTGACGTTTGCGCCCGCGGTCTTGGATTTGCTTCGGGTATAACCATGGTGGTGAAATACCGGTCTTCTTTTAGGACGCTCTTGGCCCATCTGACACGGAACATCGGGACCTTCTCTCCAGCGTAGCTCAGCTCCCAGATCTCCTCGATCCTTCCGTAGTATCTGTCCTTGTCGTTGCCGGTGTAGGATTCCATCGTTACCCCGGAGTTCTGATAACCATCGCTCTTCATGTCCTTGTTCTCGGTGTAGAATGTGTAGCCGTTGATATCGTACGCCTCATAGGTCATCAGGTTGTGCTCGGCGCCCTGTGACAAGGCGAATATGAGTTGTTCTTCCGCGAAGAATCCTCATGTAAAGGGTACGACAGAAGCTTCTGCTTGAACCAACGCGTGAAACATGAGTTGTGCTCTTTGATTATATCTCCGTCCGTCCTCTGTTGGCCTCGGTCATTGTACGTCTTCTCAATAAAGGTTTTGTGCTCTACCACCCAAGGATCGACCACGTCTATGTGTTGTAGCGCGACTAGGTTTGCTCTTTCAAAGTCGGCGAGTCGACCCTCGAAGTCGACATGCATTTCGCGGCGACCCTCACGGTGACCCCATCCAGCGAGCCTGCCGAGGTGCCTGTTGACGGGCAGACCAACGGGGTTCTCGATGCCTAGATAATTCATGTAGTAGGAGATGCACTCTTCGGTCAGAAAGCCCCTGGCTATACTTCCCTCTGGACGTGACATGTTTCGAACGTATCCTTTGATGACACCATTCATCCTTTCGAACGGCATCATGCTGTGCAGGAACGTCGGCCCGAGTTGGATGATATCCTCCACGATATGGACCAGCAGATGCACCATAATGTCGAAGAATGCGGGCGGGAAGTACATCTCAAGCTCGCTTAGTATCACCGCGATCTCTTCCTGTAGCCTTCTGAGTTGCCTCACGCCAATGGACTTCTGAGAGATGACGTTGAAAAAGTTGCATAGGCCAAATAGTGTTTCACGGACGTGCGCGTCCATGATCCCACGGATTGCAACTGGAAGTATCTGCATCATCAGCACGTAACAGTCGTGAGACTTCATCCCGCTGAACTTCTGCTTCGCTGGGTCTAGGTATCTGCTTATCTTCCCCGCGTAACCGTAAGGAAGTTTTACTCCTAGGAGGCAGGTGAAAAACTGCTCGATCTCCTCCTGACTTAGAGTGAAGCACGCGAGAGGGTAGTCATTTCCGGTCTTCTTGGACATTTTGCCTTTGCGACGACTTTCTGTGTCCTGCTTCGCCTCATCATCATCATCATCATCATCAACATTAGCGTGAAGCTCCTGCCTGATGCCCATTGATTTCAAGTCTGCCCTTGCTTTCGGCCCATCTTTGGTCCTCTCTGGCATGTTGAGCAGGGTACCAAGCAGACTCTCGCACACGTTCTTCGTGATATGCATGACATCAAGGCTGTGAGGCACACGGTGGATCTTCCAGTACGGCAAGTCCCAGAAAACAGACCTCGTTTTCCATACCTTCAGCAGCGGCTCTGGCGCCTTTCGCTTCTTTCCCGGCTCTGGCGCCTTTTGCTTCTTTCCCGGCAGTGGGCAGTCTTTCCAATTTTTCAACAGCTCGTCTATTTCCTCGCCGCTCCTCGTACACGGGCGTTTTCGGGTTCGGTTTCACCATCGAACAGATCCTTGCGTTTCCTCCACGGGTCATCGTCGCGAAGCCACCTTCGATGTCCCATGAACACGGTTTTCGAAGACCCGGGATCTCTATCTAGCTGGCGATACGTTGTGTCATCCATGCACCTTACGCATCCAGAAAATCCGTGGACTACCTGCCCCGCGAGATATCCGTAACCGAGATAGTCGTGCACCGTCGTGAGCAGTGCGGCTCTCATAGGGAAATATTCTTTCTCTGCGGCGTCCCACGTATTGGCTGGCGTTTTCCACAGCGTGTCTAGCTCCTCCTTCAGCAGCCCCAGATACAGATTGATGTCGTTCCCTGGTTGTTTCGGCCCTTCAATTAGCATACTCATGTGAATGTACTTCCTCTTCATGCACAACCAGGGGGAAGGTTGTACATCCACACAAACACAGGCCAGGTGCTATGTGTGCTTCTCTGGCTGCCAAACGGATTGACTCCATCGGTGCTCGCGCCCAGCACGATGTTCCTTGGATCCTTCCCAAATTCTGGGTATTCGAAGTTCAACGCTTGCCACTGGCTCGCATCCTTAGGGTGACTCAGCATCTTGTCTTTTTTATTTATCTCCGGATCATTTCCGTCATCTTCCCGCTTCTTCTCCTCCCTATCCGCGTGCCAACGCAGGAGCTTTGCTACCTTAGGGTCCGCGAAATACCGCTGCAGACGAGGAGTGATCGGAAAGTACCACACCGATTTTCGAGGAGCTTTCTTCCTCTTCTTGTATCGAGTGACGCCGCACACCGGACATATGGTAGACTCCGCGTGCTCGTCCCGATAAATGATGCAATTGTTCATGCACACATGGTATTTCACGTGCGGTAAATCCAGAGGACACACGATTTTCTTCGCCTCCTCGAAACTGGTCGGGCACTTGTTCCCCTTGGGAAGACGTTCGTGCCAGAATGACATGTTCTCGTCGAAGCATGCGTCGGTCATTTTGTGTTTTACCTTCATCTCCAGAGCCATGAGCGTTACTTTCAGGCGGGTATCCTGGGAATGCATCCTTCATATAATGTTGTAACTGCGTCTATCTCTAGTTGATCCAGCTTGGCTTTCTCTCGGGCGGCAGCTCTTGCGTTATCCGTCTGCTTGAGAAGCAGCTCTTGAATATGAGGGTCCTGCACCCAGCCTCCATCGTCGTCTGCTCCGGCATCTTCATCTTCATGATCATGCCCTTCGTCTTGATCTTCCTCATCATCATGTACGACATCTTCTACATGATGACTGTGTACAACATCACCGCCGTGATCATGTCCTGGAGATTCTTCGTCTTCTCGCCCGCCCTCGCCGCAGTGGTACTTGTCTTGTTGCCCATCCTCATTTCTTGCCCGCCCCCATGGACGACTTCATAGTCATCTTCATCACCTTGCCACCGATAGCCATCCATGAAACCACGCAAGAGCAGGTGGTCCCGCACCTGCCCGGAATCCGGGTCCGCAATAAGGCTCTTCAGCTTGCATCTTCGACACGGACATCTTATCTCCGTCTCGTTCTTTTGAAGCATCTCGGCCTTTGCGGAGCTCAAAAACCTATTCACGATGCCTTCGGTCATCGTGCGGACCATGGTGGCCTGTGGGGTAGAGCAAAACGATATTTTAGAACCAAGAAAAATTTGGCATGACCTTCCCTAAAAATAGGACCAAAAAGAATGCATAGTGCCAAAATTCTCGCCGAAACGGAAATGAATCAACATTCCGGCAAAATATTGGCAACTATCGCATTTCAAATACCGGTACCTGCAAACACAAACATATATGCAACACCACAAACACATGCAACACCACAAACATACATAGATCTAGCTAGGCCACAAAAAGTGCATGTGCACGTTGTTGGAGCGAGCTAGGGAGAAAAAAAGTAGATCTACATCATGAAGATAGCTTTCCCCTTACTTACCTATCAAAAAATGGTAATTTCACCACTTAATTTTGATGAATCTATGGTGGAAATGAGGTGAGGAGGAGGAGGCAGCCGAAAGCTTGGAGAAGGAGGTGGAGGGAATGAAGTGGGGAAAGTGAGTGGGTAGGTATGTGGCTGTCCAAAATATCTTGTTGGGGTCCCAGGTTACTAATGGCGCACCACCAGCAAATGCGCCATTAGTAACACTAGTTAAAAATGGCGCATGTGCAAGTGGTGCGCCAATAGTAGTTTTGCAGAAAAGTAAAATATATATATATATACTAATGGCGCACTGTGGAAAAGTGCGCCATTAGTAGTTTAAACTAGTAATGGCGCACTGTGACACGGTGCGCCATTAGTAGTTTTGCAAAAAACTAAAAAAAATGTACTAATGGCACACTGCCTGCCCGGTGCGCCATTACTAGTTAGAAGTAGTAATGGCACACTTCGACCAGATGCGTCGTTAGTTTGTATGGAAAAATGGAAAAAAATTAATACTAGTGGCGCACCGAGTGTACGGTGCGCCATTAGTGTCTTCCACACTAATGGCGCATCAGCAACCGGTGCGCCATTAGTATATAGTAGTGGCGCACTGCTTACCTGGTGCGCCATTAGTATCAATCCTATCTATAGCCCTTTTCCTAGTAGTGCGCTCTGCTAATTAACTTAGATTAGCACTAACTAAATTTAGTTAGTTTAAATAACTACTGACACGCAGGACCCACTAGTCAGTTTGACCTGGACCAGCTCCGTTGACCACTGACGTCAGGCCGATGCAGTAAATCATTTTCTCGATTTATTCTTTTTAAGAAATTCCATAAAATAGTATAAACTTCTAAAAATCATAGAAATTAAACCGTAACTCCAAATGAAATAATTTATATATGAAAAATTATCAAAAAATCCAATCTATCCATCTGTACCATTTTCATGCATGTTAGAACAACTTATGACTACTGTTTAGGACAATTCAATTAAATGGCATTTAAATAACCACATAGTGGTGTATTGATATGGTGAATATGTGGACTCGTGTGCGCCACCTCAAAAGAGTTACTTGCAGTCGTAGTTCAGGATAGCCACCGAGTCAAAGCTGGCTTGCTGCAGTCAAACCCCACCACCCCTTTGTTGATAATGATACATATGTAGTTAGTTCTGATGTAAGTATTGCTGGGTACATTTGTACTCACGTTGCTTAATGTATGTTTTTGCAAAGAGACTTTAGTCTCGCTAGTAGTTCCACGTGGACTTCGACGTTTAGCTTGTTACCTCAGATACGATCTTGTGCCCTCGGCAGGATCTGGTAGATAGTCAGGCTTCTCAGCCTTTTTCATTTGTAGATGTTTGTACTCAGACATGTTAAGCTTCCGCTTGTGCCTTGACTTGTGTGCTCTGAATGTTGGGTCATGAGACCCATGTTTGTAATATCTCGCTCCTCGGGGCCTATTGAATAAATACTTTGAGTCATAGAGTTATGTTGTGATGCCATGTTGTATTTGCACATATCGAGCATATTGTGTGTATGATTTGAAATTCTTGATATGTGTGGGATCCGACTATCTAGTTGTTTATCCTTGGTAGCCTCCCTTACAGGGAAATGTCTCCTAGTACTTTCACTGAGCCCTAGTAGCTTGCTACTGCTCCGAAACACTTAGGCTGGCTGGCATGTGTCCTGCTTCGTTCCTGTGTCTGTCCCTTCGGGGAAATGTCACGCGATGTCTACCAGAGTCCTGTTATCCTGCTACAGCCCGGTTTACCGGAGTCCTGCTAGCCTAGTTGCTACAGCCCGGATTCACTCGCTGATGACAGACACGTTCATTGTTGGGTCATGTATGCCTGTCCCTGTAAGTTAGTGCCACTTTGGGTTCACGACTAGCCATGTTAGCCCGGATTCTTTGTCATATGGATGCTAGCGACACTATCATATATGTGAGCCAAAAGGCGCAAATGGTCCCGGGCCAGGTAAGGCATCACCGGTGGGAATACCGTGTGTGAGGCCGCAAAGTGATATGAGGTGTTACATGCTAGATCGGTGTGGCATAGGATCGGGGTCCTGACAGCTTTGGTATCAGAGCTTGACTGCCTATAGGATTACCAAGCCAAACTGGTCGAAGTTGAGTCTAGAAATTCTTTAGTTATATAAGGGAATTGATTGTGGGATGGAACGTAAGGCTCTTTTTACTCCTTATACCTTATGCCTTCTGATCCGAGTCATCATATCTTTCCTACGGGGTTAAGGAACTAGGCTTTCTCTTCTTTCTATGAGGATCACGTGTTACTAATCCGTAGACCTATATGATTGATGGTTCTAAGCTTGAGTTCAGCTCCTACTATCTTCTGTATGTTCATAGTTGATCTCGAAACCTTGATATTGTGCTTCTGAGTGGCTATGCCACCATTTCGTAGCATGTCTCCACTCTTTTGAGCATTTACAGCCGTTATGCTGTACGAGTCATCCCAGGTTTCTAAATAACCACACTAAACGGTGACTTGAGGTACTCTGTTGCCTCGACGTATATGTTGGAGCTATTATTATGACCCTAGGAGTCTTAGGGGATCATCTAGTAACTAGCCATGATTTGTGTCCCAGTGTGATGATTCTGGCCTTTATTCCCGAAAGCATCATGTGATGCCATTTAGTTAGTAGGCATTCTACTTCTGGGTTTTGAACCCGAGATTCACCCTACTTACTTCATGTTGATAGTAATTGCTAGTGCCTTTAGGATATTAGTACCCTTTGCGACAGTCCTCGAGGTCCGTGGTATTTCCTTCTTCCAAATACCAAGAGCTGCTTATGGCAGAAGTTCTTTTGAACCAAAAGATCACAACCAGAGTGCTCTTGATGAGTTCTCCATTCGTAGCTGTGATTCTGCCAGTTCTACCTTTCTGCATGGGTTATCCAGAAGAAATATGTTGAACTCGTTCGACATGCTAATCTATGCATCCACAACTCAAAAAATCATATGTTCTTTCGAGTTGTCCCTCTTTAGTTGTCTTCTGACCTCGTCTATCAATTGATAGTCAAGAGTATTTGTGCATCCGTAATCGATGCTTATTACCCTTGTGGTATGTCAAACCATTTTAATCCGGAATGACTAGGAGAAACAAACTCCACAACCTCATCCATATCTAGGATTGGGTCAAAGCAATTGTATTCCGCAGATCAAAATGCCACTCTAGCTTCTGCTCTGCTCTACCTTGGAGTGTTACCATCTTTATGTCAAGAGTGTCATGAGAATTGCACCACCTCTTATGAATTCTTGATGCAGTAATACTTCTTGCCATCATTGTTAGTTCCTCGGTTCCCATGTTATTGTAACCGGAATGCCGACAAGTGAACTATGATGTGTGAAATCTATACTCCTAGCAACTCTGTTGCTTGGTAGTTAAATGGACAATAACCTCATTCTTAGCGTGTTGATTTTTGAATCATCGTGCTACCTAGTCCTTATTCCGGTGCACTCCTCAATCAATGAGTCAGGATCGTATCGGTTCCTCGCTCTTTTGATCATATCATCTTGCCGTGAAAAGCAAGATTGATCTCGAGCTTAGTAACATATCTGTGGTTCGTGATTTTCCGAATATATTCTCGGAAGTGTTACCAGGTTCTCACCTAACCGCTATGTTGAGTTCGTGATCAAGTTGGTTTCTTGTAAACCACCCCCTTCTCCAGGGATCTGTGTTGGGTACCTTTGAGCTAGTTGGTTAAGCTGAACAACAACTTGGAGAGTTGGAAGATGGAAGCTTGTCCGATTTACTTCATTTTAAGGGATATCTTGTATGTGTGTTGAAGAAGGATGGTATTTCCATCGATTGACCTCGTGATCAGTTAATGGACATATCAACTTATCCAATCTTTGATTTGAGTATGGATTATCGTCAAATCAAATCAGAACCAACGATATTCATAATTTTGTCTTACTCGTGGTTGATCCCTTGAGCATACACCATTATATCTTTTGGTCTGACCAATACTATCACCGTGTCACTTAATCATGGAATTCCGTTTATATGGAAACTGGATGAATTGTTGTTGAGCCCATCGACAACATCCTTATCTTGTCCATGATTCATGTTGAACATCTAAGCTAGTGTTGGAAACTTTATAAGCATTATCTTCATGTTCCGTTCATGAAGCATAAGCTTGGATGAAAGGAGTGACTTTCTCCAATTCACGTGCACCTGATGTAAGTTGCCGCCGTGGATCCGAGAAAGATTGTTTTTGCTTCCTCTGGAATCGTCCCCAAGTTGGTCATGCACATGTGCAAAGTATTCTATGGTTTGGTAGGTTGGCCGCCTCCATTATATATGTGTTCTTAGCACACCAAGCCACTGATTGACTTGTTCAAGGAGGAGAAGTCTATGCTTGGGATCTAATCCATGGACTTGCGTAAAGACTTCGAAACCCTCGATGAGGACTCCCCACCTGAACTCGGTAGTGTTTTTAGTATAAGACTACTATGTGGTCATGCTTATCTGGGATAGTGTGTTCACATGTTGTAGCAGAACCATCTCATGCTTTGGAGCTTACTACCGCAGTCCATTTCCCGAAAATCTCACAACGCCGTCTCGTCGATTTGTGTTGCAAACTTTCATTTTTCCTTCTAGACCTTATGTGTTTGGAATATCCTGACACCAACCAGATCTGAATCTCAGGAAGATATGATGGTTGGAACGTTTCCCAAGAACTATAATATTGGCCTCTCCGTAGACGGTAAGTGGATGTCGTGGCCAACACACCCAGCCGAAAGACCTATTGTTGTAGTATCTTGATTGAAGAAGTTGGCCACCTTCCCATAAGGATTTTGCAGGATTTACTTCCGTAGTTATTTCTTATGGATTCTTGAGCGTCTGAAGTCCGACCTGTTACTTGATGTTCCGGATACCAAACCATTTCAATAAATGGGTATGCTAGCACATCAAGGAGAACATTAGAAGCGGAGTGCTAAATGTCTCTCGGTCGATCATCCAAATTTTGTTTCCTTGGCCCCGCCAAGTTGAAATCTGAGACGGTGTTATCTTCCTTTGCATCTGCATCTCTTCCACCGGTATTCATCATGGTAGTACGTTGTGTTGCCAAGATCCTTGACATGAATATTGGTAAAACCTTGATGGATATGGAAATGCTCGAGTTCTTGAGAGCACGCACACGCGCTAGGTGTTATCATCGGCACTAACTGGGATTGCTCTCAGTTTCCTCAGTTATGCTATAACTTTTCAAACAGTGGACTCACTCTCCACTGTTGAGCTTCTCCCCAGTTACTAAAATCATTCCTTGTGTTGTTTTCTACAAAGTAATCCACATCATCCATTCTAATCCGGGTATGCCATTCTACCGAACTCCTCTAAATGATCGATTGTGATTTGCCTTAAGCTGGTATAAAGAGTTTCAATGATCTTTGAATTAAAGGTAATTCTTTTTGCCACTTAAGGGATGATTCCACGAGTCACCTGCTCTAAGATGTCTCGTTAAGGTATCATGGCAACTCAACTCCTCGCTACGTTGACAACCGTTCACCACCCTCTTAAGTATGGAATTGTTGTCTACCTAGTGAACCCTTGTCATCTATTTCACCACATCCCTTTGGATGTGTGTTTCGCGTCCCAGCTCGAGAGATGTGCTATGTCTTACTCCGTGAGTTGATCCTGAGTTGCTTGATCTCCGAGAAGATCGATTCTTTTAGAGTTTTCCCTTCCCTCTCATTGTCATGTTAGTTGGAGTTCTCAGAGCGAGACGACGAGACAAAGATGGTGATCGAAGTAACGCCCTTATGAAGTGCCACCTGGATCCTGAAGATTGTGTTAGTTTGCGTCCCCCTTCATCTTACCCTACGCTTGAATCTGGGGACGAGATTCTTGTTTAGTGGGGGTGAGCTGTCACATCCCTAGTTCTGGTTTGCCTAGTGCTAGCATCTGGTGTTGCATCATGTTTAAATCTTCCAGAAAGATGAAGTGGGGATGACAGAACCCCCAGCACCCCCCTATAAACCAACTAGGGTTTACCAAAAATAATTTCAATGAACCTGAAATGCCCTTCTAAAAAGTCCACCCTTTTTGTCTTGGGTTAGAACCTTTGACAAAATGGGTTCACATTTTTCTAGGACACCTAAGGTCATTGGATTAAATCTTTACCTATTTGCATTTGGGCATTTAAATGCTACAAATATTTTAAATGCCCAAATAATCCTGGAAATAAGTGTGGGCTGTTGGAAATAATCTGAATAGAGCCTATGACTATTTACAAGATTTTTGAAGGTGTCTAGGTATTTTTAGAAAAGCCCAACACCTACAGAAAAATAGAAAAGCAAACAGAAATAAAAAAGAGAGAGAGGGACTTACCTGGCAGCCCACCAGCCGACCCACCTAGCCGGCCCAGCCCAGCAACCGCTCCAGTGAGCTGCTTGGCTTGGCCAAGCAGGCAGGCAGGTGCTCGACGGCGGCTCCAGCGCGCGCCACGCAGCTGCCCGCCGCCCAGCTTCCTCCCCTCGCCGCCGTGCTGGCCTGGATGACTTCCATGTCGCGCCCTGACCCCTCTGGACACATCCATTCTCCCCCAGCCTCTCTCCCTCGCCTCCCTCCGCCAAGGCCGACGCAGCCGTCGCCGTTTCGCCGCCGTAACCGTGCCCACTGTCGTCCCCGCGCCGCGCCACCGTGTCTAGGAGCTCCGTCGCCCTCCTCTCCTTCGAGCAAGCTGAGCCCTGAGTGCTCGCTCGCCCTGAGTCCTCTGCACCGACCTCGCCCGACTCCGCCACCGCCGGAGATCCCCTTCGCCGTCGCTGCCGCACCAGTTCATCCCCGACCGCGTCGTTTGCTCCTACGTGACCGTCGTGAGCCCAGCTACCTCCTCCCCCTTCCCTTTCTCATTCTCGTGCACCACAGCGAGCACACCGAGCTCACCCACATGTGCCACCACGGAGCTCGTCGCCGACGAGGCTCCGGCCACCCAACGGCCGCGTCACTCTGTCCACTAGCCTCACCGCACTCGCAGGAGCCCAACGCGCCATTCTGTGCGCCTCGCCGTGCCCCGTAGCCTCGGGTTCAATCTCTCCCGAACTCTGGCGACCGCCAAGGTTGTCGCCGGCGATGTTTCCGGCCACCCCGAGCTCCACCACTGCCACCAAACGACGCGGCTCGCTCCCAGCGTCCCATAGATGCCCTCCGCCGCTCTTTTGGACGCCGGAGCACGAAAACGCACTTCCACCATCGCGTTTGGCCTCGCCGGTGGCTCAACGCCGGCGGGTTTGACCCCATTTACTTTGACTGGGTGGGCCCAGGTTGACTCCCCCCTGAGTCTATGACAAGTGGGGCCCGCTCTGCTAATTAACTTAGATTAGCACTAACTAAATTGAGTTAGTTTAAATAACTACTGACATGCGGGACCCACTGATCAGTTTGACTTGGACCAGCTCCGTTGACCACTGACGTCAGGCTGACGCAGTAAATCATTTTCTGCATTTATTCTTTTTAGGAAATTCCATAAAATAGTATAAACTTCTAAAAATCATAGAAATTAAACCGTAACTCCAAATGAAATAATTTATATATGAAAAATTATCAGAAAAATCCAATCTATCCATTTATACCATTATCATGCATCTTAGAACAACTTATGACTACTGTTTAGGACAATTCAATTAAATGGCATTTAAATAACCACATGTGGAGTTTGAATTTGAATCTTGGATTCAAACCAACTTCATTTAACCTGTTGCTAGTTGCATTAGCTCAGATCACAGCATATCGACATGTCCTGATCATGCATCATATTGTGCATTGCATTGATTGTGTTTCCTCTCTGTTACCAGTTTTTGTTCCCCCTTAGTAGACGTGGTCTCGACGATGAGTTCGATGACACCGATGAAGAGCTATACTATCTTCAGAAGTGCCAGGCAAGAAAAACCTCTTTGTTCATTCCGATACAATCCCACTCTCTTGCTCCTGCTCTCTTTTACTGCATTAGGACAACAATGATTCATCTTTTACTTGCTGCGGTAGCTGAACCCCTTTATCCTTTGCATGACCTGTCATTGCCACAGTAAATAGATGAACCCCACTAGCGTGAGTAGGAGTTGTTTGAGCCCTGTTGTGCCTACTCATTCATACTTGTTTGTCATGCCTGCTACTGCTTAGAGTTGAGTCAGGTCTGATTCATCGGGGATGAATCAGAGGTGTGTGAACATGTCCTACTGTTGAGAGCTAAGTGTGTGGACACGATTTGGTAAAGGTAGCGGTGAGAGGCCATGTAGGAGTACATGGTGGGTTGTCTCATTGCAGCCGTCCTCAGGAACTGAGTTCTGTGTTTGTGATCCATGTACAGTTACTACCACACATTGGGTTCCGATAACTCGACCCCTCTCGACTTATTAATTGACATGATCTCTATCCAGGAGTTGCAACTAGTTTCTGGTGTTTGTAGGTAGTGTTAGTAGTCTACCAAGTGGCACCCGGTATAGGCGGGCTTGGGACAGACTAGGCACAGTGGAACGGTGTACCAAGTGGCACCCGGATGGTGGACTTGGGAACCCTGCTCACATCGTTTGGGGCCGTGAGCGACACCCCGACCGGATCTCCTTGCGGATGGAACCCGAATAGGCGATAAACCTGGACGAGAGACTTGTGTGGTTAGTCAGGTCGTGGCCGACACCCTCGCTGGGCTTCCTCTTGAAGGTTGCCGAGTACATGTTGTGTAAACAGTGGTAAGTGGTGAGAGCGTGTGTGAAGAAGTACACCCCTGCAGGGTTAACATTATCTATTCGAATAGCCGTGTCCGCGGTAAAGGACTTCTGGGTTGCCTGTACAGTTCATAGACAAGTGAAAGTGGATACTCTAAAATACGCAAGATAAGCGTGAGTTCTATGGATGGTGCTCTCGTAGGGAGACAGGAGCGGATCCATAGTGGTGTATTGATATGGTGAATATGTGGACTCGTGTGCGCCACCTCACAAGAGTTACTTGCATTCGTAGTTCAGGATAGCCACCGAGTCAAAGCTGTCTTGCTGCAGTCAAACCCCACCACCCCTTTGTTGATAATGATGCATATGTAGTTAGTTCTGATGTAAGTCTTGCTGGGTACATTTGTACTCACGTTGCTTAATTTATGTTTTTGCAGAGAGACTTCAGTCTCGCTAGTAGTTCCACATGGACTTTGATGTTTAGCTTGTTACCTCAGCTATGATCTTGTGCCCTTGGCAGGATCTGGTAGATAGTCAGGCTTCTCAGCCTTTTTCATTTGTAGATGTCTGTACTCAGACATGTTAAGCTTCCGCTTGTGCCTTGACTTGTGTGCTCTGAATGTTGGGTCATGAGACCCATGTTTGTAATATCTCGCTCCTCGGAGCCTATTGAATAAATACTTTGAGTCGTAGAGTTATGTTGTGATGCCATGTTGTATTTGCACATATCAAGCATATTGTGTGTATGATTTGAAATGCTTGATATGTGTGGGATCTGACTATCTAGTTGTTTATCCTTGGTAGCCTCTCTTACCGAGAAATGTCTTCTAGTGCTTCCACTGAGCCCTAGTAGCTTGCTACTGCTCCGGAACACTTAGGCTAGCCGGCATGTGTCCTTCTTTGTTCCTGTGTCTGTCCCTTTGGGGAAATGTCACGCGGTGTCTACCGGAGTCCTGTTAGCCTGCTACAGCCCGGTTTACCGGAGTCCTGCTAGCCTAGTTGCTATAGCCCGGATTCACTCGTTGATGACCGACACGTTCATTGTTGGGTCATGTATGCCTGTCCCTGTAAGTTAGTGCCACTTTGGGTTCACGACTAGCCATGTCAGCCTGGATTCTTTGTCATATGGATGCTAGCGACACTATCATATACGTGAGCCAAAAGGCGCAAACGGTCCCGGGCCGGGTAAGGCGTCACCCGTGGGAATACCGTGCATGAGGCCGCAAAGTGATATGAGGTGTTACATGCTAGATCGGTGTGGCATAGGATCGGGGTCCTGACACCTTCCGTCGCATGGGATTGACGGATAAGAATCTTAAACCGCCAAACATTGTTTTTCACGGGGTGGTGCCAGGTAAATCAGCGTACCCAGTGGGTAAGATAGCTCTGGAGGTTGTGTTTGGAGATGACTGTGATTCCAGGTCAGAAACCTTAACTTTTGAAGTGGTGAAAAAATAGAGCCCATATCATGCCCTGTTTGGACGACCAGCGTATGCAAAGTTCATGGCGAGGCCCTATTATGTTTATCTACTGCTCAAAATGCCGGGTCATAAGGGGACCATTACGGTACATGGGAGTCATAAGATCGCTTTGGACTGCGAAGAGTGTGATGTGGCTTATGCTGAATCGGTTTGTGCGGCAGAAGAGTTGAAGTTCTACACGGACAATGTTGATCCGGCAGAAATGACTCCTCTGAAGAAGCCCACCACAAAGCATGACCCGACCCTGAAGTTTAAACAGGCTGATGAGACTAAGTTTGTCGATTTTGTTCCTGGCGACTCATCCAAACAATTTAGTATCAGCAATACTCTGGATTCGAAATAGGAAAGCACGCTCATCGAGTTCATCCGTGAGAACCGGGACATCTTTGCATGGAAACCTTGTGACATGCCAGGTGTACCGAGGGAACTCACTAAGCACAATCTCAATATTGATCCTAAGTTTAAAACGGTCAAGCAGTTTCTCCGCCGCTTCAATGAAGAAAGGCGCAAAGCTATTGGTGAAGAGGTAGCCTGGCTCTTGGCGGCTGGGTTTATAATTGAGGTTTGTCATCCGGAGTGGCTGGCTAATCCAGTGCTAGCGCTTAAGAAGAATGGCACTTAGCAAATGTGTGTGCATTACACGGACTTGAACAAGGCTTGTCCGGCTGATCCTTTTGCTCTCCCTCGTATTGAACAGATCATTGATGCTATGGTGGGTTGTGAGCGGTTGAGTTTCTTGGATGCTTATTCTGGTTATTATCAGATTAAGATGGCAGTTAAGGACCAGGAGAAGATAGCCTTCATTACTCCCTTTGGAGCCTTCTGCTATGTGTCTATGCCCTTTGGGCTCAAGAGTGCCGAGGCGACTTATCAGTGATGTGTGTATAATTGTCTTCATACTCAGATTGGGCGCAATGTTCATGCTTATGTGGATGATATTGTGGTAAAGTCCAGGAAGAAGGAGACACTGATAGATGACCTGAAGGAGACCTTTGACAATCTTCGGGTTTATAAAATGATGCTCCATCCGGACAAGGTTGTTTTTGGTGTTCCGGCAGGCAAGCTCTTAGGTTTTCTGGTGTCTAACAGGGGCATTGAGGCTAATCCGGAAAAGATCAAGGCTATTACGTCTCTGGCTAAACCGGCGTTTATTTATGATGTTCAACGTCTGGCGGGTCGTATTGCAGCCCTGAGCCGGTTTATCAGCCGTTTGGGAGAGAAGGCAATCCCTCTGTATCAGATGTTGAAGAAGACAGACACTTTTGTCCGGAGTAACGCTGCTGATACGGCGTTTGAGGACTTGAAGAAGCAGTTGGCTGAACCACCGGTCCTTGCTGCTCCGGTCGAAAAGGAGCCACTGTTGGTATACGTAGCTGCTAATGCCCGGGCTGTCAGCGTGGCCATTGTGGTCGAACGCAAGGAGGCTGGCAAGGAATATCCGGTTCAAAGGCCGGTTTACTATATCAGCGAGGTGCTCATTGAGTCAAAGCAAAGATATCCGCATTTGTAAAAGCTTGTGTATGGGGTTTTTATGGCGAGTCGGAAGCTTAAGCAGTACTTTCAGGGTCATCCCATCACGGTGGTCAGCTCTGCTCCTTTGGGAGATATAATTCAAAACAGGGAGGCAACTGGCCGGATTGCTAAGTGGGCTATTGAGCTTGGACCACAAGGGTTGAAATACATGCCTCGGCGGCTATCAAATCCCAGGCCCTTGTGGACTTCATCAATGACTGGAAAGAGTTGCAGGTACCGGAAGACAAACCGGATAACACATACTGGACTATCCACTTCGATGGATCCAGGCAATTGGAGGGCTCGGGGGCTGGAGTTGTCCTTACTTCCCCTCGAGGTGATAAAATTCGTTATGTTCTCCGCTTAATGTTTCCCTATACTAACAATGCGGCTGAGTACGAGGCCTTGCTCCATGGTCTTCGAGTGTCTAAGGAAATGAACTTAATCCGGGTACGATGCTTCGGGGATTCTGATCTCGTGGCTCAGCAAGTTTCAGGCACTTGGGATTCTAAGGATCCACTCATGGCGGCTTACCGACGAGAGGTGGATATTGTTGCTGGTCACTTCAAAGGTTATCAGGTTGAGCACATTGATCGGTGCAAAAATGAAGCGGCAGATGCTTTAAACCGGCTGGGGTCTCATCGTAAACTAGTGCGGCCCAATACCTTTCTGGATGTTTTACATAACCCGTCAGTTAAGTTGCCGACGGAGGAGGACCTGGCTATTCCTGATCTGGAGTCTCAACTGGTGGCCGCTATGCATATTATTCCAGATTGGACGGTTCCATACTTGGCGTATATGAACCGAGGCGAGTTACCAGAAGATGAAGTTTTGACCAGACAGATAATCCAATGATGCAAGTCCATGGTTATTCACAATGGCGAGTTACACCACTGCAGTGTCTCGGGTGTGTTCCAGCGCTGTGTTTCCCCTGAAGAAGGCCGTGATATTCTGCGGGAGATCCACGAAGGAGATTGTGGTCACCACGCCGGTTCAAAATCCTTGGTTGCTAAAGCTTTTCATCATGTCTTCTATTTGCTGACAGCTCATGCTGATGCTGAGGACTTGGTGAAACGGTGCGATGCTTGTCAGAAATTTTTACGCCGAGCTCATGTTCTGGCTCAAGAGCTAAGGATGGATTCCAATCACTTGGCCATTTGCTACTTGGGCGTTGGATATGGTAGGACCTTTTAAGCGGTCCAAAGATAAGAAGACCCACCTATTGGTGGCGGTTGACAAATTCACTAAATGGGTTGAAGCAGAGCCAGTAAGCAAGTGTGATGCAACCACAACGGTTCAATTCCTGAAGAAGGTAATCTTCCGTTTTGGTTTCCCACACAGCATCATCACAGATAATGGCACAAACCTTTCCAAAGGTGAGATGGAGGATTTCTGTCAAAGAGAGCACATCCGGTTTGATGTGTCATCAGTGGCCCAGCCCCAGTCTAATGGTCAAGCTGAGAGAGCTAATCAGGAAATCTTGAAGGGTATCAAGCCCCGGCTTATGGTTCCTTTGAAGAGAACACCGGGTTGTTGGGTGGAGGAATTACCTTCTGTATTATGGAGCATAAACACCACCCCCAATCGATCTACGGGTTATACACCTTTCTTCATGGTTTACGGGGCAGAGGCGGTACTCCCAAGCAATATTCATCATGACTCGCCCCGGGTTGCCAATTATGTTGAAGCGGACAACGAGCAAGTGCGTGAAGAAGCACTGGACCTATTAGATGAAAAATGGGACATGGCATTGGCTCGATCGGCGGTTTATCATCAAGACCTGCGGTGTTATCACAACCGCTGGGTTAAACGAGAACTTTTCAAGAAGGCGACTTAGTGCTCCTGCTCATCCAGGATTAGACCGATATGCACAAGTTATCCCCACCTTGGGAAGGGCCCTTTATGGTCAGCAAGAATCTGCACAATGGATCATACTACCTCATCGACGTTCAAGAGCACAAAGACTCATGCAAATCGGAGGAGGAGACCCATCGGCCGTGGAAGATTGCTCATCTTCGGCCTTACTACACCTGAGTCATTCTTATGTACATATTTTGACAATGTATATATTCAGATCAATATAATAAACCGGCATCCTCGTTATAAGCAGGGCCTCTGCCGCTTTTTCCCATATTTCTTGATTACATGGGGGCTTCGGCTAACAAAGCGGGGTCATGTCCATTAATCCGGCTATCACGCCACAATAAAGCTTGGGAGCTTCACACCCAAGGGGCCAAAGACAGTCTTGTTGCTAATCACAATTCAAACATAGGCACCCATTAGCACAGCTCACAAAGTTACTTGGGGTCTCTTTGTGCAAAGCAACAAAGAGTTTGAAGGGACCCTTGTAATAGGCTATCGAGCCAGGCTTGGAAGCCAGGTGTATTCACCTCAAACCCCGGGTTAACCTGCCTTCATCAAGTAAGCCACTCCTAAACTTGTCAAACGTTTGACAATTCAATCTTACACAGACCCTGAACTTGTCAAAGTTAAAATGACGATTGGTTAATTGGAGGCCCATCTTGAAAGGCTTTGTGAAATGGTTCAACTCAGCGGCCTGGCAGCCCATGAAAAGCCTTGTATTTGGGCCTGGCAGCCCTTGAAAAGCCTAGACTACAAGATTTTATTTGCCTTTGTCAATATTTTTTCTCTTTTGATAAGGTTTCATGTTGAACCGGCATCTATTGACCCGGCATCACTATAAGTCACCCTATTTACCCGGCGTTTGTTAACCCGGCTTGGTTTTCAGCTACAAGTCGTTAGACCACATTCAATTATAAACCGGTGATTGTTAGCCCGGTCTGGCATTGACTATGCGTCGCCAGGATGATCATCCGGTGTTTATCATAACCCGGCATGGTTTATTATACACCAGCACAACATGGTGGGAGTTATTAAACACTCAAGGTTTGGGTTATCACCCTTACTACAATCAAGTTGGTAAACCAACGATATGATTCAATATCACATGTATGATCTATTTCATATTTTGGTATTCTGGCAGCCTTGGTTATAAACCAGGCTTTATATTGGGCATTATGACCCGTCTGGCGGTAAACCGCCAGGACAACTTTTTTTGTGCAGAAACAAGGATTGCATGAAATTACTAAGGCACATAAGCAAGCATAGCAACAATCATGGTGGATTAAACAATGTCATGTAGCAGTGCGTGATGGCAGCAGATCAAAGTATTTCAACTAGCCTATTACAAAGGCGCTTTGATGCCCAAAATAATGACTGTTTGTTGCACAGAAACGCAATCTGCGAAAATGAAGCCGGCTGCCGGTTTATGATTCGTCACCAGGTTGACGTGAACTTGATGGATCGTCTCGCACCGGTTCACCCTCCTCCTCCCCTCCACTGGTTGGAAGTCAATGTTTGCCCAGCCAATTCTAGATAAAGCTCCGAACACAGCTTCATCACTTATAAGATCTAACGGTTCAATGTCAGGGGCATAAGTGTGCTTACGGATTGGCGGGATTAGATTCTGCACTTCATTCACAGATGCATCAATCCGTTTGTTGTCCGCATCATAGTTGGACCGGTGGACAGACAAGTCAACTTCTTCGGCCAATCTTCTTGCAAGCGGGCGCATCTCCTTTGTCAAAGCTTTGAGGGCTTCATTGTCAAATTCGGTTCCGTCTTCTTTTTTGCTAGGATAGCCATTTCCAATATCTTCTGGATCAAGATCAGCTATCCAAGCTTTGGCCCGTGTCAGTGCAGATAAAGCGCCAGCCCTTGCAGCAGATCTCTTCACCTCTTCTAGATGGGCAGGAGTCATGGATAATTTGGCTAACGTATCCTTGATTAAGGTTGGCGGCGGTTTATTGTACGAGGCTGCGCAGATGACTCATTGAGCACCAGTATACAGTTGATCTATCAAGGTATAGGCTGCTTTCAACTTCTTGTGCATATCCGAGCCCAGATGAGCAACACGACTACCTGTACCGGTTTAAGAACTTGCTGTTAAACCGGCAGTTTCAAAGATGTTTAAGAAAGGCTCTTGAAAAGAGTACTTACCAAAGACAGCAGAAGTCATAGCATTGATTTGCCGCTTTAAGCCACTCAATTCTTCCGCCACCGGTTTAAGTGCCGCTTCAGCATCCTCCGCCCATTTTAGCAAAGTGGCTTTCTCAGTTTCCCAGCCAGCCCTTTCGTTCTTGAAGCCATCCTTCAGTTGTTCCATGGATGTTAACGCGCCTTTCAATTCATCCTTGCCTTTGGAGGTTTCGGCTTGCTGAGACTTGATGTTTTCCTGGAGATCGGCGATTTGAAAATCTTTGTTTGTTAAGTCAACCTACAAAAGACAGATAATAAGTGGGTCATAGTATTTCAAAAGTCCCAAGCACATAACAAGTTATGCACTTGGATTGGGGGCTAATGCGGATTGCTTCTTCTTAACTGATATTTTAAAGTCCCAAGGCTCAATACAAGTATTAAACTTGGCACTTGGGGGCTAATGCTTAATTGATTAATAGAAGTGGATATGAAGAAATTTAACAAGGATAAGCTTTACAACAGGAAGTACCGGTTCATCTTGAAGAGATAAACCGGCCCTTGGGGGCTACACAGTTGAAGTCTTTCTTATCAAAGTCCTGGTTCATCTTGAAGAGATAAACCGGCCCTGGGGGGCTACACTGGAGTTGATATAAAGCAAAAGGAAGAAAAATTTATGAAAGGTTTGAACAGGAATTACCTCATAGCGCTCCTTCATCAAGTTGACTAAACCGGCCTCATAATCACAACTTGTATACAGGCGGTTTAGATATCCAGAGTTGAGTTCCTGAGCATTGAGGTGAGCATAGTTGGATAAATCTGTTTTCCATTTGCCCTTGTCCACAGCAGAGAATTCTTCTTTGGCACTGTGCTTTGATAAAGCGACAGGATTGCCAGGAGCAGTGTGACCACAACATCATCTGTGGTGACATCAACAGTTTTTGGTGGGCTTGACAGTTTCTTAGATGATCTGGCCGGGCTTGGCGGATCAATACTTGGGCTTGGCGGATCAGCATGAGGACTAGTTGGATTAACTTCTGGCGGGTCAACAAAGGTATCTTGACCCTGTGGCACCGGATCATCCAGATCGATATCAGCATCTTGATCTAGAGCTTCAGAGGTCCTCTCCGGTTCAGTAGCCGGATTATTATCAGTTGGTGTAGCCAGCTTAGCTTTTTTGCTAAGTCTAGCTTTGGCACTAAAAAGAACAAGATACAGAGATTAGTACAATAAACCGAAGCAAGGCATAAAAATAAGGTCTACTATGCTTACCCAGGGACGGTCTTGACTGGAGGCATCTGTGTGGTTGATGAATCACCAGAGGATGAATTGGAAGTTACCTGATAATTTGAATCAGACTGATTAAGCGGATATCAGAAGTAACTCGCCTTGGGATAACAAATGTTAGAAGTACAAGAGACCTCTGGTCGACGTTTTCAAATTGGGGTGTCCGGTAAACCGGAGGAGGTGACCTGTTGGCCGCTATGCTGGGTTGTGTGACGAGCTTCATGTTGTTATGCCTTCAAAGAAAAGTGTGGATCCAAATGAGCAAGAGGATGTGAACGTTTTACTTTCCGAACTGCACGACGGAGTTTTTGTACTGCCACATGATCTGAATTGGAGGAAAGGGAAATTACCTCTACATGATCAACGCGGCTGGCTTCCGCATCATCCTGATAATGATCATTGTCAATAAGGTGCATGAAAAATGAACCAAGAGAATCAAGTTCTACCTCTGGTTCCGAGTCATCAACATCTTCGTCCGGATCAGAGCACTCGGCGGTTCTCTTCTTTGCTGGCCTCTTTGAGACTTTGGTCTTGATATGGGGTGCTCTCACCGGTTTGTCTTGTGGCTTTGTCGGTTTGTCTTGAGATTTTCTCTTCTAGAACGGATCATTATCCTGCAACGATAAACAGAAGGTCATCTGAAAATGTCAAAAGGGTGGCGGATTGAAGCAGAAATATACAATACTTATGGCTGGCGGTTTGTTGGAGGCATAAAAGGGACGCAGCCCAGTCTTGCTGCACTCAGATATCGGTTCATCCAACATCTTTTTAACAGCTTCAGTAATCTCGTCATCATTTAGCTGAATATCAATATGACGTTGAGGGTCTTTCAAGTCTCCCGTGTACTCGCACATTAAACCGGTACGACAGCTTAAGGGCAAAATACTCCATGAAACCCAGCAACGGACAAGGTCAATACCAGTTAAACCGTTTGCCATGAAAGCCCAGATCTTAGAAATCTGTGGCGCATATTTTGATCGCTCCCTGGCAGTAAGCCATTGAGGCAGTGGATGTTCATTACTGAGCCGGTGAGCATGGTAACCCGGCAGAGGATTTTCATCATCAGGAGCAGTATTCCGGCAGTAAAACCAAGTCTGATTCTAATCCTTGGGGTGGCTGTGATTTTTGGCATGAGGAAAATTGAGTTCTTTCCTTTTTTGAATCGACACACCGCCAAGTTCAGTATTGCGTCCGTCGGTGAACTTAGTACGGTGGTTCAAATGAAAGAAATCTCTGAAAAATTCAACGGTCGGTGTTGGGGATATAACTACTGAGTGTAAACCGCCCAGGAGGGGCCGGTTCACCCTCAACTATATTGAAGCCCACGAAGACCCAGAAGATGACGCTTTACTATGAAGCTTAGAGGTCCGAAGCCCAAAGGCGGATTGGGACCCATAGTGCTAAACCGCCATGGTTATGTAACTTGTATTGTAAGATAGGAAAGGAGATACCAAGCCAGACACTTGTATGAGCCGGCCTCGGAACTCTGTAAACCGGCCGGGCGTCAACCCGTGTATATAAGGGGACGACCCGGCGGCGGTTCAGGGACAAGAAACAACAACTCGAGAGCCAAGCATAGCGTGTTTAGCTCCCTAGTTATCGAGACCCAAATAATCCGATCACAACTAGACGTAGGCCTTTACCTTCATCGAAGGGGACGAACTAGTATAAAATCCCTCGTGTCATTTGTCCGGTTTAACCCCTTTAAGCTAACATGTCGTGATGGCTCCATGACTAAGTCCTTCCACGAGGACATCTGACGTGATATTTCCACGACAGTTGGCGCCCACCGTGGGGCTATCGCACGATGGTTTCGAGTTCTTAAAGGGCAACTTTGAAGGACTCAAAGGGTACGCGGTTGGCCCGATGACCAAGAGTTGTCGCGGCAAGCTCTACATCGACGATGCAGGATGGGACCCCGAGGCCGGCTCAATTGAGTACGGGCACCGAGTCCTCTTTGACGGAATTCATGTTTTCATTGGCAAGATCGGTGAACCAGGCCCTGAGCCGGACATCTGCGCCGACCTCGTCGAGACGGCTCAGCGTGCAAGCCCCGCTCGGATTCAGCCCATCGTGAAGCGTGCGTTCATGGGATGTGTCCACGGGATCGGGTCTCAACCGGTGTCTGAGGGTGAGACGGTCGCTTATTCTGACGGCGAATCATCCGCTGGAGAAACCGAATCCCTGTACCAAGTTCATGATGGTGTGTTCGAAGGGTATTCCGATGGCACCAGTATTCCGGAATTTCTTGAACCACCGAACCGAGTCGGAATCTTCATGGCCGGAACACAGCCAACCTTGCAAAATTCTACTGTAGCAGCGTCCGGACCGGTAGCAGGGGCAGGGGGCTCCGCGCGCCGACCGGCTCAAGTTCTCTCTGGTTTGATGGATGCCTGGGCAACCTTGTTGACCACGGCAGTTACTCCGGCAATGCAGGATCAGCACAATGCGGACATTGCAAGGCTAAAGGATCAGATAACACAGGCCAAAGAAGATTTAGCGGCTGAGGAGATCAGGATGACTGAGGAACGGGCCGCTTTAGATGCCTAGGCGCAGAGGATTCAAGCCGAGAATTATCGACTTTTGATGGATCAGAACGCTTCGAATCAAGTATTCACGAGGAGACATCAATCTCGCTTGCCGGTGGATTACAATGCGATGAACCTCTTTGATATGCCAGGAGCAGGGACTAGCAACCCGGCAGCAGTGTACCGTACTATTGTGCCAAGGATCGGAGCGCCGGATCAACCTCAGGTGATGGGTCCACCTCGACGCACGGACAACCCGCCGCGGTATACCACACCCTCGCCGGGTCACTTCTCTACCCCTTTGGACAATATGATAGCAGCAGCATCTCGGCTGGCAACTATTCCGATAGAGGGTGAATCGCCAGCGGCGGTTGAGACACGGCGGGCCAGGGATCTTCTTCAAACGGCTATGACACAGCAGCAAGCTTACTCGCATAGCCGAGACAGGGTTCATTCGACCCCACATCCAAGCAAAAGATATAGCGGGCATATAGATGAACCGGAGGTGTCCAGCAGTGCGCGGCACCGTATTGTCCCTCAAGGACCCAATCCGGCACGTGGTGAGGTGAACACTCAGGACATGGTGGATAATGGCAGAGCGTGAAGGGAGGCCGTTTTAGCAGCACAGCATACGGGTCGTTATCAACCCGCCCTGGTTCAGCCAGCAGCGTCAGTAGGCTGAGGCATCGGGCTTGCTTTCAGTTCTTGGGGAGTGTCGTGTCTTATTCCGGCTCTCCGTAATGTGCGACTTCCTAAGGACTTCAAGGGCCCACGTAAGGTACCTAATTATACCGCTGATCAGTCACTCAAGGCATGGGTGGAAAGTTATGAGATGGCAATGGAGATGTTGGACGTGGATGAAGTGGCTTGTGCAAAGTACTTCATGATGATGTTGGAGGGAACAACCCGTACGTGGTTGAAGAACTTGCCAGCTAACTCCGTCGAATCATGGGACCAATTGAAGGCCTGGTTCATAGCCAATTTCAAGGACACATGTAAACAACCTATGTCCATTGTGGATCTGGATGCCTGTTTTCAAGGGGAGAGCGAGTCAACAACTCATTGGGTGCGCCGGGTTTCAGAGGTTTTGCATTCATTAGACCGGATTAATGCTGGCCAAGCCATCATCACACTGGAACGTAATTTCCGGTTTAAATCACTGAAGATGAAGTTGGGACGGCTCAAGCGCCACTGTAATGATATGGGCACCATTATGGCCGCCTTGGTAAAATATGCCAATTCTGATAATACCAAGTGTCGGTGTCAAAACCGGCGGATCTCGGGTAGGGGGTCCTGAACTGTGCGTCTAGGAGGATGGTAACATGAGACAAGGGACACGATGTTTTTACCCAGGTTCGGGCCCTCTCGATGGAGGTAAACCCCTACTCCTGCTTGATTAATGTTGATGATATGGGTAGTACAAGAGTTGATCTACCACGAGATCAGAGAGGCTAAACCCTAGAAGTTAGCCTATGGTATGATTTTTGTTCGTCCTATGGACTAAAACTCTCTGGTTTATACAGACACCGGAGAGGGCTAGGGTTACATAGAGTCAGTTACAATGGGAGGAGATCTTCATATCACATCGCCAAGCTTGCCTTCCACGCCAAGGAAAGTCCTATCTGGACATGGGACAAAGTCTTCAATCTTGTATCTTCATAGTCCGGGAGTCCGGCCAAAGGTCATAGTCCGGCCATCCGGACACCCCCTAATCCAGGACTCCCTCAGTAGCCCCTGAACCAGGCTTCAATGATGACGAGTCCGGCGTGCAAGTTGTCTTCGGCATTGCAAGGCGGGTTCCTCCTCCGAATACTTCATAGAAGATGTTGAACACAAGGATAGTGTCCGGCTCTGCAAAATAAGTTCCACATACCACCGTAGAGAGAATAATATCTGCACAAATCTAATCTGCTGACGTATTCCGCAGCGTGACATCATGCCACGGCCAAGCCTTTATTCGAATCGTTTTACTATCCCACCTCAGCGTGTTTAGCGAGGCGGTTTCCTTGGCACGTCTTGTCAAAGCAGAGATCGTGTCCCCTTATTCTGGGATTCTCATCAATACGGGCGTGGGTAACCCAACCGCGCCACTAACCGCCGCGCTTGGGAGATAAGCGAGTTTTATTAGGCTGGTGGGGGCTTGTAGTTTTGGCCGCCCATATAAGGGGATAAGGATCTACCCTTTCCATTTACTCCTTCTTCCTCCTTTGCTTATCTATCCCTGCGCACTCGAGCTCCAACGCCCAAGTCCGCACTTCCCACCTCAACCTTCTCCAATCATGTCCGGAGCGGGAGGTAGATGGATGGCCTCCTCCGTCACGGAGGGGCAAATCAAAAAGTTGAGGAAGGCCGGATACTTGTCTGACGACATCGCGCACCGGCTTCCAGATGAGGGGCAACTCATCCCCACCCCTTAGGCCCCATGAGAGGGTTGTATTTCTCCCCCATTTCCTCTATGGACTTGGCTTTCCTCTTCACCCGTTCGTCCGGGGGCTCATGTTCTACTATGGCTTGGACTTCCACGATCTGGCCCCGAACTTCATCCTCAACATCTCGGCGTTCATCGTCGTGTGCGAGGCCTCCCTCTGCATCCAGCCCCACTTCGGCTTATGGCTGAAGACTTTTAATGTCAAGCTGAAGGTAGTGGGCGGCCGCCAAGCAGAGTGCGGAGGTGCCATGGTGGGCCAGATGACCAATGTCCTATGGCTCGAGGGCTCCTTTGTGGAGACAATAAAGGGGTGGCAATCGAGGTGGTTCTACATCACCGAGCCGCGCGCCCCCAAATGGGCGGTGGCCCCGAATTCCGATCTGGCTTCCCCACCCGGCTCACTTCCTAGAAAGAGACGGGCCTGACGTGGGGAGATTCGGAAGAGCTGACCGGACTTCAAACCTGCGTCCAAAAGCTGGTGAACAAGAATCTCAAGCTTGTCAACGTAGTCCAGGTCATGCTCATCCACCGGATCCTCCCATGCCAACAACGGGCCTTCAAATTTTGGGATTTTGATCCGGCACAACACCAAACCTTGAGCAAGCTCTTCGACACTACGTACGAAGATGCCTGGAAGGTGCTATTTAAGGGCGCTGAGGCCCAAGCATCCGCTACCGAAGATCGCGGATTCAGCTCGCAGCGCCAGGCCAGCAAGGTAAGCTATTCTACCCTTTACATGACTCTTGTTTTTCATAGTCTGACTCTATGCGGGATCTAAACTCCCTTACCTTTGACACGACTGGCTGAAGAAGTCCGGGCAGGTTAACTGTCCGGCTCCCTTACCAGAAGACCCAGCAGACACCCGATTGACGGGGCTGCTGGTTCCGGCACCCCACGTGGTGCCGGAGAAGAAGGCCAAGAAGAAGGCCACGGGGACTCGAAAGAGTTCTCGGCGCCTGGTGGTGTCGGATTCATCGCCTGACAACCCCAAAGCACCCTCCACCTCTGAGGACAAGGAGGAGGAAAAAGAAGAAGCCTCTCCCCCTCCAATGGGGGGAGGAAAGAAAAGGAAGGCCGCCCCAACTGGGGAGGCCGGAGGGTCGAAGAACGGGAGGACCCTTCTGCCGGACTACGCCTCTGATGCCGAAGACGGCGGGGAGGAATGGCCATCCAGGGTCAAGCCCCTGGCAAAATCGTAAGCATCCGGATACCCGAATAACTTATGGCGCTCCTCTATTATTCGGTATTTTCTGACGCCAAATTCAATCATGCAGTCCGCCCAAGGCTCAGCTCGGCGATTCGTTGAGCAGCTCCCTGGATTCGTTGGATGTGAATAGTGCTTCACTTCCGACGGCCTCCTCCCCGCTCCCTACGGACGATGCCGAGGTGGAGTCCCAAAAGGGACTAAACCAGGAGGAGGTGGTCCTGGAGGCGCCGCAAGGCGACCTCCTGGACTCCAGGCCCAAAGGGGGTAAAGCCCCAGAGGGATCTAAGTCCGGCTCTGGGCCGGACACCGCTCCGGAACCATCAATGGTTCCAGAGACCGGTAGGCGGCGCCTTCGCAAGAAGGGCATGCCTACGACCCCGGCGGCCTCCGTCCAACCGGAGGCACCGGACGATTTGCTGGAGGCGCTTAACGGCGCCTCCATCGACGAGGAACACCGCACTGTTATGAGTGCGGTGATTCAGAAGGTTCAGTCTGCCAAGAGCGGGCTGACAGAAGCCTGTACAAGCCTGTTAACAGGCTTTGAGGTATGTATTCAAAACATATAAAAATGTTACTGCATAGACAGTAGCCCCTGATGCTCAGTTCGGCGTTCGGGAAGAAAAGCCGAGCTGAGGATCTAAAATGAAATACGCAGGAGTCTAACATAAATATGTCAATATGGGAATGCAGGCTGCGCTGCTGACCTCTGCCGCACTGACTGCGGAGGTCAATGCATTGAAGGAGAGCCTCGAGCGGTCCGAGAAAGAGCTCGGCCGTGCCAAGAAGCACTCAAGGACAAGGTGGGTATGTAATACTGTATGTAAATGTATATAGAAGTACCTGGTTGCAAATAATGACAGGACCAACGTGAATGTTGCAGGGGCCACGACCGAGGTGGCGACCCTGAAGGAAGCGGTGTCCAAGGCCGAAAACAGTGCGGCCTTGGAGCGCACCGAGCGAGAGAAGCAGGAGGTGTGGGTGGCGGATGTGCGGCAAGAGCTCCAGGCTCTCGTGGAGAAACACGAGAGTTTGGAGCGTGACTCGAAGACTCGAGAGTCCGAGCTCGCCTTGGCTCTTGAGAGTGCCAAAACCACTAAGGCCGAAGCCCAGAAGGCCCTCCAGGAGATCGAGGCGATAAAGAACATAGCGGCGGGTAAGGCATTCTTTTTGCAAAGCAAGCATATAAAAGTGAATTATCTGTTACTTACCCGAATCCGGAGTTCTCCAAGAGCGTTCGCCGATCTGCCCCATAGTGTGTCTGATGCTACCACATTCTACCTAGCCGAGGAGGGGAGCTCGACGGAAAAGGTGTTCTGGTCTCAATATGTTGAGGCCGGACATCCGGTGCCCCTGAGCGACCAGCTGAAGCAGCTGGTCGAGCTCCACAAGGTGGCCGAATAGGCCATGAAGGGCCTCATAGTTCGGCTGTGGCCTAGAGAAGCCATGCCTGGGAGTTATTTCGGTCTGGTGCGGCGGCTGGTGGACGCTTGTCCATGGATTGAAGTCATCAAGTGCTCCGTCTATATTGAAGGTACCCGTCGGGCCCTTGCCCGTGCTAAATTGCACTGGGGCAAGCTGGACGGTGAGAAGCTATTGACGGACGCGCCACCGCTGGGCAAGGAGTATCGCATGCCCGAGATGTATTATAAGGGCGTCCTGAAGGGTGCCCGCCTTATAGCGGGTGAATGCTCCAAAGATGTAATTTTTTAGTAGACTCGCATCTGTTATCCTGTACGTTGAAAACTTTGCTCATATGTGCTAAGCAACGCTTGTTAATTTAAAATATTACCTTCTGTGCGGCCGTTTATAAAATCTGAGAGATGCAAGTCGTCGGCTTCTACCCCCATGCCACGAGTGCTGGGGTGTTCGGGATAAACCTGAGCGCTCTTGTTCCCATTCTTGGGTCTATCTAGGGAGGCGCTCAGCACAACAAACAAGGCCATTGGACTTATAATGCTTTATCACTCTCACTTAGCCATAGAATTCTATAATTTTAAATTTCGGCGAAGCCCCTAGTATTCGAAAGACCGAGTTCGGGGCGCTATCCACGCCTAGGCCAGATAAATTCGGCTCCTCACTCTAAGCGGCATAAGTCTTTAGGGAATCGAAAAACCTCGTGAACAGCGACCGGTCTCTCGCACTATCATGACGGTCAGTTTTAGCTTTCTCTACTGAGGTGTTAACCCAGCTCAACTGGGGCATAATCGCAGTAGTTCTCCCAGCGCTACCTTAGCCAACATTGCGGAACGTAAGGTACCAAAACATGGGAGCCGGGCAAACCCAACTATTAACCCAAGACATGATTCGGAGCCGATGCATATAGTGCTATAAGTTCGGGGTGCCGCACTCATGAGAGTGTTCGGTCTTCTCACACCATGTTATGGGGTGCTTAAGCCCCTGGTGTATTGGCCATACCAAAGTGTACGGTTGCATAATGTCTTGACTGAACATATTTGTATGAAAATAGATGAATACAATAATAGATAAGAGCTATGTATTGTTTATTAAAAAGGGCTGCTATGAAAGCAGAACGATACAAATAGTGCGATAAGCAAGAGATGGGATTATTTGACATGTCCCCCTCCAGGGGCAAGCTGCGGACTTTAAGTAAAACAGGTATTTAGCTCGTTATAGAGACCACCTGGACATTTGACGTGGCTTGTTCTCTCCCTGGCTGTTGCATCGTGTGTTCGGCGAGTGTATTGCCGGACAGGCCTTCCGAATAGTTGGGTCCTGAAAGTATATAAAAAAAGGAAACGGCAGAATAGGGAGCCCCTAAGTGCGGTTGAGCCGCATTCTGGGCGTGCCGTAGTTGTGCCCCTCCCCTTATGCCCATGGTATTTCCAAAGCGTAATTATGTACGCGTGGTACCGATATCGCCATCTGGCGAGGGCTGGGGTTGGGGCCGCACTGCTATGCTTGCTCGGAACGTGCCAGCCGGTTTTGTTGTAGGTTACTTCGGGCGCGCTTGACGTTGTCCGGACGTTTAACACCCGGATTGGAGAATTGCCTTGAGAGGCTACTCTGTACTTCCGCCGCCAGGGCCGCCGTGTGTTCCTCCGTTCAGAGAGAGCGTTCGGTGTTTCCATTTACCGTAATGACTCCGCGAGGGCCTGGCATCTTGAGCTTGAGATATGCGTAGTGCGGCACCGCATTGAATTTTGCGAATGCGGTTCGTCCGAGCAGGGCGTGATAGCCACTGCGGAATGGGACTATGTCGAAGATTAACTCTTCGCTTCGGAAATTATCCGGGGATCCGAAGACCACTTCGAGTGTAACCGAGCCTGTACAGCTGGCTTCTACACCTGGTATGACGCCTTTAAAGGTTGTCTTTGTGGGTTTAATCCTTGAGGGATCTATACCCATTTTTCGCACTGTATCCTGATAAAGCAGGTTCAGGCTGCTGCCGCCGTCCATGAGGACTCTAGTGAGGTGAAATCCGTCAATGATTGGGTCTAGGACCAATGCGGCGAATCCGCCGTGACGAATGCTAGTGGGGTGGTCCCTTCGATCAAAAGTGATCGGGCAGGAGGACCATGGGTTGAACTTTGGGGCGACTGGCTCCAACGCATAGACGTCCTTGAGAGCACGCTTCCGCTCCCTTTTGGGGATATGGGTTGCGTATATCATGTTCACCGTCCGCACTTGCGGGGGGAAGCCCTTCTGTCCTCTGTTGTTCGGCGGCCGGGGCTCCTCCTCGTCATCGCTATGCAGCCCCTTGTCTCTGGTTTCGGCACTTAACTTGCCTGCCTGCTTGAACACCCAACAATCCCTGTTGGTGTGGTTGACTGGTTGTTCGGGGTGCCGTGTATCTGGCACGAGCGATCGAGTATCCGGTCTAAACTGGATGGGCCCGGAGGGTTTCTTTTGAATGGCTTCTTCCGCTGACCGGGTTTAGAGCCTCTGAATCCGGCATTAACTGCCGTATCCTCAGTATTGTCGCCATTAATGTGGCGCTTGTGCTTGTTGCGACGTGACCTGCCATTGTTGTCCTTGGTATCCGAATTGCCAGGGCTCTTGGTTATGTTATTGCTACGAGCTAGCCAGCTGTCTTCTCCCGCGCAAAAGCGGGTCATGAGTGTCGTGAGGGCTGCCATAGATTTCGGCTTTTCCTGTCCTAGGTGCCGGGCAAGCCATTCATCTCGGATGTTGTGCCTGAAGGCTGCAAGGGCCTCGGCGTCTCGACTATTTGATTTTTCTTGGTTAGGAACCGTGTCCAGAATTGTCTGGCCGATTCCTCTGGCTGCTGGATTATGTGGCTTAGGTCATCGGCGTCTGGTGGTCGCACATAAGTGCCCTGGAAGTTGTCAAGGAATGCAGATTCCAGGTCTTCCCAGCAACTAATTGACTCTGCTGGCAAGCTGTTAAGCCAATGCTGAGCTGGTCCTTTAAGCTTGAGCGGGAGGTACTTGATGGCGTGTAGATCATCACCACGGGCCATGTGGATATGAAGGAGATAATCCTCGATCCATACCGCGGGATCTGTTGTGCCATCGTATGATTTGATGTTTACGGGTTTAAAACCCTCGGGGATTTGATGATCCATTACTTCATCTGTGAAGCATAGTGGGTGTGCGGCGCCCCTGTACTGGGCTATATCGCGACGCAGCTCGGATGAGCTTTGTCTGTTGTGTTCGGCCTGGCCGTATTTATCATATCCGGCGTGACGGTTATCGTCAGGTGACGTGGGGCGCCCACGCGATCCGTAGATCAATTTTGTTTGCCTTGCCTTATCCTCTAATATGTCTCGCAGGTCTATTGCGTTTCCCCGTGCTCTGGTATTCTTGGAGCGGCGCTGGGGTGCAGCTTCAGTTGAGGGCCGAAAGGCCTCTTTGTCGCGGCCACGAGGTGGCTGATCGGGCGCATCGTATGCTGGTGATGTAGGTTTAGTTGCTTCCTCCTCTAGTTGGGGTAGCAGCCTATGCTTTGGGTAGCTCTTGGAGGGGCGTTCGAGTTTATACTCTTCGGCCGCCAGGACTTCAGTCCATCTGTCGGCTAGCAAGTCTTGGTCAGCTCTAAGCTGCTGCTGTTTTTTCATGAGGCTGCTCGCCGTGGCCATAAGCCTGCGTTTGAACCGCTCTTGTTCGACAGTATCCTCTGGCACGACGAATTCATCATCGTCGAGGCTTGCCTCGTCTTCGGAGGGAGGCATATAATTGTCATCCTCGACCTCCCTGTCTGCCGCTCTCTCATGAGGGCTGGCTCCTCCGTCCTCCTGCGCTGAATCCTGCTGGAGGGGGTTGTCTTCGGCACTGTCCGGGGTGTTGATGTCTCCGATGCCGGATTCGCCGTTTTTGCTTTGGCGGGATTTAGAGCGGCGCCGCTGATGTCGGCGCTTGGGTTGCTTCTTGGAGGGGTCGTCCTCCGTTTTTTCATCGCCATCCCCTACTTTGGGGGTGTACACCATGTATATGTCATATGACGAGGTGGCTTTCCAGTGCCCTATAGGTGCTGGTTCTTGGTCGTCTCCTTCATCGGCGTCCATACCGTCGATGTCTTCGGAGTCGAAGTCGAGCATGTCGGTTAGATCGTCGATAGTGGCTACAAAGTGGGTGGTGGGTGGGTTTCGAATTTCTTCGTCGTCCGCATCCCAACCATGCTGACCATAGTCCGGCCAGGGCTCTCCTGACAAAGAGAGAGACTTTAGTGAATTCAGGATATCGCCAAAGGGCGAGTGCTGAAAGACGTCCGCGGCGGTGAACTCCATGATCGGAGCCCAATCGGGTTCGATCGGAAGGGGTGCGGAAGATTCAGAGTCCGGAACGGAGTCCGGCACCTTGGAGTCACGGGCCTTGCAAAGGACTAGGCTGGTATTCGGCTCTATCACCGTAGAGATTGCGGCTCCTGGGGCGGCGTCCAACCGTCCGTCCCCGGCTGGCGCAGTCGGCTCCGAGCTAATAGTCGGAGCGGACACCTGAGCGGCGCTCTGGGCGCTGTCCGGCGGCAGAGCTAGATCATGCCCATCGTGACAGTGCGGCGCGCTCGGCTGTGGCTTGAATCTGTCGAAGATCAAGTCCCCGCGGATGTCGGCCGTTTAGTTTAAGCTTCCAAACCTGACCTGATGGCCAGGGGCGTAGCTTTCGATCTGCTCCAGATGGCCAAGCGAATTGGCCCGCAGTGCGAAGCCGCCGAATACGAAGATCTGTCCGGGGAGAAAAGTCTCACCCTGGACCGTGTCGTGGTTGACGATCGAAGAAGCCATCGGGCCTAAGGGTGACGACACAGAGGAACTCTCAATGAAAGCACCAATGTCGGTGTCAAAACCGGCGGATCTCGGGTAGGGGGTCCCGAACTGTGCATCTAGGCGGATGGTAACAGGAGACAAGGGACATGATGTTTTTACCCAGGTTCAGGCCCTCTCGATGGAGGTAAAACCCTACTCCTTCTTGATTAATATTGATGATATGGGTAGTACAAGAGTTGATCTACCACGAGATCAGAGAGGCTAAACACTAGAAGCTAGCCTATGGTATGATTTTTGTTCGTCCTACGGACTAAAACTCTACGGTTTATATAGACACCGGAGAGGGATAGGGTTACATAGAGTCGGTTACAATGGGAGGAGATCTTCATATCACATCGCCAAGCTTGCCTTCCACGCCAAGGAAAGTCCTATCTGGACACGAGACGAAGTCTTCAATCTTGTATCTTCATAGTGCGGGAGTCCGGCCAAAGGTCATAGTCCGGCCATCCAGACACCCCCTAATCCAGGACTCCCTCACCAAGGATCCCGATTCTGATGAGGAGAAACCGGCGAAGGGAAAGAAGAACGATGGTGCAAAGGGACAGCAGCACAACCAAGGAGGCCATGGGAATAATGGTAAGCGCAAAGCAGATTCAGATTTTGTGGCTAACGCTAATATGCAGCGTCGTAAGGGTAAACCGCCCCAGCGTGGCGGCGGAATGAATCTGGAGCGTTTATTGAACCAGCTCTGCCCAAAGCATGCGACCAAGGAGGTTCCTGCAACACATCTCTAGAAAGATTGTCACATTATGAAGGAGTTCAAAAACTCTGATCTTTTCCGGTATGATCAGGGTCCATCGGGCGGTTTAGATCCAGGTTTTCATGGTGGCGGCGGTTCAAGCTCTGGATTTCAGAATAATTAGGGTAACCAAAACAACCAAAGTGGTAATAACCAACAGAATAATCAAGGAAATTAGTAGCAGTGAGGTTATCAGAGTCACCCAAAGCAGTTGAATGATGGGCAATATCATGTGTTCACCACTAGTTTGTGCAAGCAAGACCAGATGCTTCACAAGAGGGCAGTTAATGTTGTTGAACCGGCAGTACCATGCTACTTGCGGTGGTCCGAGCAACCCATTGTGTGGAGCAGAGAGGATCATCCGCCCTGGGTTGACAATCCAGGTCACCTGGCTTTAGTGGTGGCACCTCAGGTGGGAGGTTATAAGTTCACCAAAGTGCTTATGGATGGAGGAAGCAGCATCAGTATTCTGTATTATGAGACCTTCCGTCGCATGGGGTTGACAGACAAGAGTCTTAAACCATCAAACACTGTGTTTCATGGTGTAGTACCAGGTAAATCGGCATATCCTGTTGGCAAGATCGCTTTGGAGGTTGTGTTTGGTGATGAGCATGACTCCCGGTCTGAAACATTGACCTTTGAGGTGGTGAGGATCCAGAGCCCGTACCACGCACTGTTTGGACGGCCGGCCTATGCAAAGTTCATGGCAAGGCCCTGTTATATTTATTTGCAGCTGAAGATGCCGGGTCACAAGGGGACCATCACGGTTCACGGAAGTCGTAAGATTGCTTTGGATTGCAAGGAAGGTGATGCGGCTTATGCTGAGTCGGTTTGCACTACAGAAGATTTGCAACACTACAGGGACAATGTTGATCCGGCAGACATGACCCCTCTGAAGAAGCCCACCACTGAGCATGACCCAAGCCTAAAATTCAAACCGGCTGAGGAGACTAAACTTGTTGACTTTGTTCCTGGCGATTCGTCTACACAGTTTAGCATCAGCACAAATCTGGTTCCAAAATAGGAAAGCGCGCTCATCGAGTTCATCCGTGAGACCCAGAACATTTTTGCATGGAAGCCTTCTGACATGCCAGGTCTACCGAGGGAACTCGCTGAGCACACTCTCAATATTGATCCCAAGTTTAAACCGGTCAGGCAGTTTCTTCGCCGCTTTAACGAGGAGAGACGCAAGGCAATTGGTGAGGAGGTAGCCCGGCTGTTGGCTGCTGGGTTTATCGTTGAAGTGTTTCACCCTGAGTGGTTGGCTAATCCGGTGCTTGTTCTTAAGAAAAATGGCAATTGGCGCATGTGTGTGGACTACATAGTTTTGAACAAAGCTTGTTCGGCCGATCCTTTTGCTCTCTCGCGTATTGATCAGATCATTGATGCGACGGCGGGTTGTGAGCGCTTGAGTTTCTTGGATGCTTATTCAGGCTATCATCAGATCAAAATGGTAGTTAAGGACCAGGAGAAGACCGCCTTCATCACTCCCTTTGGAGCCTTCTGCTATGTTTCTATGCCATTTGGGCTCAAGAGTGCCCAGGCAACTTATCAGCGCTGTGTGCAAAATTTTCTTCACACTCAGATTGGGCGCGATGTTCATGCCTATGTTGATGACATTGTGGTAAAGTCCAGGAAGAAGGAGACATTGATAAAGGATCTCCAGGAGACCTTTGACAGTCTGCGTGTTTACAAGATGATGCTCAATCCGGACAAGTGTGTTTTCGGTGTTCCGGCAGGCAAGCTCCTAGGTTTTCTGCTGTCCAACAGAGGCATTGAGGCTAATCCAGAGAAGATCAAAGCGATTACATCTTTGGCTAAACCGGCGTGCATCAATGATGTTTAGAGTCTGGCAGGCCAAATTGCATCCCTAAGCCGGTTTATTAGCCACTTAGGAGAAAAGGCGATCCCTCTATACCAGATGTTGAAGAAAACAGACATCTTTGTCTGGAGTGATGCGGCTAATGCGGCGTTTGAAGACTTGAAGCGGCAGTTGGCTGAACCGCTGGTCCTTGTTGCTCCGGTTGATAAAGAGTCCTTGTTATTGTACGTGGCTGCTAATGCCCGTGCTGTCAGTGTGGCAATTGTGGTGGAGCGCAAGGAGGCTGGCAAGGAATATCCGGTTCAACGACCGGTTTACTATATCAATGAGGTGCTCATCGAGTCAAAGCAGTGATATCCGCATTGGCATAAGCTGGTATATGGAGTTTTTATGGCAAGTCGAAAGCTCAAACAATACTTTCAAGGCCATCCCATTACAGTGGTCAGTTCCGCTCCCTTGGGCGATATAATTCAGAACAGGGAGGCAACTGGCCGGGTTGCAAAGTGGGCAATTGAGCTTGGTCCCCATGGGTTAAAGTATATGCCTCGGACAGCCATCAAATCTCAAGAACTCATTGACTTCATCAATGATTGGACCGAGTTACAAGCACCAGAGGACAAACCGGATAATACATACTGGACTATTCACTTTGATGGATCCAGGCAATTGGAGGGCTCGGGGGCTGGAGTTGTCCTTACTTCCCCTCGAGGTGATAAAATTCGTTATGTCCTCCGTTTAATGTTCCCCTGTACTAACAATGCAGCTGAGTACGAGGCTTTACTCCATGGGCTTCGTGTGGCCAAGGAGATGAATTTAAGCCGGGTACGATGCTTTGGAGACTCTGATCTAGTGGCGCAGCAAGTTTCTGGCACTTGGGATTCTAAGGATCCACTCATGGCGGCTTACAGACGCGAGGTGGATATTGTGGCGGGTCACTTCAAAGGGTATCAGGTTGAGCATATTGGTCGGCGTAAAAACAAAGCGGCGGACGATTTGAGCCGGCTGGGATCTCAGCGTAAACCGGTACCCCCCAATACCTTTTTAGATATCTTGCATAACCCGTCTGTTAAGTTGCCTACAGAGGAGGAGCTAGCTGTTCCTGATCCGGAGACCCAATTGGTGGCCGCTTTACATGTTGTGCCGGATTGGACGGTTCCATATCTGGCGTATATGAACCTGGGCGAGTTACCAGACGATGAAGTTCTGGCCCGGCAGATAGTCTGGCGATCCAAGTCCATGGTTATTCACAATGGTGAGTTACACCGCTACAGCGTTTCAGGCAGATTTCAACATTGTGTTTCTCCTGAGGAAGGCCAAGAGATCATACGGGAAATTGATGAAGGGGATTGTGGTCACCATGCCGGTTCAAAGTCCCTAGTTGCTAAAGCTTTTCGTCATGGGTTCTACTGGTTGACAGCTCATGCTGATGTAGAGGATCTGGTAAAGCGGTGTGACGCTTGTCAAAAGTTTTCACGCTGAGCTCATGTTCCGGCTCAAGAATTACGGATGATTCATATCGCTTGGTCGTTTGCCACTTGGGGTCTTGATATGGTGGGACCCTTTAAGCGCTCCAAGGATAAGAAGACCCACCTGCTGGTGGCGGTTGACAAATTCACTAAATGTGTTGAAGCAGAGCCTGTCAGCAAGTGTGATGCAGCTACGGCGGTTCAATTTCTCAAAATGATTATCTTCCGTTTTGGCTTTCCACATAACATCTTCACGGATAATGGCACAAACCTTTCTAAAGGTGAGATGGAGGATTTCTGTCAGAGAGAGCACATTCGTCTTGATTTAGCATCTGTGGTGCACCCCCAGTCCAATGGTCAAGCAGAGAGAGCCAATCAAGAAATCTTGAACAGTATCAAACCCCGACTCATGGTTCCTTTAAAGTGGACGCCGGGTTCTTGGGTGGAGGAATTGCCTTCTGTGTTATGGAGCATCAACACCACTCCCAATAGATCGACGGGTTACACACCTTTCTTCATGTATACGGGGCAGAGGCGGTCCTCCCAAGTGATATTCGTCATGATTCGCCCCGGGTTGCCAATTATGTTGAAGCGGACAATGAGCAAGCACGCCAGGAGGTGTTGGACCTATTAGATGAAAAACGGGATATGGCTTTGGCTCGTTGAGCGATTTATTAGCAAGACCTGCGGCGTTATCACAGCCGCCGGGGTAAGACAAGAACCTTTCAAGAAGGCGACTTGGTGCTCCGGCTCATTCAGGATCAGACCGATATGCACAAGTTATCCCCACCTTGGGAAGCCTTTTGTGGTCAGCAAGAATCTGCACAACGGATCATACTACCTCATTGACGTTCGAGACAACTCACGCAGTTCTGAGGAGGAGACCCGGTGGCCGTGGAACATAGCTCTCCTTCAGCCTTACTATACTTGAGCCATAGGCTACTCTTATGTACATATTTCGACAATGTATATATTATGATCAATAAAATAAACCAGCATCCTTGCTATAAGCAGGGCCTCTGCTATTTTTTTCAAAGTATCTTTTGAGTTACATGGGGGCTTGAGCTGCCAAAGCGGAGTACTACCTGTTAAACTGGCTATCATGCCACAATACAGCTCGGGAGCTTCACACCCAAGGGGCCAAAGAGAGTTTGGATGCTATGCACAGCTCAAACATAGGCACCGAATGAGCACAGCTCACAAAGTTACTTGGAGGCTCTTTGTGTAAAGTAACAAAGAGTTTGAAAGGACCCTTGTAGCTGGGTATCGACCCACGGCTTGGAAGCCTGGTGTATTCACCTAAAACCCTGGGTTAACCTGCCTTCATC
The DNA here is from genome assembly GCF_018294505.1 of Triticum aestivum. Classification (NCBI taxonomy): domain Eukaryota; kingdom Viridiplantae; phylum Streptophyta; class Magnoliopsida; order Poales; family Poaceae; genus Triticum; species Triticum aestivum. The sequence goes on from NC_057798.1 coordinate 87,576,889, forward strand.
AAGTAAGCCACTCCTATCCAGGTAATCCTGGCATGACCTGCCGAACGTTTGACACTTACTCTCATTGAGACCCTGAACTTGTCAAAGTTAAAACGACGATTGGTTAGTTGGAGGCCCATCTTAAAAGGCTTTGTCAAATGGTTTAACTCAGCGGCCTGGCAGCCCACGAAAAGACTCGAATTTGGGCCTGGCAGCCCTCGAAAAGCCTCGACTACACGGTTTTATTTGCCTTTGTCAAGTTTTCTCTTTGAATGAGTTTTATGTTGAACCAGTATCTTTTGATCTGGTCTGGCTCTTTAGTCATCATATTGACCCGGCGTTTGTTAACCCGGTTTGGTTTTCAACTACAAGTTGTCAAACCTTATTATTAACCTGGTGTTTGTTAACCCGTCTTGGTTGTCAACTAACTGTTATCAGATCTTATTATCAAACCGGCATTTGTTAACCCGGGCTGGCTCGGACTATATGTCGCCAGTTTGATCATCTAGTGTTCATCGTAACCCGGCATGAAGTATTACACACCATCACTACATGATGAGAGTTATAGAAACTCAAGAATTTGGTTCTTCGCCCTTATTACAATCAAAGTTGGTAAACCAACTACGTGATGTCATATCACATGTATGAATTATTTCATATTTATCCAAGTTTGATTATCAATCAGGCTTTACCTTGGGCATTATGACCCGTCCGGCGGTAAACCGCCAGGACAAATTTTTTGTATGCAGACATCAGGATGGCATGATATTATCAAAGTATAAACAAACATAACATGTATCATGGCAGATCAACAAAATCATGCATCACTACCATAGATCAAAGAGTTTTAACTAGCCTATTATAAGGCGTTTTGAGGCCAAAAATGCTGATTGTTTTTACACAACAAAGTCTGTCAAAGTAATTCGAATACCGGACTAAGACTCATTGCCAGGACGACGTGAAGTTGATGGATCTTCCGGCGCTGGTTCAACCTCCTCCTCTCCACCCAGAGGCTGGCAGTCAATGGTGGTCCAGTCAATCCGGGTTAGAGCCTGAAACACAGCTTCTTCACTTATTAGATTGGACGGGTCAACATCAGGGGCGTAAGTGTGCTAACGGATTGGCGGGATAAGACTTTGCGCTTCTGTCATAGTCGTATCAACTCGATGGTTCCTTTCATTGTAAAAGGACCGATGAACAGTCAAGTTAGCCTCTGCAGCCAGTTGACTTGATAATGGACGCAACTCCTTTGTCAGGGCTTTGAGGGCTTCGTTATCAAATGCTGACCCGTCTTCTTGTTCATCTGGAAATCCCTTGGCAATACCAACTGGATCCAAGTCAGATATCCATGCTTTGGCCCGAGTCAGTGCCAGTAAAGCGCCAGCCCTGGCAGTAGATCGCTTCACCTCCTCTATCTGAGCCGGTGTCATGGATAATCTTGCTAGTGTGTCCTTGATCAATGTTGGTGCCGGTTTGTTGTATGAGACTGCATAGATAACCCGTTGGGCACCGGTGTATAATTGCTCAATCAAAGTGTATGTTGCCTTAAATTTCATCTGCATATCTGTGCCCAACTGAGCAATGCGATTACATGCAATGGTTTAAGAATTCAATGTTAAACCGGCAGAGTTCAAGATATTTTCAAACCAGCTATAACAAAGTACTTACCAAAGACTGTAGAAGTCATAGCATCCACTTGATGTTTTAGCCCTGCCAGCTCTTCCGTTACCGGTTTAAGAGCTGCTTTGGCATCTTCAGCCCATGTCAACAATGCAGCTTTCTCTGTCTCCTAGTTGGCGCGTTCATTTTTGAAGCCATCCTTCAATTGCTCCATGGTTGTAAAAACATCCTTTAGTCCCTCTTTGGCTTTAGAGGTCTCTTCTTGCTGAGACTTGATGTTCTCTTGAAGGTCGGCGATTTGAGATTCTTTGATAGTCTTCTCAGTCTGCGAAAGTCAGAAGATGAAATTGTTAAAGTCCCCAGCACATAACAAGTTATGCACTCGGCACTTGGGGGCTAATGTGGATTGCTTTTTATGTGAGTATTTTTCAAGTCCCAAGGCTCAATCCAGGTATTAAGCTTGGCACTTGGGGGCTAATGCACAATTGATCAGTTATAAGTAGAGGCAATTAACAAGGACAGACAGTCTCGGTTTGTCTTCAAGAAGACAAACCGGCCCTTGGGGGCTACTACGTTGAAGAGTTCTTTATATCGAAGTCCCGGTTTATCTACAAGAGATAACCCGGCCCTTGGGGGCTACAATGGATAAGATATACAGAATAGAGTAAATTTCAAAGTGTTCTTGAAAAGTACCTCATAACGCTCCTTCATCAGGTTTACCAAACCAGCTTCAAAGTCACGGCTGGTGTAAAGGCGGTTTAAAAAACCGGAATGAAGTTCTTCGGTGCTAAGGTTGACGAAGTTTGATACATCCGTCTTCCCTTTCCCCTTGCCCATTGCAGTGAATTCCTCTTTGGCAGTATGTTTGGCCAAGACAATCGGATTACCGGGACTAGTGTGAGTCGTGCCAGTAATGACAACATCGTCATCATCACCTTTTGGTGGACTTGGTGGATTGACGGTACCCCTGGCTGGACTTGGCGGATTAATAGCCGGGCTCGGCGGATCAGCAGCCGGGCTTGGAGGAGTAGCATGAGGGCTCGACGGATCAATATGAGTGGCCGGGTCAGCTTCCGGCGGATTAGCTTCAGTGTTCTCACCTTGTGGGGTGGAATCATCCATAACATCAGTATTTCTACCGGAACCCTCAGGAGCCTTCTCCGGTTCAACTTCACCAATAGGGGCAATGGTTTTAGCCTTCTTGCTCATGCGGGCTTTGGCACTGTGATATCAAAACAAAAGATTAGCACGGTAACCCGAACTATGAAGGAAAAATATGAAGGGTGGTTTACTTACCAAGGGACGGTTTTAACGGGAGGCAGCTTAGTGGTTGATGAACCGCCAGACGAATTGGAAGACGCCTGGAAATTCGGATCAGACGGATTAAGTGGGTATCTGAAGAAACCCTTCAAAGGATAAAGTTTTTTGGGACAACAAGTAACCTCTGGACGACGTTTTCGGGTTGGTGTATTTGGTAAACCGGAAGAGGTGATTTGCTGGCCACTGTGCCAGGTTGTGAGACGCTCTTCAGCTTGCTGTGTCTTCAAAGAAAATTTTGGATCCAAATAAGCAAGAGGGTGAAAGTATTTTACTTTCCGAACTGCACGGCGAAATCTTTGAACCGGCACAAGATCTGAATCGGAGGAAAGAGAGATTACCTCAACATGGTCCGCACGGCTGGCCGCCGCATCATCTTGGGAATAGTCATTGTCAATAAGCTGTATGAAAAAGGAACCAAGCGAGTCAAGTTCTACCTCTGGATCTGATTCGTCAATATCTTCTGGCGGATCAGAAGACTTGGTAGTTTTCTTCTTGGCAGCTTTCTTGGTGACCTTGCTCTTTGCACGAGGAGCCCTAGCCGGTTTATTCCGCTTCCAGAAGGAACTATTGTCCTGTGAAATAAAAACAAAGGAGTATTAGCACATTGTTAAAGCGGAGGCGAATCAGTGAGCATTAAATTAAACTTTACCGCTGGCGGTTTGTTGGCGGTGCAAAAAGGAGGCAACCCGGTTTGGCTGCATGCGGCGATCGGTTTGTCAAGCATCTTCTTCACAGATTCAGTAACTTCAGTGTCTGTCATTTCTATTTCATGATATCGTTGAGGATCTTTGACGTTGCCACTATATTCATGCATTAATCCGGGGCGGCGACTTAAAGGCAGAATACCCCAAGAAACCCAACAGCGGACGAGATCAATACCAGTCAAACCGTTGGCCAGGAGAGCCCGGAGCTTGGCGATTTGAGGTGCATAAGTTTGCCGTTCTTTGGCAGTTAAGCATAGTGGTAACGGATGGCCATTGCTAAGCCGGTGAGGGCGGTAGCCCGGCAAAGGATTTTCTCCAGCAGGGGCAGTATTCCGGCAATAAAACCAAGTTTGGTTCCAATCTTTGGGATGGCTATGATGTTTTGCATGAGGGAAATCAACTTCTTTTCTCTTCTGGATTGATACCCCACCAAGTTCCGTGTTGGGACCGTTAGAGAACTCCGTACGGCGGTTTAAATGGAAAAAATCCCGTAAAATCTCTACAGATGGTTCTTCTTGAAGGTAAACTTCACATAACACTTGAAAGTTACATATATTGGACATGGAATTCGTCCAATATATTGTGGATGGAGTTGAAAGCTCGCAAGGACATCCCAAAAAATTTTTGATCCGGGCGGGCTGAATCCCCGGTCTAAGTGTTGCATAAATACAATCACCTCTCCATCTTGAGGTTCAGGAGGGCACTCAGAGCCCGGGACTCGCCAATGAAGGACCCTTTTTGAGGCTAAGGCACAAGTGATAACATATCCGTTGATTTGTGTCTCCGTGATCCGCGACGGAACCCAGTTACAAGCAGAGAATTGTTTGGTCATCTTCGAAAGCAAACTGAAAAAGAAAAATACAGGTCGGTTTACGATTAACGGTTCAAGTGCACTAATCGGTGTTAAACCGGGAAGTTGATCAAAGCATACATGTGAGGTCAACCGGCAGTTACCATTCAAGTCAAGATGGCGGTTTAAGTGAGGGCTAATGGCATATGGCGGATTGCCAACCATTAAAGGTTAAACCGCCCTTAGGCAGAAGAGCCAGAGTTGAAAATCTACTAAGTGTTTATAGAAACAGGTTTCACAATATGGCAGTATAATTTTGGATCTATCGTGGTTAAATAAAGAAAACTTTCCTGAGCCCTACAATGGTGCTAAGAGGAACAGAGAAGATCCAGATGGAGTCTGTTCAGGAACAACAAGACGCTATGGTATGGTGAACTAAAACTATGGATCTAGCCACAGATCAAAGCTACCAGGCGTATATGAACTCAGTAAAAAGGCTAAGAGAAGGGCGAAGAAGCACTGATGAACGGCGACGAACACAGATGAACTCAAAGCCCTAATGGAGATCTAGGGTTACAGGAAAGAGAATTTACCAGGGCCACTCAGCGGCGGAGGAGTGTTGCAGGGTTTCTGGTACGAACAGGGTGACGCAGTGGCCTTGGTCGGTGCAGATTCGAAGGTCGACGGCGGCGGCGGCGCTGGGGCTCTTCGGGTCACAAGGAGGAAGATGAGAAGAAAGTGGAGAAAATGGAAGGACCGTTTGGGTTTATTTATAACGGGGCAGGAAGATAAGCGACAGGCGTGAGAATCAAGGAGCCTGAAGCGGCAAAAGTGGGCGCGGCTGACGCCTCGATTTTCGGGATATGATTAATGAAGGAATCTTTTTAATCGTTTTTTACAGAGATGACGTCATGATGATCCGTTGTTGTGTCCAGAGGATGACATCACGGCGATTTAACAAAGTTTATAAGAGAAGACATCATGGCGGTTTACGAGAAATGAAGGAAGATGTTCACAGGATTTTTAAAGTACTGAAGATTGACATGAACCGGTTCAAATCAATCTAGGGCCTAATGTTGGGGATATAACTAGTGAGTGTAAACCGCCCAGGAGGGGCCGGTTCACCCTCAACTATATTGAAGCCCACGAAGACCCAGTAGATGGCGCTTTACTATGAAGCTTAGAGGTCCGAAGCCCAAAGGTGGATTAGGGCCCATAGTGCTAAACCACCATGTTTATGTAACTTGTATTGTAAGATAGGAAAGGAGAGACCGAGCCGGACACTTGTATGAGCCGGCCTCGGAACTCTGTAAATCGGCCGGGCGTCAACCCATGTATATAAGGGGACGACCCGGCGGCGGTTCAGGGACAAGAAACAACAAATCGAGAGCCAGGCATAGCGTGTTTAGCTCCCTGGTTATCGAGACCCAAATAATCCCATCACAACTAGACGTGGGCCTTTACCTTCATCGAAGGGGCCGAACTAGTATAAAACCCCTCGTGTCCTTTGTTCGGTTTAACCCCTTTAAGCTAACCCGTCGCGATGGCTCCACGACTAAGTCCTTCCACGAGGACATCTGACGTGATATTTCCATGACAGTCGGTTCTTCTTGAAGGTAAGCCTCACAAAATACTTGGAAATTGCAAAGGTTGGACACAGAGTTTGGTCCAATGTCTTGAGGGTGGAGTTGGAAGCTGGCAAGTACGTCACGGAAATTTTTTTATCCGGGAGGGCTAAACCCTCGGTCCAGATGATGTGCAAACAAAACTAACTCTCCATCTTGAGGTTCAGGAGGATTTTTAGTACCCGGGAGTCTCCAATGGATGATTTCTTGTTTTGGTAAAGCGCTATTCAGAACATACCCAGTCAATTGCTCTTCTGTAACCCGGGAGGGAACCCAATCGCAAGAGGAGAACTGTTTGGCCAATTTTGATGACAAGCTGTAAAAGAAGTTCAAACGCCGGTTCATGGTTCAAGATTGATATGTATAAATCGGCGTCAAACTGGGGGAAGGAGTCAATCAAAACATATTTTGCATGTTAAACCGGATACTGATGTTCAAGTAAAGCTAGCGGTTTAAGTGAGGGCTAATGGTACCTGGCGGATTATGGTTTTCTGAAGGTTAAACCGCCTACAGTGGTATAGAAAAAACAGATCTGAAAGTTACTAAGTGCTGCAGAAACAGATTTCACAAGTTGGTGTTATAATTTTGGATCTACCACAGTTCGGAAAAGGAGACAAATTTGTAACCTAAAATTGCGACAGCAGAAGAACGTATATGCTCAGATGGGATCTTATGCGAAGAAGGGTATCTTCCGTGATTGGAAAGAGATGCTAAACTACTATTGTCTGCCTTTATTATCAGATTCAGATCAAATCACGCGATCTAAAAGAGGAAAAGCGGGGATGATGAAGAACACTCATGAACAGCGGAAGCCCTAATGCAGATCTGTTATATGAGAAGAAGCACTTACTGATGCTGATTGAACAGCAGAGCAGGTGTTGCGTTTCTCTGCTACGATCAGGTTGATGCAGCGGCCAGTGGTGAGGCGGAGCTTGAAGGTCGAGGGCGGCGGTGGAGCTTCAGGGCTCAGACGTCGCGAGAAGGAAGAAGAAGCACGGAAGGGGACAGAAAAAGACCTTCCGGTCCTATTTATAAAGACAGATGGATAAGTAGGCAGGCGGAGGAATCGAGGAGCCCAAAATGGTGAATGGGACACAGCTGTCGCCTCGGTCGTCGGAGATCAATTAATAAAGGGAACTATCTATGAGTTTTTTACGCAGATGATGTCATGGCGGTTTATGGCGATTCCAGAAGATGACGTCACGGCGGTTTACAAGATCAATATGAAGATGTTTAAATCAGAATTTCTCTAAGATAAAGATTGACATGAACAAGTTCAAACCAATCTGGAGCCTAATGTTGGGGATATGACTACTGAGTATAAACCACCCAGGAGGGGCCGGATTATACTCACAAGGAGTCACTTGTATAGAAGCCCATGAAGATGAAGACTCTGGCGCTTTACCACAGAAACTTAGAGGCCTAGAGCCCAATGGCGGATTAGGGCCCATGTATGTAAACCGCCTTATGATGTGTAACTTGTATTGTAAGTTAAGGAAGGGAAGAAACCGAGCCGGACTCATGTATGATCCGGACTCGGGATTCTGTAGACCGGTCGAGCGTCAACCTATGTATATAAAGGGACGACCTGGCAGCGGTTCAGGGACAAGAGACAACAACTCAAGAACTAGGCAAAGCGTATTTGCTCCATGGTGATCGAGACCCCATCAAAAACACCACAACTGGATCATAGGCTTTTACCTTCACCGCAAGGGGCCGAACCAGTATAAACTCCCCGTGTCCTTTGTCCGGTTTAACCCCTCTAAGCTAACCTAGTCTCGATGGCTCCACGACTAAGTCCTCACACTGGGACATCTGACGTGATAATTCCACGACAAGTAGTTAAAGTCGACCTAGGTATATGTTGGGAGATCGATCAGTATACATGCATGTGTGTGTTAGAAGCAAATGAGGCATGGGTAGAAGCATAGAGAGAGAGAGGGATGCATCTAGGAGGTGGTGCGACAGGCATACAATATCGAGGGGGAAGGAGTGTGCGAGTACGAGATCGATGAAGAGAGTGGTGGGAGTGAGGCATGGATGGTGATAAGAGAAGAGGGGAAGCTTGTGTTTGTGCTAGGCACACCTGGCTAGAGAGTCATATCGATCGAAGTGAAAAGACGAATTTGCGTGATGGAGCTAGAGAATGTTGAGGGAGGGTGAGAGGGATGTGGGCGTGTGCATGCACGAGAGAAAGTTAGCACTAGCTACAAAGTTAAGAGGATTGTGTGGGTGTATAAGACGAATAGAGATCATACTTCATTATAAAAAGCGAATTCGGATATTTGAAGAATTTATCATAGTGTTTTAAACCGATGCATGTGTGAATATATATAATGGTGATACACATGGTGTGGTTATGAACATGTTATACTACATATAATATATTTTATCTCTACTCTTATAAAAGATGGAGTTGTTGATGATGGTGTGCTTGACATCCTGCAATATAGGCCGTCTGATTTATATCTGATGGATAGGAAGGAGACTATGGCAATTTTGAGAAAAGATACCCACACCCCTCTCCATATTTGCAAATTAGGCCTCCCCTTGATCATGTTGATGTTATGTGGAACGCATGGGCATCTTGCTAGTACTACGTATAATATATAGAACATTGATTATAATTTGGGCTAATGTGTGGCTTTTGCAGCTCAGGTCTAAATACTTGTCATAATGTAGGGGGCGGCCGGGGCACTATACTTTGTGTGATAAACACGGTGTACATATGGAACATGCTTTATATTATGAATATATAGTTAATACATCAAATGTACTATTATTTGGAATCAACATCAAGTGTATTCAAAAAATAGAATTCGAGTTCATGTAGTACACATAGTTCATATCTATCTCTATAGTAATCATGTGGTGTGTTATTAAGATAATACACAAATGATGGTTGAAGTTCGCAACAATCATGATTTTAGATTCTTATTGAAATAGAGAAACGAATTCAAATTCAGTTCGAATTGCAGCGATAGTATAGACATTTGGAATGCACTAAAATGTTGGTATGAGTAGGTTACATGCATTATAGAGCAAGCAAAAAAAATTAATTGGACATAACATGGATTCATACTCCCTCCTTCCATCTATATAGGGCGTAATGCATTTTTTAAGATCGCCTTTGACTATTGACAAGATTAATAGTACATGACATGCACAATGTGAAAATTATATCATTGAAAGCTCCTTTCACATACCAATTTAATGATGTGCTTTGTGTAAGTTGCATGTCATATTTTATTGCTCTAATATTTGGTCAAAGTTAGCATCAAAAAACGCATTAGGCCCTATTTAGATGGAAGGAGGGAGTAGCTTTGAATAGCATTTGTATAGTAAAACGGGGCGAGACTCTCTCTTTGTCTGGTGTCAATAGTTTTATTTTTTTCGTTTTCTTTTTGGTTGAGGGAAGTGCAAATTGATTTGGTACGTACAAGTACAATATTACACGTTAGGCTTGTCCCTAAAATTCAACCCGCGCCTTGTTATATCCCAAAAATTCAGATATCATGCTCCCAAAACTGGCGCCTTGACAACCCGCGCCTTGCTATCCCGAAATTACAACGCGCGCGAAAACTCCTCCAACTGCCAAATCCCGACACGCGAAATCCCCCTTCTAACCCTGAGCCGAAAGGGCCACTAGTTCAAATTGGTGGGGGGTACTTCTGTAACACACCCTACATTCTAGACAAGCGCGTCCCTAAGTCATGGTTCACCCCCTCCCATCGCCTCCTTTTCTCCATTCGAAATCCCAGACCACCCTAACCTCTCCTCCCCAGCCATGAAATCCCACCCTCCTCTGTCCGCCACCTCACCATTGCCCAGCCGAAGCCTCTTTCCCGACGACATCGTCCACCACAATAGCTCGATGTCCCTTGTCTACCTCCCCAGATGAGGATCCGTCGTCCATCTCATCGTCCAGCCGGTTGAGCCGCCCCGTCCTCCACCTCCAAGGAGCTGCTCCGACGATCACCCCGTCTATCGCGGAAGCTCCATCCCCACAGCGCCGCCTTAACATGCTCCACCAGAACCACAACATCCTCACCGACTCCTCGGACGAAGCCGAGGCCTACTCGGCGCCTCAAAGAGGTTGTACACTCAACGCATCGCACCTTCTCCTTAACTCGACCTCCCAGCGCCGATGATGCTCCATCTCGCACCCCCATGGACCGGCTACCTTGAAACCGGGGTCGTGGGCGACATCTCCACGGCTGCTCTCCCCTAGTGTGAGGCCCCTTCGGCAGCGGCGTCCATACCAGCCGGATCTGCTGCTGCTGCTCCGGCTCTCGCTCGCTCGCACTGCTGCTGCTGCTCTGGCTCTAGCTCGATCGCTCGCTCTCCCAGCTGCTGCTGCTCCGGCTCTCGCTCGCGCTGCTGCTGCTCCGACTCTTGCTCGATCGCTCGCTCGCCCAGGTGTTGCTGCTCTGGCTCTCGCTCGCTCGCTCGGGCTGCAGCTGCTGCTCTCCCCCTTGCTCGTGCTACTACTCTGCTCTAATTTAGCTACACTTCAGTCAACTAAATTGACTTTTGGGTTAGTCGATGTTCAGGGGGTGGGGTGGCTCGCTGGAGTTAAGGAAGAACCACCCGCAGCGGGGACGGGGGCTCGCCGGAGAGGTACCCCACTATCTATCTTAGGGTTCAGGGTGGGGGCAGGGGGCCTAGAGGGCTGGCCGGGGCGGCGGCGGACCGACGGTGGGGAGTTGTTTCCGGGCGGTGAGGCGGCGTTGGGGCCGGCAGTTCAGTCGGTGGTGGCTGGCGGCTCAGGGGGGTGCAGGTTGAAGATGAACTGCAGGCCCTCCCTAAACTACATGTCAAGTGCCTCTCTGCTACCATTGTGTTCAGTATCGACAGTAACATTCAGATTCCGCAGTAAATTTTAGTTTTGACAGTTAAGTTCAGAGTCAATAGTTTTTACCTCATCTGTTGTAGTCAGGTGGTTTTTGGTGATGTAAATTTTACATATATTTTACATCATCTATTGGAGATGCTATTAGAATCCCACTTGGGATTGACGATGCCTGTCTTGTGCTGCTTAAGCCTTGACGTCTTACATCTCACTGGAGCTGCTCCAACGATAGAACGATCCATCACAACAGAGCAGTGCCCTGGACGCCGTCTATAGATTCCTCAAATCTTCCTCCACACCTCCGACAGCCACCTCTTCCTCAACTGCTTTAACGACCAACCCAATGATATTGAGGTCGACACGGCTATGGCAAAGTGGTTGTACACTTGTTGCATCAGTTATTACTATACATTCATGTCGATCCATTAGGGCTATTTTGGTTCAATGGAAAAACATAGCAATAGGGAATTTTCCAATGGCACTCTACTATTCAATTATTCATGCATTTTGTTGAAAGGAATGAAGCAAAACATCCACCTAGACCTACTTTTCAAAAGCATATGCATGAAAACAAGACCAAGTGCATTAGTGGCAGAATAACATTCTAACTGTACACGCTTTCATATTGTTTCACTTTATTTTGGCCATGTTTCTTTGCATTCCTCTGCTCTTCCAATTCCTGTAAACCAAACACCCAAGTTGACAGAAATCATGTGTTTACAAATGCTATGTTTACCATGTGCATTCCTATCCTATTCTAGTGTTTTTCCTATCCCTGCATTTTTAGAATCATGCAAGCCAAATGAGCCCTTACAGAATTACTTTAGTTACTGGTAGGTGTCGAAGGGAACTTTGTGTGGTTTTCCCTGCTCCTGCCGCGACTTCGTCCACCTCACCTGAACTGCTCCATCGACAGAAGCATCCACCAAACCAGACATCATGACTCCTGACCGTCTTTCGCAGCCTCAGATCTCCTTCCTTGCTTCCGGCACCCACCGCAACGGCATCACCATCATCCACTCAGCAGATGAACCTGAGGAGTACACGGGTCCACAAGAGAGGTCGCACTCTTTTGTTTCTGCTTATGTTATGCATTGCTTAAAATTACCTGCTACTTTATCATCATGTTCACCTCTTGGACTCCAAGTCAGGTCCAAATTAATGTTCAAACTTGAGTTCTAAATTAGTTGTGGGGCACTTGTCGAGGAAGCAATGAATAGTATCTTTGTCTAATATCTGGTTCACCTAGGGTATGCCTATGTTGTTCATCTTGGGTGGGAAACAAATAGTGAAGCAATCATCATCTGTCTTTTTATTAAATTAAAGCAATCATCATCCTGCTATAATTATTTTTGGATCCATCCACTGGCTGTTACCATCACTCTAAATTTTTGCATACTCTCCTTACATAATCTCATCATATTTTTTTTGTATGCATGTCAGATATTGTACACAGTCATGCTGAACATGTAGCGAAAAAGAGAAGAGTTTTGTGCGGCAGTACAATTTCATGCAGACATCGCTCCATGATGGGTTCAATGGCAAACCCTCCCCACCCCTCTCCAGATTGTAATCCAGAGGAAAATATTAGTTCTGAGGCGGATTCAGACGCCGCTGACCACTCCTATTTACCCCCAAGGTGTTTGCTCTACCTTGGCATGATGATGTTAGTCATATCATGCATATGTTGCCTTGTGCCTACTTTTGACATCATATATGTCATCTGCTTAGTTTAGACATGTTCTGTAATACCACCTGTTTAGTTTCTATATCATATATGGGAATTATGCAGTCTCATGTCTTTTAGCCAGCCATAATATATGTGAAATGTGCAATGCCATCCTGTTTAACCAGGCATCATATATTTGAATGATATCTTGCCTATCCTTTTCTTCATTACATTTCCATTTGTCAAAAATGTTTGTACATTAAACTACTCTTCCTGTCAATCAGCCATTTGGGTGGGAGACGGAAAAATCTGGAGTGAAAACAAGGCCTTCAAAGCAGACAGTGCTACCTGTCGAAGCAGATCTCTTGTTGGGTCCCGATAGCTCCTCAGAGATGGATTCAGAGATAGATGACCAGTCATATTCCCCCACCGAGGTGTATTCTCTAACTTGACACGGTTATACTTCTCATATCATGCATATGGTGTCTTGCATTGCATAGTTTAGACATCATATACACAATATTCAACACCATGTTCTTAGTTCAGACATCATATCAAATGCCCTCTGTTTAGCATATAAATCACATATGTGAATTAAATGATGCGATCCTGATTACTTAGATAACATGTAGGTGAATTATGTCATGTGATCCTGTTTAGTTATTCATCATATCTTTGAATTATGTTATGCTATGCTATCCAGTTTAGATAGACATCATATATGTGAAATTATGTCATGCTATCCGTTTTAGTTAAACAATATACATGTCAAATATTTCATGCCCTCTTTTTTCCACACTATCTATTGCATCTGTCTCTCATACAATGTCTGTACATTCAACTATGTTTCCTGTTTATCAGCCATTTGAATTGGAGTGGGTGATGCCAGTATCTAGCGGACTAAAAACACGGTCTTCAAATAAAACAGTACTACCTCTTGGTGGAGATAGCACCCAGGTTGTACATGCACGAGAACCAACCCTACCACGCATAACCCAAACTCTCATAGATTGTACCCCTACTGCGATGGACAGAGAACTAGCTTCACCCAATCTAACCCCAACCCTAGGAGATAGTAACCCAGTTCATGTTGACACAGCACTATCTCCACCATAGAGCTCCCAAACAAGAGAAGTTGGTAAGGCAGCTCCAGTGCCCAAAGGTCCAGTACTACCACGGCGAACCCCAACTCCACCAGTTAGTACGCCTATTCCTGTGAAGGAGGCAGAACCAGCTAGTCATAGTTTAGCATCTATCACTTCTGATGTTGTTAAATCGTATGTGTGTATCTTCCCAGCTTGGAAATATTATACTAAAGATGAAGGAAAATGCCAGTTGTAGGTGTTTGTCCAGGAGTTATGTGTAAATAATGTTATTCATGGCACATACTTTGCTTTGTCCCATACATCCTACCTCCATGATGGTTATAATACAACAAATTTTCCCATTTTTCTCTATAAAGAAGGACCGATTTGGAAACTTGGGATGAGGTAACCTGTGCAAAGAAACTCATCAAATTCCCTTACGTTCTCTTGAGACACATTTACTGGATGATGACTGGGAACGCCTTGTTCTGTGTTGGTCCTGAACCAAGAATGCCGTAAGGTCTATGAGCTCATTTTCTATTTTTAAGTACTATATTCTTGCGTCTTACCGTACTCTGTTCATGTAGAATAAGTGCCTAAACCTAAAGAACAACTACTCTAATTTAAGATTCCATTGCTATCATAGTTCAAAAAAGCGCGAGGCGTTAATTGTGTGTTTTGCCACCGCCTTGCGCTTTACTGACCAAAGCGCATGCTCATGCGCAGTTATGCACAAATTAAGCATAGTTATGCGCAATGCATTTTGCCAACGCCTAGAGCCTAGGCGCGCTTAAGCACTCGCTTAGGCGCGCCTTTTTTAACTATGATTGCTATTATGCATACTGTTTTGCTCTTGTATCACTGTATTTACTCATACAAACTTATATTTAAATTGAAGGATCCAATCGAAACTCCAATGGCACGACAGGTATGTTCACGCATGTTTCTTTAATAGGTTTTCTCTTATCAATAGCTCTGTTGATTTCAATTTCAATTGTTTATATAGTTGACTTCTCATATCATGCACATTACTAGCATCACAACAGAGCCAATAGTATTGTTGTACATGTAGACCCGTGGTACCCATCTGAAATCTTGTTGTGCCGTGTAGTTTCCCATGCTTTGTATTCTTTCACTGCTGCTTCGTCTTGAACTGATATGATTTGAACCGTGTCTCTATTTTGATTTGGCAAGACAATGCAGTGACCATAGGACATAGATATATGTTTGTTTGATGCTTTTATTATGTACTAGTACTTGGCAATAGAAGACTTGGTAGTTTAATCTTGTCCACCTTACTAATGAACTGGTTCACCGAAATGAGTTTCATATACTAGTACATGCTAAACCTGTTATGTGTCTGCTTGTTTCTTCTTTTAGAATGCTGACAGGATATTGGGGAAGAGTGCCTTATTAAGCAATGGTAAAGGAAGTAATGCAGATAAGATTCAGGATAGTGACACATCCTTGTTGGTCTCCAACAAAGCTGATAAAACAGCTAAGGAAAACCATCTTGAAGACAGTGAGACAACCCCAAAGTCCTGTCTTGGTTTAGTGTTCGAGTTACTGGCCACTACCGCTTGCACAAGCTATTCAAACTCATTGTCTGAATCAGTTCGGTTTCCTGAGTCTCAACTACAAGCTGAAAGACATCGATCAGTTGTTCTACGACAAGAAGCGGAAGGACTGTGGAAGTCCCTGGAGGATACAGACGCATACGTTCTGGTGCAATAGCAAGCGTTGGAGGATTTTAGCGCCAAATAGGACAAAGCTAATAAGCTTGCTAAGCTTATTTCCAGCATGGTGGATACCAAGGATAACGTTTCTTGAGCTCTTATGAAGTTGTTTCAGTTATGCTCTTGTTTTGCTGCCGCGTTTATTTGCACTGGTGGCCAATTTTGATGGCCAGTGTATGTAATATGCTGCTTTGTTCCCTATATTTGCACTGGTGGCGAACTTTGATGCCCAGTAGATGTAATATGTGTAATAGCGGTAATAGTCTAGCATTAATTGATTGCTTATTTATTTCCTTATTGTCTTGTTTAGTTGTTTGCTTGTAGTCACTGGAGTTCTTTTTCTGTGTTTTTCTAGTGGCCACAATAACCTATTTTTGGTAACTAGGCCAAAATAATCATGGCAACACACGGACTGTTTTAACCATGGGCCTCCTGCGGGCTGTATGATCCATGAGCCTTCTACGGGCCGTAGGATCCGTGGGCATTCTACGGGCCAAACGATCCATGGGCCTTCTACCGGTCGTACGATCCATGGGCCTTCTACCGGCCATATGATCCATGGGCATTTTACGGGCCGTAGGATCCATGGGCCTTCTACGGGGCGTATCATCATTTCACCAATCATGGGCCATACTATGCATGGACCATAACGGGCCGTTAATAGGCCATATTTGATAACTCTATGAAAACAGCCCAACGGGTTTTTTACATGAAAATGGCCCAGCGTATTAACGGGCCACAAACGGGCCGACTGTAACCACGGGCTGAATTTGGCCCACAAGCAGAAAATGACAGTAACGGGCCATAAGTAACCGAATGCTGGAAATGAGCCCAAGAATAAATGGGCCCTGAGAAGGCTGAAAGATAACTTGGGCTGGAACGGACCATTGGAATAATGGGCCGTTAATGGGTATAAAGTGATACACTGTTCATTACGGGCCCGTTTCACCATGGGTCGTTAATGGGCCAAGAATTACAAAGGGCCTCATATGGGCCGAAAGACGTCACGGGACATACATGGGACGGAAATTAAAACGGGCTGGAATCATATTGGATGGCCCAGATGACACTACTGGGCCTAATTCGGAGAGGTCGTAACAGGCTCCGGGTTAGCAGGCTGTAAATGGGCTATATGCGAACAGGCCGTTAACAGGCTTTCCATGGGCCGGCCCGCCACCTTTTGACCAAGTCAAATAGGTCAGCCTTTTCACGGGAATGGGCCTCTGTTGGGCCGTGCCACATGTCGACGTATCATAGGAGCCTTGGGTCCAATGAGTGGATGACATCTGTTCCAATGGGTCAGCCGACACGTGTTTCCTCCAGCCAATGATGATTTTACACGTGGAAAATCCCCATTGGTCGAGGCTATTAACGGGTTATCGGATCCAAAACCAGACCTGATAGCTTAACATGTTCTGTTACAGTGGATACCACGTGTCGGTCACCCTTGACGAAAGCACTTCTGTGATGCGCGATTTATCGTCATGGAGGTGGACACTTCCGTGATGATAATTTTGGTAATGTCATGGAACACTTCTATGACAGCACAGGTAGGACTATCTTGATTCTGTCATAAAATCATCATGGATGTACATGCATGAAAAAAACGCGACCTACTGTGACAAACACATATCATCACAGAAGTGTATTTTTTTGTAGTAATATATAAAGAATTTGAATTAGGGGTGACCTCATTTCGGCGCTTCCTTGGCGTGTTCGGTAATCCAGAGGATAGTTCCTCACCCTTGCTGGTCTGAGTCTGTCGTCGGCTCTCGTGGTGCTGTTGCTTCAAAAGAAAATGAGCATCCAGATGAGCTAAGGGATGTGAAAAGCTTACTTTCCGGCTTACTCTTTGGGTTTTTTGTCTTGGCAAAGGCTCGGAGTCGGATAAGATGAAGTTACCTCTTCTTCAAGAGCTTGACTGGTCCTCGTGTCATCCTGATGATAGTCAATGTCAATAAGATGGTTAAAAAAGGAGCTAAGAGAGTCAAGGGCTACCTCCGACTCAGAGGTGTCGTCCAACACAAGAAGCTCAGAAGCACTAGGCTTCTTTCCTTTCATTTTGGTGGTTTTCTTGGCAGCTTTCTTGGCTTTCCTGGCCCTCTTGGCAGCTTCATGGTCATATTCTTTCTTCCAAAGTCGTCATCATCCTGTAAAAGTCAACAAGGTTGGGTTAAACAAAGTATTCAAGGATATAGTCAAAATAAAGGGTTTGGAGGCTTACCCCTGGTGCCGGGTTAGACTTGTAGAAAGGGCTCAGGCCCACCTTGCTGTAGTCCGCTGGGCTTTTGTGTGGAAGAGACCTCGTCATCTCATTGATGGTGTCATCAGTTAAGTCATCGGAGCTGTGGCGCAGTGGATCTTTCTTGGCGCCACTATAAATGCACATTAAGTCGATGCGGCGGCTTAGGGGAATGACCCGCCATGAGACCCAACATCAAACTAAGTCAATGACGGTTAAGCCGTTTCCTAGCAGAGCCTTAACCTTGGCAATGGTAGGGGCGAGCTTCTTATGTTCAGCAGCTGTTAACTTGTCAGGGAGGATATGTTTGGAGTCCAGGCGCAGGGCGCAAAAGCCGGGCAGTGGATTCTCATCAGCCGGAGAGGTATCTTTGCAGTACAACCATGTATGGTTCCAATCTTTGGGATGACTCGGCAGGTGTGCATACGAGAAAATAGCATCTCTCCATCGTTGGATTGAGACCCCACCAAGTTCCAAACTGGGTCCGTTGGAGTACTCATTCTAGCGGTTCAAATAGAAATATTCTATGAATAGTTCCACACTGGGCTCCTCTTAGAGATACACCTCACAGAAAACTTGGAAATTGCAGATATTTGACACGGAATTGGGTCCGATGTCTTGAGGATGAAAGTTGAAAAAATGCAGAATGTCCCAGAAGAACTTAGAGTTGGGCGGTGAGAAGCCCCGGTTCATATGATCAGTGAAGACAATGACTTCGCCATCCTCTGGATGAGGTTTCTCTTCTAACAGCTTGGGGGCGCGGTAAGACATGACAGACTTCTTCGGCAAATAACCGGTTTTCACAAAGTCTTCAAGCGTGTTTTCTGTGACGTTGGTAGGAACCCAGTTGCAGGAAGTGGTCGTCTTGGGCGGCATTGTGAAAAAGGGAGCCTAAAAAGAAAAAGAACAAAATTGTCGGTTCCAACTAAGCCGGACAGAAAGTATTACAGCACATATGCAGAATGGCGGCTTAAGAAGGGGCCTAATGGTATATGACTAGTTACAGCAGGTTATGTAAGCCGCCATGAGCAGTTTGATGTCTATCAAAGGAGAAATCTGTTGAGCACTGAATTTAACTACAGCCGGTGATATGAGCCGCCATGATTAGGTGGATCTATCAAGAAGAAAAAAAATTCTGCTAAGTGTCGGAAAAACAAGTTTCACAGACTATAATCATAAATTTGGATCTGCACTGTGTGGAAAAAGGAAATAAATTAAGACCTAAAACCAGTACAGAGGAGTTCATAAGCCCTAATTAGATCTCTTTTGAAAGAGGGTCTGCTGGCATTGAAGGCAAGGACAAAACTACTACCGCACCAGTTTTATGCTATTTCCAGATCAACGGGCGCCTAGGGTTGAAGATGAACGACGAACTACAAAGAATACAAAAAGCTCGGAAACCCTAATGCAGATCTGGGGGCAGCAGAGCAAATACTTATGGATGCGGATCAGCTGTGGAGGAACGGTGTCGATTCTCTGGTTCGTTCAGGGTGATGCAGCAGCCAACGGCGAGGATGACGTTGTGCTTCGCGGTGGCGGCAGAGCTCGAGCGTAGGAGAGTAGCGATAGGAGGAAGATGAAGGAAAGAGGGGAGAATGATAAGAGGCCATTCGTGACTATTTATAAGGAGAAGGCTAATAAGTGGGCGCAAAAAATAAGGAGGCCAAAACGTGGTTATCCAGCTGCTCGGGTGCCTCGATTCTCGGGACAGTTATTAATACAAAGATCCGTTGAGATATGTCCGATGTTGTGTGAATTTATGAGAGGTGATGTCATGGCGTGTTATCACAATCTCAGGAGGTGATGTCATGGCGGGTTACAAGTTCTCGCACAAGAGAGAGAAGGGAGGATTCTTTTTAAGTGTTTAAGATTGACATGAACAAGTTCAAATCAACCTGGGGCCTAATGTTGGGGATGTAACTATAAGTATGACCCGCCCAGGAGGGGTCGGGTTATACCTATGGCGATTCATCATATGAAGCCCACAGAGATATCAAAGATGACGGTTCAAGATAAGGGCCCAAGGGCGACTTAAGGCCCGTAGAGTAAATCGTCATATGTGTAAGACTTGTATTGTAAGGCATGTGAAGATAGTCACCGAGCCGGACACGTTATCTATGAGCCGGCCGGGACTCCCTGAGCCGATGGGCATCAACCTGTGTATATAAAGGGATGACCCGGCGGCGGTTCAGGACAAGAAACAACAGATCGATAGCTAGGTCAAGCGGATTCTCTCCCTAGTAATCGAGACATAAGCAATACCACCTCAAACTGGATTAGGCCTTTACCTTCACCGCAAGGGGCCGAACCAGTATAAACTCATGTGTCCTTAGTCCCGTTTAACCCCTTTAAGCTAACCTAGAGGGGATGGCTCCATGACTAAGTCCTTTCACGAGGACATCTGCCGTGACTATTCCATGACAGGTGATGTCAACAATAATAACTCATGCTACCCATATCCAACTGGATATATGTGCCTAGATCTTTCCTCACCACATGATGCTTGCCAAAAGAGAAAAATAAAAAGGAATAGAAAGAATAACTTTTACTCTTTGCATAAAAGTAAATACTGAAAAGTAAAAGATAGGCCCTTCGTAGAGGGAAGAAGAGGTTGACATGCGCTTATTTGTTTGTATGCTCAACCCCTTAGTGCAAAAGAATGTCACGTTATATTGCCCCTTATGATAGCAACCTTTATTATGCAGTCTGTCGCTTTTATTCTTTGCCATCACAAGTTCGTACAGCGCTCAATTTTCTCTTATACTAAATGATCTAACACTTTTAGAAGCAATTTTTATTGCCTTATTGCACTGATGACAACTTACTTGAAGGATCTTGCTCAATTCATAGGTAGGTATGGTGGACTCTCTAAAATAAGATTTGGGTTTTCAGGGTTTTTGGATGCACAAGTAGTATCTCTACTTGGTGCGGAATTTTTGGCTAGCAAAGATAGGGGGCAAGCACCACATGTTGAAGGATCTATGACAATATAACTTCTATGAGAATATGAACAAACATAAATCATTGCGTTGTCTTCCTTGTCCAACATCAACAATTTTGGCATATAATATTTTGATGGGGGCTCAGAATCACAAATGATTTCCAAGATAGTTTATTTGCTTGTGAAAGTTCTCTTCCTTATACTATTTATTCGTGAATTGCTTGTATGACCAATATTGTGATTGTCAAACCTCAAAAGATTTCACTTTCTAAACCCAATGTGAAGCTACCACTAGGCATGATATAACTTTAACTTCATGGTATTCAATTTATTCAACAATTTACTCATAGGATATAAGTGAAGCACTAGAGCAACTCCATAGAAAAGAGCTTCATTGACAGGATGTGAGTGTCGCTTACTTAGCCTCCCTGGCAACTATTTGAGTACTCTATTTTATTTAATAACATTAAGGTCTAAGTATTTTATTAAAACAGCAAGCAAAACAAAACACAATGACATTTCAAGCATAGCACAACTCATGTGAAGAAGCAAAAACTTAGGCTCAATCGATACTAACCGATATTTGTTGAAGAAGAAGGTGGGATGCTTACCGGGCATCCCCAATCTTAGATGCTTGACACTTCTTGGAATATTAGCTTGGGATGCCTTGGGCATCCCCAAGCTTGAGCTTTTGTGTCTCCTTAATTCTCCTCATATCACGGTTTTCCTAAATCTCAAAAGCTTCATCCACACAAAACTCAACAAGAACTCGTGAGATAAGTTAGTATAAACCAATGCAAAACCTTATCATTCTCTACTGTAGCAAATTACTAGAATTATTATTCAACATTTCATACTAAATTCCTCTGCATATTTAATACTCCTATCCTCAAATAGAATCATTAAACAAACAAACATATGCAAACAATGCAAACATAACAGCAATCTGCCAAAACAGTATAGTCTATAGAGAATGCAAGATTCATCATACTTCCCTAACTCCACAAATTATGAGAAACATACCAACTGTAGGAAATTTATCTGAGCTTATTTTTTAAAAAGTTTCAACAATTTATCATATTCTGACTTTTCTAGGGAATTTTTAAAACAGCGATAAACTTTCTGTTTTGAAACAGCAACATGTATACTTGCAAAATAAGCATGGCAAAGCCTATCATTGAGACTTTTATTGAAATAAAATATGCAAAAAATTATTCTAAATAACAGCAAGAAAAGTATAACAAAATAAATTGTCGCTCTAAGCAAAACACATACGATGTGACGAATGAAAACATAGCTCCAAGTGAGGTTACCGATAAGGTTGGAGACGAAAGTGGGGATGCCTTCTGGGGCATCCCCAAGCTTAGTTTCTTGGATCTTCCTTGAATAATACCTTGGGGTGCCTTGGGCATCCCCAAGCTTAGGATATTGTCACTCATTATTCTCCTCATAACGACATCTCATCCAAAACTTCAAAACTTCAATCACACAAAACTTAATGGAAGTTTGTGAGATGCGTTAGTATGATAAAGAGCAAACCATTTCACTTTGGTACTGTCAAATACAAGATTCATAATTGTTTCCACACAATTACTACTGTAGCATATCATTTACACAATTTATATTGAGCAATATAAGCCATAGAAACAAGGAAACAAGCAAACTATGCATTGAAAACAGAATCTGTCAAAAACAGAACAGTCTGTAGTAATCTGTACTCAAACCATACTTCTGCTACTCCAAAAATTATGAAAAAATATGACCACCTGAGAAATTTTTATATTAATATTCTAAAAAAATAATGAACTCAAAAGCACTATTCTGTAAAAAATTATAGTTATTTTCGTGCGTGCAAAAGTTTCTGTTTTTCAGCAAGATCAAATCAACTATCACCCAACATGATCCAAAAGGCTTTATTTAGCACTTTATTGAAACAAAGACAATAAAACATGATTACTACAGTATAATAATCATGTGAACACAAAAAAGCAGTAGGTAAAAGTGTTGGGTTGTCTCTCAACAAGCGCTTTTCTTTAATGCCTTTTAAGCTAGGCATGATGATTTCAATGATGCTCGCATAAAAATAAAGAATTGAAACACAAAGAGAGCATCATGAAGCATATGACTAGCACATTTAAGCCTAACCCACTCCCTATGTATAGGGATTTTGTGAGCAAACAACTTATAGGAGCAATAATCAACTAGCATAGGAAGGCAAAACAAGCATAACTTCAAAATTTTGAACACACAGAGAGGAAACTTGATATTATTGCAATTCCTACAAGCATATGTTCCTCCCTCATAATAATTTTCAGTGGAATAATGAATGAATTCAACAATATAACTATCACATAAAGCATTCTTTTCATGATCCACAAGCATAAAAAATTTATTACTCTCCACACAAGCAAATTTATTCTCATCAATAGTAGTGGGAGCAAACTCAACAAAATAACTAGCATGAGATAGAAAATTAAAATCATGATGACAAGTTTCATGGGTATAATTATTCAAGATAGCATACATGTCATCACCATAATCATCATAGATAGGAGGCATGCCTTCATCACAATAAATTTTCTCATCAAAACTTGGGGGAATAAAAATATCATCTTCTTCAAACATAGCATCCCCAAGCTTATGGATTTGCATATCACTAGCATCATGGATATTCAAAGAATTCATACCAACAATATTGCAATCATGCACATCATCCAAATATTTTGTGCCAAGCATTTTATAGCATTCTTCTTCTAACAATTGAGCACAATTTTCAGATCCATCATTTTCAAGAAAGATATTATAAAGATGATCAATACTATGATGCAACCTCAACTCCATTTTTATGTAGTTTTCTTTTATAAACCAAACTAGTGATAAAAGAAGAAAGTAAAAGACTCGATTGCAAGATCTAAATATATACCTTCAAGCACTCACCTCCCCGGCAACTGCGCCAGAAAAGAGCTTCCTTGTCGGAGTGTGAGTGCCGGTTTCCTCACCTCCCCGGCAACGGCGCCAAAAAAGAGCTTTATGTCTACGATGCAACTTTATTCTTGTAGACACGTGTTGGGCCTCCAAGCGCAGAGTTTTGTAGGACAGTATCAATTTTTTCCTCAAGTGGATGACCTAAGGTTTATCAAGAGGTGTAGGATGAAGATGGTCTGTCTCAAACGACCCTGCAACGAAATACAAGAAATCTCTTGCGTCCCCAACACACCTAATACAATGGCAAATTGTATAGGTGCACTAGTTCGGCAAAGAGATGATGATAAAAGTGTAGTATGGATAGTGGATATGAGTTTTTGTAATCGGAAATTATAAAACAGCAAGGTAACCAATAGTAAGCGGGCACAAAAACGGTATTGCAATGATGGAAAATGAAGCCTGGGTTGCATACTTTCGCTAGTGCAATCTCTCAACAGTGTTAACATAGTTGGATCATATGATTATCCCTCAAAGTGCAATAAAGAATCACTCCCGAGTTCCTATTAGCGGAGAACAAAAGATAGAAATTGTTTGTAGGGTACGAAACCACCTCAAAGCTATTCTTTCCCTTTGATCTATTCAATAGTTCGTACTAAAATAACGCAAAGCTATTCTTTCCGTTCGATATATCCAAGAGTTTGTACTAAAATAACACCATATGACACATATCAACCAACTCTAATGTCACCTAGATACCCCAATGTCACCGCGAGTACCCGTGAGTTAATTATACGATATGCATTAAACAATTTCAGATTCATAATGTTCAATCCACACAAAGAACTACAAGGGGACCCCAAAGTTTGTATCGGAGAAAAGATAATAATAACGTGCATCAACCCCTATGCATAGATTACCCCAATATCACCGCAGGAATCCGCAAATTGAGTGCCATAACATATATCGAGTGAATCAAAATAATACCCCATTATCACCACGGGTATTCATATGCAAGGGATATATCGTGTGTTCTCAAATCTGAATATTCAATCCGACATGACAAAACTTCAAAGGGTAAAGAGTCAATTCATCATAACAAGTCTAGAGAGGGGAGAAACATCATATGATCCATCTATGTTAACAAATCCCATGATACATCAAGATTGTGACATCTCAAGATCACGCGAGAGAGAGAGATTAAACACATAGCTACTGGTACAAACCCTCAGCCCCGAGGATGGACTACTCCCTCCTCATCGTGGTGGCCACCGGGATGATGAAGATGGCCACCAATGATGATTCCCCCCTCCGACAGGGTGCCGGAACGTGGTCTAGATTTGATCTTGTGGATACAAAGGTCTTGTGGCAGCAAAACTTCTGATCTAGGGCTACCACAAAGGGTTTTGGAATATTTGGGATTTTATAGGGTAAAGAGGCAGTCCAGGGGGAACCCTTGGTGGGCACAACCCACCTGGGCGCGCCTGGGGGCCCGGGCGCACCCTGGTGGATTGTGCCCCCCTCAGGGCACCCCGCAGGTGCTGCTCTGGCCCATCCTAGGTGTTCTGGTCCATAAAAATTCTCCAAGGAGTTACACGGTGTTTGGACTCCGTTTGATATTGATTTCCTGCAATGTAAAAAACAAGCAAAAAACTGCAACTGGCACTGGGCACTGGGTCAACGGGTTAATCCCAAAAATTGATATAAAGTTGCTATAAAATGATTGTAAAACATCCAAGAATGATAATACTTAGCATGAATACTTCATAAATTATAGATACGTTGGAGACATATCAGTTTGCTCTTGCTCTTGCTTGTGTTGTTACCCTCGCTCTTCCTCTTGCTTGCGCTGCTGCTCTCGCTCTTGATCTTGCTTGTGTTGCTGCTCCGATTTAGCTAGACTTCAGTCAATTTAATCGACTTTTGGGTCAGTCAATTTTCAGGGGGTGGGGGGCTCACCGGAGTTAAGGAAAAACCAGTCGCAGCGTGAAGGGGGGATCGCCGGTGAAGTACCCCACTATCTATCTTAGGGTTCAGGGTGGGGGCAGTGGTCGCCGGCGGTGGTGGGGCAGTGGCGTGGGGATCGCCGGAGAAAAAGCTCGGCGTGGGCGGGCCAAGAGGGATGGTCGGGGCGGCGGCGGACCGACGGTGGGGAGTGGTTTCGGGGCGGGCGGGGCGGCGAGGCGGCACGGAAGCGCCACCGGCCGGCGGTTTGGCCGGTGGTGGCTGGCGGCTCAGGGGGTGGAGCTTGAAGATGAGCTGCATGCCCTTGATTTCGTATCCAATGGCTAGAAAATTGACTTACTAGAGATGAAAAAGTCAGTCGACTAACGTGTAGCCTCACCCTGCCTGCTACTCTACTCTTGCGTGTGCTGCTACTGCACGAGCAACAGATACTTCTCTCGCTCGAGCCACTGCAGCTGCTACCTGAGATGCAGCTACCCGACCAGCTGCCCCAGCTCTCGCATGCGCTGCTGCTCCTAGCGTTGCTGCTGCTACTACTTTTCTGCTACTAGGGCGTTCAGTTTCGACAGTAAAATCCAGTTTCGACAGCAAAATTCAGTTTCGACAGTTAAATTCAGTTTCGGCAGTTAAATTTAGTTTCAACAGTTAACTTTATAGATGAGCGGCTGATTTTTTTACAGCTAGCACTTTGTGGTTATGTATTTTACCTCATCTATTGGAGATGTTATTAGAATTCCACTCAGGTTAATGTTGTCTCTCTTGTCATGCTTCAGCCTCGCCGTCATACAACTCGCCGGAGCTGCTCCAACAATGAAACCCTCCGTCACAGCGGAGCAGTACCACAGGCTCCATCTCTAGATGCCTAAGATCTTCTACCCCTCCTTCGACAGCCAAATCTGTCGAAGAATCCTCACCGACCAACCCAATCACGCTGAGATCGACATGGCTTCGCCAAAGAGGTTGTACACGTGTTGCATCTCTTTTTTTACTCTACATGTTATATATATTGTCCACTAAGCACACGTAGTAACGTGAAATACGATTAGTTTCTCCTACTATATGACAACCAGTGAGGTGCCAGGCAACTTAGCTATCTGTGATGGGCTCTCTTGAACGCCATCATTATTTATCTCTGCACGTTTGAGCTGTGCATTTCTACATGGGCCTGGGAGTTGAGCTAGTAGGGCAGTGGGCTGGGTCCAAAGTAGTATAAGTAGCACAAAAACATTTTGTTGAGTGTAGGCTTTTCCCTGCTCAAGCCTGCCTACTAGAATCGCCACTGCTTGAAAGGAAAAGTGAAGGAAAAACATAGGAATTGGAAAGTTTCATATGGTACTACTATTAATGCATTTGGTTCAAAGGAATGGAGCAAAGGAAAATTGTAGGATTTGTTCCTTTAGTGTCTCCTTGAAAGAAAAACCATAGGAATTTTAATATCCACTTGTCCTCCTTTCCAAATATCTATTCATGAAGCACGAGATAGTAGCATGATAGCATTATAACCGTACATTTTCTTTTGGTTTGACTTAATCTCACCATGCTTTGTTGCATCCCCTGATCTTCCAATTCTTGTGAACCAAACACCCAGATTGGTAGAAATCTTGTGTTTTTAAATTCTCTATTTTGCATGTGCATTCCTATCCTATTCCTGTGTATTTCCTATCCCTACATTCTTAGAATCCTCAAATTCAAACAAGCCCTTACACAATTACTTATATTACAGATATGTGTCAAAGAAAACCTTGTGTGGTTTGTTCCGCTCCTGATCCACGGTGTTCCACCCCAGCTCAGCATCTTGAACAATGGAAGGGTTCACCACAGCAGGGATCCGCTCTCCAGACTATCTTTCGCCGCCTTAGATCTTCTTCCCCGCTGCCAGCAACCATGACAATTGCACTACCATCATCAACTGAGCAGATGACCTTGAGGACTACACGGGTCCGCAAGAGAGGTCACACTCTTTCGTGTCTGCTTACGTTATGCATCAATTAATATGATGACATGCTACTTTATCGTTCTGTTCACCTATTAGACTCTGAGTCACGTGCAAACTAAGGCCGAAACTTGAGTTTTTAAATGGTTGTGGGGTACATACTGGGGTAGCAATCAATACTATCTGTCTACTATCTGGTTAATCTCGGGTGTCTACTATGAGTTTCATGTTGGGTGCAAACAAACATTAAAGGAGCCATTATATGTAATTTTTTAACTAAATCTATTATTTGCCTTCTATCATTGGTTTTGGGTCTATCCACAGTTTGCTACCATCACTCTGGATTTGTGCATGCACTCCTTACATAATCTCACTATGTTTTATTCCTATGCATGTCAGTTATTGTACACAATGGAACTGAACATGTAGAGAAAAAGAGACGAGCCTTGCATGGCAATAAAATTTCATGCAGACGTCGCTCCACGGTGGGCGCAAAGGCAGCCCCCCTCCACCCATTTCGGATTGCAATCAAGAGGAAGATAATTGTTCCGAGGGGGATTCAGAAGGAGAAGATCACTCATATTTACCCCATGAGGTCTTCGCTCTAACTTGGCATGCTGATGTTGGTAATATCATGCATATGGTGCCTTGCATTGCTTACTTTATACATCAAATATGGCATGTGCTTAGTTTAGACATGATTTGTGTAAATGCCATATGTTTAGTTTCTTTATCGTATATGTGAATCATGCAATGCCATCTTGTTTAGCCAGGCAGAATATATGTGAATTTTGCAAAGCCACCCTGGTTAGCCAGTCATCTTATATGTGAATTATATCATGCCATCATTTTTTATTACGTATTAAAGTTGTAAACAATTTTAGTACATCCAATTACTCTTCCTGTGCATCAGCCATTCGACACGGTCGTGGAAAAATCTGGAGTGGAAACAAGGTCTTTAGAGCAGGCAATATTATCTGATGAAGTGCATGTTTTGCTGGTTACGGATAGCTCCTTAGAGGAGGATTCAGAGATAGATGACCAGTCCTATCCCCCCCCCCCGAGGTGCATGCTCTAACTTGGCAGGGTTATGTTGTTCATATCGTGCGTATGTTGTCTTGCATTGCTATGTCATTTTCTTAGTTTAGACATGCTTTGTGTGAATGCCAAATGTTTAGTGTCTAATTACCATATATGTGAATTATGCAATGCCATCTTGTTGCAAGACATTATATATGTGAATTATGCAATGATATCTTGTTTCAAGGCATTATATATGTGAATTATGCAATGCCATGATGTTTCGCCAAGCGTCATATATGTGAATTATATCATGTCGTCCTTTTTTTGTATTTCTCATTGCCTTTATCGACAATGTTTCTATATTAAACTGCTCTTCCTGTGCATCAGCCATTTGTATTGGTGATGGAGAAATCTAGAGTGAAAACAAGGTCTTCAGAGCAGACAATGCTACCTGCTGAAGCATATATCTTGCTAGTTACAGATAGCTCCTCGGAGGAGGATTCAGAGGCAGATGACCAGTCCTATTATCCCCATGAGTTGTATGCTCAAACTAGGCAGGGTTATATTACTCATATCATGCATATGTTGTATTGAAATGCTTAGTTTTTATGTCATATACACAATATTGAATGCCATCTCCTTAGTTGACACATCATATATGTGATTGCCCTCTGCTCACTTGCTTAGTGTATAAATCATATATTTGAATTATATCATGCCATGATGTTTACATAGATAGCATGTATCTAAATTATGGCATGCCAACCCATTTTCTAAAGACATAATATAGTTATATCAGCTCATCCTGTTTACATAGTCATCATATTTTGAATTATGTCATTCTATCCGTGAATTATATCATGCCATCATGTTTCCATCGATGACATGATTGTGACTTATGGCATGCCAACCACTTTAATAGACACATCATATAGTTATATCATGTCATCCTGTTTACATAGTCATCATATTTTGAAGTATGTCATTCTATCATGTTTAGTTAGCCATCATACATGTGAAATTGTGTCATGCTATCCTGTTTAATTAGCCATCATATATGTGAAATTATGTCATGCTATTCTATTTGGTAAGACAACATAAATGTGAATTATTTCATGCCCTATTTTCTTCCCTACTATCCATTGCACCTGCCTATCTTACAATGTCTGTACATTCAATTACTTTTCTTGTTTATCAGCCATTTGAATTGGAGGGCGTATCTGTGGGAGTAAAAATACGGCATTCAGAAAAGATCATGCTACCGGTCGATGCAGATAGAACCACGGTTGTACTTGCCCAAGAACCAGCCCCACCACACATAACCCACACTCACGCAGATTGTACCTACCCAGTTGGACAGAGAACCAGCTACACCCCTTCTAACCCCAACCCCAGCAGATAGTAACCCACTTCCAGTTGACACAACACCGTCTCCACCATAGAGCACCCAAACACGAGCATTTAGTAAGGCAACTGCAATGCCTAAAGCAGAGGACCACCACTCCGAACCCCAAGTCAACTCTTAAAGCAGAAGAAGAATTGTTCTCAGGTCAGATTCCATAGCTATGGTTCATACTCCTTTGCTCTTGCATCACTGTATTTACTCATACCAACTAATTTCAAATTTGAAGGATGCAATTGAAACTCCAATGGCGCAATAGGTATGTTTTAAACCAGTTTCTTTAACGTGCTTGCTATTGTAACTTGCTCTATGTTGATTTCAGTTTCAATTGAATAAACAGCTATGTTCTCATGCCATGCACATTACAAGTGTTGTTATTGTTGTGTAGTTTCCCACACTTATATTCTGTGTATGCTGCTTTGTCTTAAATAGATACGATTTGAACTGTCTCTATCTTGATTTGGCAATATAAACTAGAATGATATAGACCATACATTGAACATACTACATAGATATGTTTTTTCATGATGTTATCCAGTCCACCTTACTACTGAACTGGTTTACCAAAATGAGTTTCATATACAAAATGGTAAACATGTGGTGTGTCTGTTTGTTTCTCTTTTAGAATGCGAATAAAATATTGGAGAAGAGTACCCTGTTATGCAATGGTAAAGAAGTAATGCAAATAAGGTTCAAGATAGTGGGACATCCCTATTGATCTCCAAGAAAGCTGATAAAAACTATATTGAAGTCATGTCTTGATGTAGTGTTCGAGTTACTGGCTACTACTGCTGGCACCAGCTCTTCAAATTCGCTGCCTGAATCAGTTCGGCTTCTTGAGTCTCAACTTCAGTTTGAAAGACATCAATCAGATGTTATGCGATAGGAAGCCGAAGGACTGAGGAAGTCCCTGCAGAATTCAGATGCATACTTTCTGGTGCAACAGCAGGTGCTGGAGGATTTAAGCGCCAAACAAGAGAAAGTTAATAAGCTTGCTAAGCATCTTGCCAGCATTATGGGTACCCAAGATATTGTTTCTTGAGTTCTTCTAAAGTGGTTTCAATTATGTACTTTTTTGCTGCGGTGTTTATTTGCAGTGGTCGCCAACTTTGACAACCAGTGTATGTGATATGATGCTTTGTTCCTTTATTTGCACTGGTGGCGAACTTGGATGCCCAGTGGATGTAATATGTGTAATAGTCGTGATAGCATAGTGTAAGTTTCTTGCTTATTTATTTCCTTGATGTCTTGTTTATTTGTTTGCTTGTAGTCAGTGCATTTCTTTTTCCGCGGTTTGCTAGTGGCCGCAATAACCTATTTTGGAAAATAGGCCACAATAACCACGGGCTACATATTTACTGTAGTGACCCTGGGCCTCCTACGGTCCGTAGAAACAATGGGCCTACTACGGGCCGTATCATCAATGGGCCTTCTATGGGCCGTATGATCGATTGGCCAAACATGGGCTAATAACAGACCGCATTATGGGACGTAAACGGGCTAGAGTTGGAATCGTCTGTGCATGGGCCGACCATAATGGGCCATTGTTAATCGGCCATATTTGATGACGCTATGAAAACGGCCCAATGGATAACGGGCCACAAACGGGCCGACTGTAATCACGGGCTGAATTTGGCCAAAAGCAGAAAGGGACAGTAACGGGCCGTAAGTAACCGAATGTTGGAAGTGAGCCAAGAATAAATGGGCCCTGATAAGGCCGAAAGATAACATGGGCTGGATATGGCCCAATGGAATAATGGGTCGTTAATGGGTATAAAGTGATACAATGTTCATTACGGGCCAGATTCACCACAGGCCTTTAATGGGCCAAGAGTTACAAAGGGCCTCATATGGGCCGAAAGACATCATGGGCCCTACATCGGTCGGAAGTTAAAACGGGCTGGAACCATATTGGATGGCCCAAATGACGCTACTGTGCCTAATTCAGATAGGCTGTAATGGGCCCTGGGTTAGCGGGCTGTAAATGGGCTATATGTGAACAGGCTGCTAACAGGCTTTCTATGGGCCGGCCCGCTACCTTTTGACCAAGTCAAACGGGTCAGCCTTTTCACAGGAATGGGCCCTTGTTGGGCCGTGCCACGTATCGACGTATCATAGGTGCCTTCGATCCAATGAGTGGATGACATCTATCCCAACGGTGAGCCAACACGTGTTTCCTCCAACCAATGATGATTTTACACATGGAAAATCCACATTGGTCGTGGCTGTTAGCGGGTTATCGGATCGAAAATCGGACCCGATAGCTTAACGGCGACCCATTACGGTGGATGCCATGTGTCGGTCACCTTTGACGAAAGCACTTCCATGACGCGCGATTTACCGTCATGGAAGTGGACACTTCCGTGATGATAATTTTGGTAATGTCATGGAACACTTCTACGATAGCACAGGTATGACTATCTTGATTCTATCATAAAATCGTCATGGATGTACATGCATGACAGAAAACGCGACCTACTGTGACAAACACGTATCATCACGGAAGTGTATTTTTTTGTAGTGAATGTCGATGCTGGACTTGCTTGAGGAATCAACGCTTCGACGCTCTGTGCATTATGCCATTACCTGTTCTGGATGATCAATTTTGTAAAGAAATTAGTCATTGATCAATTCACTAATTAGATGGTTTAATGGAAAAATGTATACCAGTAACTATCAAACAACCTCCTGTTTTTCAGAATAGGCCTCTACCACTCCTCGATCATACTCCCACTTCATGTGTTCTACACACAGGCACAACAAAGCTTTAAGAAATATCAATCTTCACAGAGACTGAGAAATCTTCATCAGCAAGTGATCCTTGGAAATCTCACTGAGAAGGGCGTAGAAACATAAGACATGAGACCTATAAAATTGCAGATAGAAGTGTGATATATGAAGAACCATTTTCTAACAATAGTTCCCCATCCTTCATGACAGAAGAAACTTAATATGATACCAAATAAGGCATAAAAAGTATTTGCTAGAATTACCGACCATGTATGCGAGTAGTAATGTGAGTCATTTTTCTTCCTGTAACACATATATATTTTGCATTAAGAACAATACACATGCCTCCACCTTCCAGATGAGGTGCATAGGTTGGCTTGTCCTTGCCTTGAGGCACAATGGCTATTTGGGATGCCACATGACACTCATACTGGGTAGTCATTTGGGGATTTTAACTGCAATGTTAGTTTCATTTTCCAGTGAGAGCCAAAGAGTTGCAGATTCTTTCACTCAAACTATAAGCTGGACGCTGATACGTCCATTTTGCATCATGCTTTAATATCAATATTTATTGCATTATGGGCTGTCATTATACTTTATATCTCAATATTTATGGCTATTCTCTCTTATTTTACAAGGTTTACCATGAAGAGGGGGAATGCCGGCAGCTGGAATTCTCGCCGGAAAAGGAGCAAACGTTGGAAACCTATTCTGCACAACTCCAAAAGTCCTGAAATTCCATGAAACAACTTTTTGGATTTATTAAGAATTTATGAGCAAAAGAAAAAGGCCAGGGGTCCCACACCCTGTCTAGGAGACAGGGGGCGCGCCCCCCTTATAGGGCGCATCCCCCTATCTCCTGGGCCCCCTGGTGGGCCTCCGGTGTCCATCTTCTGCTATATCATCACTTTTACCCTGGAAAAAATCGTGGGCAAGCTTATGGGACGAAACTCCGCCGCCATGAGGCGGAACCTTGGCGGAATCAATCTAGGGCTCTGGCGGAGCTGTTCTGCCGGGGACACTTCCCTCCGGGAGGGGGAAATCATCACCAACGTCATCACCAACGATCCTCTCATTGGGAGGGGGTCAATCTCCATCAACATCTTCACCAGCACCATCTCCTCTCAAAACCCTAGTTCATCTCTTGTATCCAATCTTGTATCAAAACCACAAATTGGTACCTGTGGGTTGCTAGTAGTGTTGATTACGCCTTGTAGTTGATGCTAATTGGTTTACTTGGTGGAAGATCATATGTTCAGATCCTTTATGCATATTATTACTCCTCTGATTATGAACATGAATATGCTTTGTGAGTAGTTACGTTTGTTCCTGAGGACATGGGTGAAGTCTTGCTATTAGTAGTCATGTGAATTTGGTATTCGTTCGATATTTTGATGAGATGTATGTTGTCTTTCCTCTAGTGGTGTTATGTGAACGTCGACTACATGACACTTCACCATTATTTGGGCCTAGAGGAAGGCATAGGGAAGTAATAAGTAGATGATGGGTTGCTAGAGTGACAGAAGCTTAAACCCTAGTTTATGTGTTGCTTCGTTAGGGGTTGATATGGACCCATATGTTTAATGTTGTGGTTAGGTTTACCTTAATACTCCTTTTTGTAGTTGCGGATGCTTGCAATAGGGGTTAATCATAAGTGGGATGCTTGTCCAAGTTAGGGCAGTACCCAAGTGCCGGTCCACCCACATATCAAATTATCAAAGTACCGAACGCGAATCTTATGAACGTGATGAAAACTAGCTTGACGATAATTCCCAATGTGTCCTCGGAGCTCTTCCTCATTATTAGAATTTGTCCAGGCTTATCCTTTGCTACATAAAGGATTGGGCCACCTTGCTGCACTTTATTTACTTTATTTACTTTTTGCTCGTTACTATTTATCTTATCACAAAACTATCTATCACCTACTTTTTTAGTGCTTGCAGAGAAAACCTTACTGAAAATTGCTTATCATTTCCTTCTGCTCCTCGTTGGGTTCGACACTCTTACTTATCGAAAGGACTATGATAGATCCCCTACACTTGTGGGTCATCAAGACTCTTTTCTAGTGCTGTTGCCAGGGAGTGTAGCGCTTTTTGTGAGTGGAACTTGGTAAGGAAACATTTATATAGTGTGCTGAAATTTTCTGTTACTTGCCACTATGGAAACTAATCCTTTGAGGGGCTTGTTTGGGGTATCTTCACCCCAACTAGAAGAGCAAAGATATGCTCCTCAACCTACTGAACCTTATGAAAATATTCACTTTGAGATTCCTTCGGGTATGATAGAAAAACTGCTAGCTAATCCTTTTGCAGGAGACGGAACTTTGCATCCCGACTTACACCTTATCTTTGTGGATGAAGTTTGTGGATTATTTAAGCTTGCAGGTATCCCCGATGATGTTGTCAAAAGGAAGGTCTTCCCTTTATCTTTGAAGGGAGATGCAATGACATGGTATAGGCTATGTGATGATACGAGATTTTGGAATTATAAGCGACTGAAGTTGGAATTTCACCAGAAGTTCTATCCTATGCATCTTGTTCATCGTGATCGTAATTACATATATAATTTCTGGCCTCGCGAAGGAGAAAGCATCTCTCAAGCTTGGGGGAGGCTTAAGTCAATGTTATATTCATGCCCCAATCATGAGCTCTCTCGGGAAATGATTATTCAGAATTTTTATGCTCGGCTTTCTCTTGATAATCGCAACCTGCTCGATACTTCCTGTGCTGGTTCCTATATGCTGAAGACTATTGATTTCAAATGGGACTTATTGGAAAGAATTAAACACAACTCTGAAGATTGGGGTTCCGACGATGGTAAGGAGTCAGGTATGACACCTAAGTTCGATTGTGTTAAATCTTTTATGGATACCGATGCTTTCCGTGGATTTAGCTCTAAGTATGGACTTGACTCTGAGATAGTAGCTACTTTTTGTGAAACTTTTGCTACTCACGTTGATCTCCCTAAAGAGAAGTGGTTTAAATATAATCCTCCTGTTGAAGTGAAAGTAGTTGCACCTATTACAGTCGAAGAAAAGACTATTACATATAGTGATCCTATTATTCCTACTGCTTATGTCGAAAAACCTCCTTTTCCTGTTAGGATAAAAGATCATGTTAAAGCTTCAACTGTTGTTCGTAAGAGTAATACTAGGACTTATACACCTCCTGAGCAAATTAATGTTGAACCTGGTATTGCTATGATTAAAGATCTCTTGGATGAGGACTTAGATGGGCATGTTATCTCTTTCTTGGGTGAAACTGCTAATATTGCTAGACCCGATACTAAGACACGTAGACCTGTTGTAGGCACGCCTGTTATTTCTGTTAAAATAGGAGATCATTGTTATCATGGCTTATGTGATATGGGTGCTAGTGCTAATGCGATACCTTATGATCTTTATAAAGAAATTATGCACGATATTGCACCTGTTGAATTAGAAAACATTGATGTTACTATTAAGCTTGCTAATAGGGACACCATTAAACCTATTGGGATTGTTAGAGATGTTGAAGTCTTGTGTGGGAAGATTAAATACCCTGCTGATTTTCTTGTTCTTGCTTCCCCACAAGATGATTTTTGTCCCATTATTTTTGGTAGACCCTTCTTGAATACTGCTAGTGCTAAGATTAATTGTGAAAAGAATATTGTCACTGTTGGCATAGATGGTATGTCTCATGAGTTTAATTTCGCTAAGTTTAGTAGACAACCTCGTGAAAGGGAACCACCTAGTAAGGATGAAATTATTGGTCTTGCTTCCATTGCTGTTCCTCCAACTGATCCGTTAGAACAATATTTGTTAGACCATGAAAACGATATGTTTATGAAGGAAAGGGAAGAAATAGATGAAGTGTTCCTTAAACAAGAACCTATGCTAAAACATAACCTTCCCGTTGAAATTCTTGGGGATCCCCCTCCACCCAAGGGTGATCCCGTGTTCGAACTCAAACCCTTACCTGATAATCTCAAGTATGCTTATCTTGATGAAAAAGAAATATATCCTGTTATTATTAGTGCTAACCTTTCAGAGAAAGAAGAAGAAAGATTATTGAAAACTCTGAAGAAGCACCGAGCTGCTATTGGATATACTCTGGATGATCTTAAGGGCATTAGTCCCACATTATGTCAACACAAAATTTCAGTGGAGAAAGATGCCAAACCAGTTAGAGATCCTCAAAGACGATTAAATCCCAAAATGAAGGAAGTGGTAAGAAAGGAGATTCTAAAACTCCTTGAGGCAGGTATTATTTATCCCGTTGCTGATAGTGAATGGGTAAGCCCTGTCCATTGTGTCCCTAAAAAGGGAGGTATTACCGTTGTTCCTAATGATAAAGATGAATTGATCCCGCAAAGAATTATTACAGGCTATAGGATGGTAATTGATTTCCGTAAGTTAAATAAAGCTACTAAGAAAGATCATTACCCTTTACCTTTTATTGATCAAATGCTAGAAAGGCTATCCAAACACACACATTTTTGCTTTCTAGATGGTTATTCTGGCTTCTCTCAAATACCTGTGTCCGCGAAGGATCAATCTAAAACTACTTTTACTTGCCCTTTTGGTACTTTTGCTTATAGACGTATGCCTTTTGGTTTATGTAATGCACCTGCTACCTTTCAAAGATGCATGATGGCTATATTTTCTGATTTTTGTGAAAAGATTTGTGAGGTATTCATGGATGACTTCTCCGTCTATGGATCCTCTTTTGATGATTGTTTGAGCAACCTTGATCGAGTTTTGCAGAGATGCGAAGACACTAGTCTCGTCCTGAATTGGGAAAAGTGTCACTTTATGGTTAATGAAGGCATTGTCTTGGGGCACAAGATCTCCGAGAGAGGTATTGAAGTTGATAAAGCCAAAGTTGATGCTATTGAAAAGATGCCATGTCCCAAGGACATAAAAGGTATAAGAAGTTTCCTTGGTCATGCCGGCTTTTATAGGAGGTTCATTAAGGACTTTTCTAAAATCTCTAGGCCTCTGACTAATTTATTGCAAAAAGATATTCCTTTTGTCTTTGATGATGATTGTGTAGAAGCATTTGAAACACTTAAGAAAGCTTTGATCACTGCACCTATTGTTCAGCCACCTGATTGGAATTTACCTTTTGAAATTATGTGCGATGCTAGTGATTATGCTGTAGGTGTTGTTTTAGGGCAAAGAGTCGATAAGAAATTGAATGTTATCCAGTATGCTAGTAAGACTCTTGATACTGCCCAGAGAAATTATGCTACTACTGAAAAAGAGTTCTTAGCAGTTGTGTTTGCATGTGATAAGTTTAGACCTTATATTGTTGATTCCAAAGTTACTATTCACACTGATCATGCTGCTATTAAATATCTTATGGAAAAGAAAGATGCTAAGCCTAGACTCATTAGATGGGTTCTCTTGCTCCAAGAATTTGACTTGCATATTATTGATAGAAAGGGAGCTGAGAACCCCGTTGCAGACAACTTGTCTAGGTTAGAGAATGTTCTTGATGACCCACTGCCTATTAATGATAGTTTTCCTGATGAACAATTAGCGGTTGTCAATGCTTCTCGTACTGCTCCTTGGTATGCTGATTATGCTAATTACATTGTTGCTAAATATATACCGCCTAGTTTCACATACCAGCAAAAGAAAAAGTTCTTTTATGATTTAAGACATTACTTCTGGGATGATCCACACCTTTATAAAGAAGGAGTAGATGGTATTATTAGACGTTGTGTGCCTGAGCATGAACAGGAACAAATCCTACGCAAGTGTCACTCTGAATCTTATGGAGGACACCACGCTGGAGATAGAACTGCACACAAGGTACTACAATCTGGTTTTTATTGGCCTACTCTCTTCAAAGATGCTCGTAAGTTTGTCTTATCTTGTGATGAATGTCAAAGAATAGGTAACATTAGTAGACGTCAAGAAATGCCTATGAATTATTCTCTTGTTATTGAACCGTTTGATGTTTGGGGCTTTGATTATATGGGACCTTTTCCTGCCTCCAATGGTTATACACATATTTTAGTTGCTGTTGATTACGTTACTAAGTGGGTAGAAGCTATTCCAACTAGTAGTGCTGATCATAACACTTCTATTAAAATGCTTAAAGAAGTTATTTTTCCGAGGTTTGGAGTCCCTAGATATCTTATGACTGATGGTGGTTCACACTTTATTCATGGTGCTTTCCGTAAGATGCTTGCTAAGTATGATGTCAATCATAGAATCGCATCTCCTTATCACCCGCAGTCTAGTGGTCAAGTAGAGTTGAGCAATAGAGAGCTCAAATTAATTTTGCAAAAGACTGTGAATAGATCTAGAAAGAATTGGTCCAAAAAACTTGATGATGCATTATGGGCCTATAGAACTGCATACAAAAATCCTATGGGTATGTCTCCATATAAGATGGTTTATGGAAAAGCATGTCATTTACCTCTTGAACTTGAACATAAAGCATATTGGGCTATTAAAGAGCTCAATTATGACTTCAAACTTGCCGGTGAGAAGAGGTTGTTTGATATTAGCTCACTTGATGAATGGAGAACCCAAGCATATGAGAATGCCAAGCTTTTCAAAGAAAAAGTCAAACGCTGGCATGATAAGAGGATACAAAAGCGTGAGTTTAACGTAGGAGATTATGTGTTATTATTCAACTCTCGTTTAAGATTTTTTGCAGGAAAACTTCTCTCAAAATGGGAAGGTCCCTACGTTATCGAGGAGGTCTATCGTTCTGGTGCTATAAAAATCAACAACTTCGAAGGCACAAATCCGAGGGTGGTAACGGTCAAAGAATTAAACATTATATTTCAGGTAATCCTATCAATGTTGAAACTAACATTATTGAAACCATAACCCCTGAGGAATACATAAGAGACACTTTCTAGAACGTTCCAGACTCCGAAAAGGCATAGGTACGTGGTACGGTAAGTAAACCGACTCCAAAACAACTCTAATGGCAATTTTTATCAGTTTTGGATTATTTAAGAATTTTAGGTAGAAAGAAGTAGTCCGAAAGGGACACGAGGCTCCCACGAGAGAGGAGGGCGCCCCCCCCCCCCCTGTAGGGCGCGCCCCCTGTCTCGTGGGCACCTCGTGTGCCTCCCGGACTCTGTTTTATTGTATGTTACGTATTTTGGTCGGTTAAAATTCATTATATATACTCCCGAAGGTTTTGACCACTTTATCACGCAAATATTTTTTGTTTTCGTTTTGAGCTGTTTTTGTTTCAGATCTAGAGCCACATGTCATCTCCAAGCGGTTCCAAGGACAAGTTTTTCGAGAGGGTTATTAACCCCTATCTCGCGGAGGTGCTGCATCACCCTCAAACCATTGAGATGCACGAGGGGGTGCTGCACATCCGCGATGTGGATGGACCAAGGCGTGCCGGGAGCATGGAGACAAAGCTCGAAGCCATGGAGCAAGAAGTTTTCAAGTGTCAAGGGATGGTGGAGCGTGGACTCAACGCCAACCAGATGATGATCACGGAGTTCACCAACAACCACAAGCTGGATGCCAAAGTCATTGGGGAGACCATCTTCAAGCTTCAAGAGAAAATCGAGCACCTCCAAGCCCAGATTTATGACCTGCAAAACCAGAACTGTGAGTATGAATATAGATTCAAGCGAATGAGTTTGGCTGCAGATTTAAGGATCCCGGAGACTCGATCATCCTTTTATGATGGAGAGCCTATGCCTTGGAAGACGGACGACAAGCCTACATCATCAACAACCCACTTCACCACCTCCGAAGAAATAATCACATGGGTATGGGCACTCCCCTTGGCAACTGCCAAGCTTGGGGGAGGTGCCCCGGTATCGTATCACCATCACACTCCTATCTTTACCGCTTTATTTAGTTCGATCCTTTTAGTAGTATCTTGATCTAGTAGATTGAAGTTTTGATATCAAGTAGTTTTGAGTTTTGCATTGTGATCTCTTTATGTAAGCGAGTCCGTGTGCTATCTATAATAAAGATTAGTGTTGAGTCAAGGGCTTTGCTATGTTGCTATGATCTTGAGAAAGTAGAAAGAACAAAAGAGTTCATATTGATCTTATGGATAGTGATAACTTCACACATAGAAAGTATGAGGCATAAAAATTGTTGAGAGTTGATGAACGTAGCCTTGGTCATCGTTGCAATTAATAGGAAGTGATAAGGAAAGAGGGGTTCACATATAGATATATTATCTTGGACATCTTTTATGATTGTGAAGCACTCATTAAGTATGACATGCTAAAAGAGTTGATGTTGGACAAGGAAGACAACGTAATGGTTTATGTTTTCCGACATCTCAGTTAAAGTATATTGTCATTGACCTTCCAAACATGTTGAGCTTGCCTTTCCCCCTCTTGCTAGCCAAATTCCTTGCACCAAGTAGAGATACTACTTGTGCTTCCAAATATCCTCAAACCCAGTTTTGCCATGAGAGTCCACCATACCTACCTATGGATTGAGTAAGATCCTTCAAGTAAGTTGTCATCGGTGCAAGCAATAAAAATTGCTCTCTAAATATGTATGACTTATTAGTGCAGAGAAAATAAGCTTTGTACGAACTTGTTGTGGAAGTAATAAAAGCGACGGATTGCATAATAAAGGTCCACATACAAGGGGCAATATAAAGTGACGTTCTTTTGCATTAAGATTTCGTGCATCAACCCTAAACGCGCATGACAACCTCTGCTTCCCTCTGCGAAGGGCCTATCTTTTACTTTATGTTTTTACTTTATGCTTGAGTCAAGGTGATCCTCACCTTTCCCTTTTTCATTTTATCCTTTGGCAAGCTCCTCGTGTTTGAAAGATCATGATACATATATCCAATTGGATGTAAGTTGGCATAGGCTATTATTGTTGACATCACCTAAAGGTGAATACGTTGGGAGGCAACACAATAAGCCCCTATCTTTCTCAGTGTCCGGCTGAAACTCTATAACCACAAGTATTGCGTGAGTGTTAGCAATTATGGGAGACTACGAGATAGTTGAGTATGTGAGCTTGTTGAAAAGCTCTATTATTGACTCTTTCTGATGTTACGATAAATTGCAATTGCTTCAATGACTGAGATTATAGTTTGTTAGTTCCCAATGAAGTTTATGAACCATACTTGACATTGTGAATTGCTTATTACTTGAGCATAGG
The DNA here is from genome assembly GCF_018294505.1 of Triticum aestivum. NCBI lineage: Eukaryota > Viridiplantae > Streptophyta > Magnoliopsida > Poales > Poaceae > Triticum > Triticum aestivum. Next base: position 87,618,539 of record NC_057798.1, read on the forward strand.
AAATCATATGACAAAATCTATATATGTTGCTGTTATTAGAATGATCATGATGCCCTCATGTCCGTATTTTATTTTTATCGACACCTCTATCTCTAAACATGTGGACATATTTTTCGATTTCGGCTTCCGCTTGAGGACAAGCGAGGTCTAAGCTTGGGGGAGTTGATACGTCCATTTTGCATCATGCTTTTATATCAATATTTATTGCATTATGGGCTGTCATTACACATTATATCTCAATACTTATGGCTATTCTCTCTTATTTTACAAGGTTTACCATGAAGAGGGGGAATGCCGGCAGCTGGAATTCTGGCTGGAAAAGGAGCAAACGTTGGAAACCTATTCTGCACAACTCCAAAAGTCCTGAAACTCCACGAAACAACTTTTTGGATTTATTAAGAATTTATGAGCAAAAGAAATAGGCCAGGGGGCCCACACCCTACCCAGGAGACAGGGGGCGCCCCCCTATAGGGCGCGCCCCCTATCTCCTGGGCCCCCTGGTGGGCCTCCGGCGTCCATCTTCTGCTATATCATCACTTTTACCCTGGAAAAAATCGTGGGCAAGCTTACGGGACGAAACTCCGCCGCCACGAGGCGGAACCTTGGCGGAATCAATCTAGGGCTCTGGCGGAGCTGTTCTGCCGGGGACACTTCCCTCCGGGAGGGGGAAATCATCACCAACGTCATCACCAACGATCCTCTCATCGGGAGGGGGTCAATCTCCATCAACATCATCACCAACACCATCTCCTCTCAAAACCCTAGTTCATCTCTTGTATCCAATCTTGTATCAAAACCACAAATTGGTACCTGTGGGTTGCTAGTAGTGTTGATTACTCCTTGTAGTTGATGCTAATTGGTTTACTTGGTGGAAGATCATATGTTCAGATCCTTTATGCATATTATTACTCCTCTGATTATGAACATGAATATGCTTTGTGAGTAGTTACGTTTGTTCCTGAGGACATGGGTGAAGTCTTGCTATTAGTAGTCATGTGAATTTGGTATTCGTTCGATATTTTGATGAGATGTATGTTGTCTTTCCTCTAGTGGTGTTATGTGAACGTCGACTACATGACACTTCACCATTATTTGGGCCTAGAGGAAGGCATAGGGAAGTAATAAGTAGATGATGGGTTGCTAGAGTGACAGAAGCTTAAACCCTAGTTTATGCGTTGCTTCGTTAGGGGTTGATATGGACCCATATGTTTAATGTTGTGGTTAGGTTTACCTTAATACTCCTTTTTGTAGTTGCGGATGCTTGCAATAGGGGTTAATCATAAGTGGGATGATTGTCCAAGTTAGGGCAGTACCCAAGTGCCGGTCCACCCACATATCAAATTATCAAAGTACCGAACACGAATCATATGAACGTGATGAAAACTAGCTTGACGATAATTCCCAATGTGTCCTCGGGAGCTCTTTCCTCATTATTAGAATTTGTCCAGGCTTATCCTTTGCTACATAAAGGATTGGGCCACCTTGCTGCACTTTATTTACTTTATTTACATTTTGCTCATTACTATTTGTCCTATCACAAAACTATCTATCACCTACTATTTCAGTGCTTGCAGAGAAAACCTTACTGAAAACCGCTTATCATTTCCTTCTGCTCCTCGTTGGGTTCGACACTCTTACTTACCGAAAGGACTATGATAGATCCCCTACACTTGTGGGTCATCAGACGCAAGAAAGAATCATACTGGACAATTATTAGAGGATTTCAACTCCAGGGCTACTTTATTTCTTAGGCAGGATCAAAGGGTTGCAACTTCTTTCTCCCAATCCAACATGAATCATCTTATTTGCAGTCCGCCATGGCAGACGGCAAAGGCACCAAAGGAGGATGGCAAAGCTCTTTGCCGTCTGCCACCGACGGCAAACCTGCCCGGCAAAGAGGATGACGGTAAACAAGTCTTTACCGTCTGCTTTCTCAAAGCGGACAGGAAAGAACCTTTACCGTCCGTGGCATATGGCAAAGAACACGGATGGCAAAAACCGTTCGTTAGCCATGTTAGGTGGCTAATGGCGCCCTTTGCCGTCCGCCAGCTGACGGTAAAACGTGCTTCGACACGTCACCCTGCGTGCCCCGCGTCGCCCGATGAAACTGATGCGCGCGTCGTCCGGTCAAACTAACACCTCGGCCACCCCCCCCCCCCCCCCCCCGATGCCCTGTCCCATTCATGGTCACCTCGCCTTCCACCCCCCGCCGCCCCATCCTGAGGCGCCGGCATTAATGAGAAGTAATGTTGGCGTCGGCCCGGCCACCCGCCTCCCGTCGCCCGGACGGCTATAAAGACCCCGCCCCAGCGTTGTCCCCCCATACCCGACCTCATACCCCACCCTCATGCCGCCGACGAGAACCAGCGCAGCGCCGGCGATGTCCTACCACCACGGGAGCAGCAGCGCCGACGGTGAAACGACGCCCCGAGCTCCTGGCCGTCCAGCCTCGGCAACCTGAAGACGACGGAGCTGTGCTGGTACGACCTGCTCATGTCGCCGGGCTGCAGTCTTCCCCGGCAATGGAAGATAAGGGTCGTCGTCTATCCAACGCTCAGCTCGGGTGCGACGGCGAAGGAGCTCTGGACCCACCACGGCGGCCGGCACAACATCGTCGGCCGTCACACCTTCTGGAAGGGGAAAGCGTATGATGAGGTCAACGCCGCCTTCCGGCTGGCGGAGGCCAGTGTCACCCCCGACCTCATGGGCGCGATCGGCCTCCTTCGCGCCCCGGTACCGGCGCACGGCCCAGCCGTGCAGGAGCACCATCATGGAGCTGCGCGCCGCAAGCCAGCACCCCGACGGCGGCGCCGGCACCCACACCCCCCTGCCGTGGAGCTGCCGTCGGAACAGGTGGTCCTGCGGGAGGACAATGACTCGGATGACACTACGGGCTGGCACGTCGCCCAACGGCCGTCGGAAGCGGCGGTGGCGGCTATGAGGGAGGTCGCCGAGGTTGTGGCCGTAATCGAACCCACCATGACCATGGCCGCAGAGCAGGCCGCAATGGCGCCAATGGAGGATGATGAGGCCACGATGGCGCCAACAGAGGATGAGGAGGCGGCGGAGCAGCAGGAGGATGACGACCTAGTCGACTGGGATGACACCGCCAACTGCAGCAGCGACGACGGCGGTGACGATGGTGTTGTCGTGATCGACCTAGCGGCTTGCGACGAGGATTTTTAATTTTGTTTAAATGCTATGTAAAATATATGTATATATGGAATGAGAAAAAATGTGTTTGATTAAAATTTTACCCGGATCGCCGGCGGCATGCACGAGCGACGGAGCGTTGGGTGGGAGGGGTGGGAGCTGTGTGGGATGGGGCGGAGCAGCGGGCCAGGGCGGCGGGCCGTCCGGGGTGGCGTGGGGTCGACGGCGGCGGGGGGGTGCTGTCGGGGTAGGAGAGAAGGGGGTGGGAGACAGGGTCAGGGTTAGGGCAGGGGCACGTCGTTAGGTAGAGGAGGGGCGGGAGACAGGGTTAGGGTTAGGGTGGGGGCGGGGGTGCGCCATTAGGTAGGTTCTTTTTGTCGTCCGCTAGGCGATAGAAAAGATTTGGCTAATGGTAAAAGCTACTTTGCCGTCGGCTAGAGGACGGCAAATAAATGGCGACGGCAAACTGTGTCTTTGCTATCAGCTAGTTCTTTGCCGTCAGCTTCTCGTGAGCGGACGACAAAGGCCTTCTTTGCCGTCAGCAAGCTGACGACAAAGAATAGGCTGACGGCAAATTCTCTGATTCCAGTAGTGAACGAGTGAATCTGCACCCAATCAAAGTAAGCATCAGATGGGATGTGTGATGGAGTAAAGAGGGATGGGATGGGATTGGATTAGGAGAAGCACGGCCCAAAGTAAAACAAGTTAACCAAACCTCATTCAGTCCAACATACCAAACCTAAAAGCGCAACAAACTTATCCAGACCCATCGCCGTCAGCGGGCTTGGCGGGCACGTCCATCCCTTGTGCGCCACCAGCCTCTCCACCGCAAACAGTCTCCCCTGCACCTGCGGGGCTCTCCTGCTCCTCCTCTTCTTCCTCCTCCCATCCTTCTAAGACCACCACACCGGCACCCAAACGGAGTTTAGAGAACAGCGGAACTAGATGGTGCATTGATCATAGGGGAGCGCCAGGGCACGGCGGAGGAGAAGAATCTAGGATAGGGGAGGCGGCGGCAGGCAAGAGGTAGTGTGGGAGAAAGAGGGAAGAGGAGAGGAGGAGGCTACAGCAAAGAGGGAAGGCGTCGTAGCCTTGTGGAGTCATGAGCGAGATCCGAGATAGGTTAGGCCAATCCCATTGCGTTGGTTTTATCGTTTCTTATCTGACATGGCAAGTGCGAGAGGACGCCCCTCACGCGTACCTTATTGTCTCGTATGGGTACAAAGTCTTCTCTAAAACTTCTAGAGAGATTCACAACACACTCTTCACGTTGTCAACTAGCAACAGCAACAACAACCACAAGAGGCAAGTTTTGAGCAAAGTAGAGTTTACACAGCTTATGTCCACTTCAGCATTTTGCAAACTAGTCTTAAAGTGTGTAGGATTGAAAGTAGGTCTAGAGGGGGTGATTAGACTACTTGACAAATAAAAAATCTATCGTTTTACCAATTTTCAGTCTTCGGAGATTTTAATAACTTAGCACAAGTCAAGCAATCAACCTACACATGCAATTCTAAGAGTATAGCAGTGGAAAGTAAAACATTGCATATGAAGGTAAAGGGAAGGGTTTGGAGAAGGCAAACGCAATGTATACACGGAGTTTTTGGCATGGTTCCATAGGTGGTGCTATCGTACATCCACGTTGATGAAGACTTCAACCCACGAAGGGTACGGTTGTGCGAGTCCATGGAGGGCTCCACCCATGAAGGGTCCATGAAGAAGCAACCTTGTCTATCCCACTATGGCCATCGCCCACGAAGGACTTGCCTCACTCAGGTAGATCTTCACGAAGTAGGCGATCTCCTTGCCCTTACAAACTCCTTGGTTCAACTCCACAATCTTCTCGGAGGCTCCCAAGTGACACCTAACCAATCTAGGAGACACCACTCTCCAAAAAGGTAATAGATGGTGTGTTGATGATGAACTCCTTGCTCTTGTACTTCAAATAATAGCTTCTCCAATACTCAACTCTCTGGTGGAAAGAAGATTTGAGTGGAAGACAACTTGGGGAAAGATAGAGATCAAGATTCTTGTGATAGGATTGGTATATCTTGGTCTCAACACATGAGTAGGTGGTTCTCTCTCAGAAAATGAGTAGTGGAATTGTAGGCACGTTCTGATGGCTCTCTCACAGATGGAGAAGGGGGTGGAGGGCTATATATAGCCTCCATACTTCTCATTCCTTTCTGAATCCTTGCTTCTACGAGTGGGTCTTCGTTCATAACGATCATCTATACTCCTTATCTCTCTTGGTGGTGATTCATCTCTTTTACTTCTCCTTTTAGGTGAATATTCTCTTCTCTTGTAAGGAGACCTACACTCATTTGAGTAGTGTCCGGGTCTTCCACAATTGTAGCAATTGCGATCACTACTAGAAGATCTTTTGTCATTGTAGGACCTTGACTTGGAACTTTTCTCTTTGCTTCTACTCTTGTAGAACTTGTTGAAGTTCTTCACCATTAAGCTCAATTCTTCATTGAAGACTTATTTCTCACTTGATGTTGTAGGAGCATCACATGAAGCTTTGTAAGCACCACTCGAGTTGTTGTGAAGCTCTTCCTTATCATTGAGTGATATCTCATGAGCAATAATTCTACCAATGACTTCCGTTGGCTTGAGATCTTTGTAGTTGGGCATCATTTGAATCAAAGTACACACGGTATCATATTTTTCATCCAAGGCTCTTAGGATCTTCTTGATGATGAATCTATCGATCATCTTTTCACTTCTAAGCCACCAATCTCATTTGAGATGACAGCAAGCCTAGAGTACATCTCAGCGACTCCTTCACCATCCTTAATTTTGAACTTCTCAAGTTGACTTTGAAGCACATCTAATTTGGATTCCTTGATGGACTTGGTATCTTCGTGCATATCAACCAAAGTATCCCAAATTTCTTTTGCATTCTCAAGGCGGCTGATTTTGTTGAATTCTTCGGGGCACAATCCTTTGAAGAGAATATCGCAAGCTTGAGCATTGTATTGCAACATCTTCAACTCTTCCGCGGACGCTTCACGATTCGATTCTCTTCCATCCTTGAAGTATTCACCTTGCAAGCCAATACGCACAATAGCCCAAACGGCGGGGTTATGTCCAAGAATATGTATTTTTCATCTTATGATTCCAACTAGTAAATTTTGTACCATCAAAGTAAGGACCTCTACGGTGGTAGTTTCCCTCGCTAGATACCATACTCTCCTAGGTTGTGAAACCAAGGCTATGATCACCAAAGCTGTGAAATCAAGGCAAATGGAGATCAAAGCTATGATCCCACTTGTAGGATCGAAAATAGGTCTAAAGGGGGTTGATTAGACTACTTGACCAAATAAAAAATCTATCTGTTTCCCAATTAGAAGTCTTGGCGGATTATAATAACTTAGCACAAGTCAAGCAATCAACCTACACATGCAATTCTAAGAGTATAGCTGTGGAAAGTAAAACATTGCATATGAAGGTAAAGAGAAGGGTTTGGAGAAGGCAAACACAATGAAGACATGGAGATTTTTGGCGTGTTTCCGATAAGTGGTGCTATCGTACATTCACATTTCTGGGGACTTCAACCCACGAAGGGTAACAGTTGCGCAAGCCCATGGAGGGCCCCACCCACGAAGGGTCCATGAAGAAGCAACCTTGTCTATCCCACCATGGCCATCACCCACAAAGGACTTGCCTCACTTGGGTAGATCTTCACGAAATAGGCTATCTCCTTGCCCTTACAAACTCCTTGGTTCAACTCCACAATCTTGTTGGAGGCTCCCAAGTGACACCTAACCAATCTAGGAGACACCAATCTCCAAAAGGTAATAGATGGTGTGTTGATGATGAACTCCTTGCTCTTGTACTTCAAATTATAGCCTCACCAACACTCAACTCTCTCTCAATGATTGAGCTATGGTGGAAAGAAGATTTGAGTGGAAAGCAACTTGGGGAAGGCTAGAGATTAAGATTCATGTGGTAGGATTGGTATATCTTGGTCTCAAGACATGAGTAGGTGGTTCTCTCTCAGAAAATGAGTAGTGGAAGTGTAGGCACGTTCTCATGGCTCTCTCACAAATGGAGAAGGGGGTGGAGGGGTATATATAGCCTCCACACAAAATCCAACCGTTACACACATTTGACCCAACTCGGTGAGACAGAATAGAAGGATTCGGTGAGACCGATTTAGTTCAAAAGGTGAATGTTAGGAATATCGATGGGACCGACTGGAACAACTCGGTGAGACCGATGTGCTAGGGCTAGGGAAAAACCTCATCTCAGTGAGACCGGTTGCATGAACTCGGTGAGACCGATTAATTTCAGCAAATATCAAACTAAGAGGATGTCAAGAAAACTCGGTGGGACCGATTGCTCATTTCGGTGAGACCGAAATTTTACGAAGGAAAACAGGGAGTTTGCAAGGCCATCTCGGTGAGACCGAGATATTGGTGTGACTGAACTGTCAAAGGTTTCTGGCAGTGGCTATGTCAACTGAACTCGGTGGCGTCGGATAGATCAAATCGGTGGGGCCAAGTTTGACTTTGAGTTTTGGACAAATGTGGAAATAAGAAAGTGGTTGAGGGTTTTGGAGCAATATCACTAAGCACTTTGAGCAAGTAGACTATTAATCAACACCTCACCCCCCCTTTTAATAGTATTTGCTTACGTATGGAGTCAATGTGATCTTGGATCACTAAAATAGATATGAAGAGTCTTGAGCTTTTGCTAATCTTTGTCCTTTGCATTTTGAGGGGTCCACATCTCTAGCCCATGCCATGCCAATCATTGAACTTTGTGAAAATTCAAGGAGCTATATGTTGTTATGAATTACCTAAACCACCCGGGGATTAGTTGCACTTTCAATCTCCCCCTTTTTTGTAATTGATGAGAACATATAGATCAAAGCTTCAACAAATGACAATATGAATGAAATACATCATCACTTTGAGAAGTATGTGATAAGCAAGAGCTCCCCCTAAATTTTTGCATTATTTAAAATTTGTTTTGGATGCAAATGCGCAATCAATGAGGATCATGAGTCACTCTTCCATGTCACATACATCTTGGTGGAGCGCTCAAAATGATAAGAATTAAATAACATGCACTCATCACCAAGGATAAACATTATTGATCATACACAAATATCATAGATACCATCATGCAAGCACACATTAAGGTATAGCATGATCAAACACATGATCACAAGTAGTAGCATAGGAATCTAAACAAGAAAACGATCATGTAGCAAGAGAGGCAAAAAAGGAAAAACTCTCTCTCTCTCTCTCTCAGCCTAATGATATAGACACTTTCTCCCCCTTTGGCAACAAGTTACCAAAAAGTTTGAAAATGCATAGTGTTATACGACACTCTAGGCACGATCTCCGGGAGCTCCTAAAGGGGTCTTCTGGCTGGTTGCTCCGGTGTGCGTAGATGGCATGGAGAGGAGTCCATCTACAAAAGCTTTAGCAGAGGTCTGTGGAGTTGGAGGAGTTGAAACTGGAGGTGCAATAGTGGCAGTTGCTACACGTGCTGAAAGTGTAGTCCTGGTGTCACTGACAACTGGCGCTGTTGAAGACCTTTGTGCCCTTGGCACTCTCCGAAAGGTATCTATGGTAGGTCTGTCATTCTTGTCCTCAACTTCTTCCAGGAGCTTCTCCACAGTGGTCTGGATCTCTGTGACCTTCACATCTAGATCATGAAGTTTTGTCTCAATGATCCTTTCAAGACTCTCTTGGTTTTGAGTCGGGGTGGCCAAGCCCTTCTCAATTCTCACAGTAGCCTCAAGTAAATAACTGAGTTGATCTTCCTTGGTCTTGAGCATCACTTGTGAAGCATCTGGTGCACTGGTTGCCTTTGCTGCTTTTGCAGCCTTTGCTCTCTCTCTCTCTCTCTCTCTCTCTCTCTCTCTCTCTCTCTCTTCTCTTGGGCTTCAACTAAAGTAGGATGTGATGCATCCATGACAACCTCCTTGTCCTCAAAATCTGGCCTTAGGGGAATATGCCCTTTATCAAGAAGATATGTCCTTGTCCCCACCTTGGAGTTGATCAACATATGTATGTGAGGGGCATATCCACATGATCTCTTCTGATCAGCTGCAGTTCTCTTCACAGTCTCAACAGTCAAACTCATCACTTTGAATTTTTGTGGTACATAAAACATGTGGAGCAAGTTGATTGAGTGACCACGGATCATCCTATGATCTCCTGACTTGGGCAAAAGAGTGTGCCTCAAGATGGTGTTGATGGTGGTCAAGCCAGACAATAGATAGTATATTGACCCAAGATTATGTGTTTCCAAGGCCTTATCAGGAATGGTCTTGTACATATTGGCCATGAAGTTGTGATCCTTTCTCGGCTTGGCATATACATGAATGTCATTTTCATCTTACTTAGGGGCATTGATCAACTTGGCCCACTCAGAGATTGTAGATTGATATTTAGTTCCCTTAGTCATCTAGACAATCTTTCCATCTGGGTAGAAGTGAGCTGTGGAATAGAATTGCATTATCATCTCCTCATTCCACTTGGTCAGCTTCTAACCAACAAACTTGTCTACTTCATTCATCCTGAAGCTCTCATGCACTCCTGGAAAGTAATCCTCGTTGTCATCAATGAACTTCTAGTCAACCCACTTCATATCACAGACAATGGGCTTCTTGTCCAACAAGACAGACTCATAGAAGTCCTGTTGTTCCTTGGTGTGGAAACAATAGTCTACAGCAGTCCTCCTCCTGATAGCATAAGGATCAATCTCTCTCCATAATCTCGGACCTGCATCCTTCCTTTCCTTCATGTTTTCAGCCACTGGATCATCAATCTGATCTGGAATCTTGGGCTTCAATTTTCTAAGCACTTCCTGCTCTTCATCTTCTTGAGCCTCAGGCACTGGGGCCTTGTTCTTCTCAGCAGCAGGGATGTTCCCGGTATATCTCTTTGGTGCATATGATTTTGGAGCTTGAGCTTGAGTTGGAGGCTTGGGGGAAGACTTGGGCTTTGATGGAGCAGCCCTAGTCCTTATGGCATCCCCCATAAGCTTTTGTGTCTTTGGTGGAGGTGAAATAGGATCTTACTCCTCCTCATCTTCTTCATCATCACTCCTTCTCATGGAAGGATATCCAAGTACTCTGGCAGTGGTTGTTCTATCTCTCTTTTTATTCTTGCTATCTCCGGCGGCATCATCATCATCTTATTGCTCAATGGTAAACTGCATAGTCTTCTCAGTAGGAACTTCCCTGGGTTTAGACATGGGAGCTCTCTTAGGTGGAGCTTTCTTCTGAGCTCCAGGCTTTGTTACAGCAGCAGCATACTCCTTCTTGAGCACTTTCTTCTTGGAGGTCACCTCCTCCTCAATGACAAAATCATCATCCTCAAATTCTGAAGTTCTCTTTTCCCTTTTCCTAGTTGCTACCTTAGGCAAGTTGTTGGGTGTGCTTCTGCTACCCTCATCATAACTGCTTGAGGGACTAGTGCCCTCACTGAGATTCACCTGCTCTTCAGACTTGTTCTGGCCGTCACTACCCTCTGACATAGCTGAAACTGACCCTGTGAATAGATGGATATACATAGAGTGGATGAGCATCACAAAGTACAACTATTTTGCAAAAATATTGAGACAAAAACTTAATTTTAGTTTTCTGCAGAAAGAATTTCGGAACTACCGTTATGAAAAATTCGGTGACACCGAAGCACAAACAGAGTCTAAACACGCAGTTTCGGTCAGACCGAAATGCAGTTCGGTGACTCCGAGATGTTAGGGTTTCACAGAGTAGGTGATTTCGGTCACACCGATCAGTACAATCCGGTCAGACCGAGTTGTACTTGTGCAATGGCCTGGGCCAAATCGGTGAGACCAAGATCCTCAGATTGGTCGGTCCAAGATCAGTACGACGGAAACCTAGCCCTAAGTTTTTGCATCAAACTATTCTAGAGGAATCTTTCGGTGGATAGATTGATCTCATTCGTGGAAAGAACAATGACAAAGATCTTTGTGCAAGAATCGGAATAATGGAGCACAAAAAGAGGTCAAATCCATACCCTAACATGGCGACAAACTTGCTACAGCGACAACTGTAGTGAGATTCCCGTTGACGGCGATGGAGACCAGCGGCAGGAGGCACTAGCGATGACGGCGACGATTCGAGACCAAGGGGGCGGCCGAGATGGGAAGGCGCGGTCAACTGGTTTGGAGAAATTTCCAAAAAATTCAATGCGCAGTATATATACCTAGTCACTGTCGGTGTGACCGAGTGGAACGACTCGGTGGCACCGAGATGCAAAACTGCCAGTAGTTGCTGCACCTCGGTGTGACCGAATTGTTCTAATCGGTTGCACCGAGATGAAAACCTAGATCAACTTAATGAATTCGGTGAGACCGAGAAGGAGTGAGTTGGTCTCACCGAGATGCACTAAGAGGTTTTGGAAGTTAAGCCCTTGACCGATCGGTGGCTCCGAGTGCTCCTCACCCGGAGGGTCCAAATTTGACTTGTTCAAACTTTGTGATATAGCATGAATAGAGTTTGAGACGAGAAAAGCATAGATAGCTAGAGGGAGTACTTAGGCATTCTTGTCCATCCATTTGGCAAAAAAGAAAACCAAACAATCAAGGCAACAAATGGATGTCCTCGAATGGAGAAAATTATTCAACGAACATGCTCACACAATAAGATGGCAAATAAAACATGCGGCAATCATGCAAAAACACTCTAGCATCTATCAAGCAATTGGCGATGACGAGGTCATCTATATATGAGTATATTGACTTAGGAGTCAAATGAGAACATTTGATCATAGGTCATACTCATCGTTTAAGCACAAATGGGGTTACCACTTTTACATAAAGCATTGTTGTGTTCACACCATTAGAGTTGCTTTAGCTCAATTCTTAGAGCAAAGCTCCCCCTAGATGTGATATCCCCCTTAGAGGGATGAACTAACCTTGGGTTTTGTCGATGATAACTTCATGTAGGTGTTGAAGATATGGATGCTAAATGTTGATGTAGATCATTTGGAGCAATCCATTAGAGTGAGTTGCACTTTTAATACCTACATGGGTTAGTCCCACAAGGAACACACAAGGATATCCATAGACATAGAGTGAAACACACATAGGATGATGTCCATGAAAGCATTAGGTTACCTTGTCCCTTGTCTTACCAACAAGAGGGTTTGTGACTCCTTGAACTACTGTAAGATATGAAATTTGATTGCACTTGTCCTTGCCAAAATGAATATGAGTGAAGTATGTTGGCGGAGTCACCCTCAAGAACTCTCTAGTTCTTCTTCTTAGGGACCCACATCAACTTGATGGGAATCTTTGGAGTTGTAGTCGTACTTGATGAAGTAGAACTTGATGTAGTCTTGGGAACCCACTTGACCAAGGCCTTAGGATCTTCTTCAAATAAGTCAATCTCTTCTTGAAGCTTGTCCTTGCCTTTTAGCTTGTGGTCTTGTGGTAGAAAATCATCTTGAGCTTGTGTTCCCTTGAAAGAAGTGGGGTCATACTTCTCTTGTTGAGGAACAAACTTCGTCTTGGGGTATTGATCTTCTTCCCACTCAACTCCATTGGCATTGAACTTTAGTTCAAACCAACACCTTGATTCTTCCGGTGCCTTCCTTGTTTGCGTACAATTTCCTCAAATTGCTTACTTCCAGCAAGACTCTTGTAAACATCTTTCTCTATGATTCCCTTCAATAGTCTATTTTCTTTCTCAAGTGTAACTTGGCTAAGAGAATCATTAGTGGAATCAATAGAACTACTAGAAGCAACAATATTGGATTTAGCATGATTATTGTCACTACTAGAATAAGAATCTTTCTTACTATTGTTGCTAGATTTTACTTGCGGCATGTAAGTAGACAAGAGTAAACGTTTGGCAATGTAAGAAGGACTTTTCTTTTGAAGATCATCATTGATTGTTTTAAGAACCCATTCTCTTGCTCTAAATTGAGCTTCTCAAAGCGTAGTTTCTCATGAGTCTCTAAAAGTTCTCGATGATCCTCTAAAGTAGTTTCATGGGCTAACTTAAGAGTGTTTAGTTCTTTAGTTAGATGCTCAATCTCCTTCTTATCATTTTCATTTGTTTCATCTTGATTAGCATGATTAATAGAAAATTCATCATAGTTTTCATCACTAGTGTTGACAACAAGTAAATCATCAACACCTAGCAAATCATCTTCATCACTGTTGAAATCAATGTACTCGGGGTGTGTTACCTTAGGGCCTTTAGCCATAAAGCATCTTCCAATTCCTTCACTTGGTGAGTCAAATATATCGTAGGAGTTGGATGACACAAGTGCAAGACCGGCAACACCTTCATCTTGAGTATATTCAGAGTCGGAGTGATAACTTCTCTTGGAGTTCTCGGAGTTGAAACCAGATACCCATTCACCAATGTGAGCTTGATGTTATCGTCTTGCATAGCTCTTTGATGACTTGTCATTCCTTTCCGAATCCTTGCTTCTATGAGAGGGTCTTCGTTCATAACGATCATCTCTACTCCTTCTCTCTCTTGGTGGCGATTCATCTCTTTTACTTGTCCTTTTAGGTGAATCTTCTCTTCTCTTGTAGGGAGCCCTACACTCATTTGAGTAGTGTCCGGGTCTTCCACAATTGTAGCAATTGCGATCACGACTAGAAGATCTTTTGTCATTGTAGGAACTTGCATGGAACTTTTCTCTTTGCTTCTACTCTTGTAGAACTTGTTGAAGTTCTTCACCATTAAGCTCTATTCTTCATTGAAGACTTATTTCTCACTTGATGTTGTAGGAGCATCACATGAAGCTTTGTAAGCACCACTAGAGTTGTTGTGAAGCTCTTCCTTATCCTTGAGTGACATCTCATGAGCAACAATTCTACCAATGACTTCCGTTGGCTTGAGATCTTTGTAGTTGGGTATCATTTGGATCAAAGTGCACACGGTATCATATTTTCCATCCAAGACTCTTAGGATCTTCTTGATGATGAATCTATCGATCATCTTTTCGCTTCCTAAGCCGGCAATCTCATTTGTGATGAGAGCAAGCCTAGAGTACATTTTAGTGAATCCTTCACCATCCTTCATTTTAAACTTGTCAAGTTGACTTTGAAGCACATCTAATTTGGATTCCTTGACGGACTCGGTACCTTCGTGCATATCAACCAAAGTATCCCAAATTTCCTTTGCATCGTCAAGGCGGTTGATTTTGTTAAATTCTTCGGGCACAATCCATTGAAGAGAATATCACAAGATTGAGCATTGTATTGCAACATCTTCAACTCTTCCGCGGACGCTTCACAATCTGATTCTCTTCCATCCTCGAAGTACTCACCTTGCAAGCCAATATGCACAATAGCCGAAACAGCGGGGTTATGACCAAGAATATGCATTTTTCATCTTATGCTTCCAACTAGTAAAATTTGTACCATCAAAGTAAGGAGAATGGTAGTTTCCCTCGCTAGATACCATACTCTCCTAGGTTGTGAAACCAAGGCTATGATCACCAAAGCTATGAAATCAAGGCAAATGGAGATCAAAGCTCTGATACCACTTGTAGGATCGAAAATAGGTCTAGAGGGGGGTGATTAGACTACTTGACCAAATAAAAAATCTATCATTTTCCCAATTTTAAGTCTTGGCAGAATATAATAACTTAGCACAAGTCAAGAAATCAACCTACACACGCAATTCTAAGAGTATAGCTACGGAAAGTAAAACATTGCATATGAAGGTAAAGGGAAGGGTTTGGAGAAGGCAAACGCAATGAAGACATGGAGATTTTTGGCGTGGTTCCGATAAGTGGTGCTATCGTACATTCACATTGCTGGAGACTTCAACTCACGAAGGGTAACTGTTGCGCGAGCCCACGGAGGGCTCCACCCACGTAGGGTCCACGAAGAAGCAACCTTGTCTATCCCACCATGGCCATCGCCCACAAGGGACTTGCCTCACTCGGGTAGATCTTCATGAAGTAGGCGATCTCCTTGCCCTTACAAACTCGTTGGTTCAACTCCACAATCTTGTCGA
Source organism: Triticum aestivum (assembly GCF_018294505.1). Lineage (NCBI taxonomy): Eukaryota > Viridiplantae > Streptophyta > Magnoliopsida > Poales > Poaceae > Triticum > Triticum aestivum. The sequence continues at coordinate 87,633,669 of NC_057798.1, forward strand.
AGGCTCCCAAGTGACACCTAACCAATCTAGGAGACACCACTCTCCAAAAGGTAATAGATGGTGTGTTGATGATGAACTCGTTGCTCTTGTGCTTCAAATGATAGTCTCCCAACACTCAACTCTCTCTCAAGATTTGGCTATGATGAAAAGAAGATTTGAGTGGAAAGCAACTTGGGGAAAGCTAGAGATCAAGAGTCTTGTGATAGGATTGGTATATATTGGTCTCAACACATGAGTAGGTGGTTCTCTCTCCGAAAAAATGAACGCTAGGAATATCGGTGGGACCGACTAGAATGACTCGGTGGGACCGATGTGCCAGGGCTAGGGCAAAACCTCATCTTGGTGAGACCGATTTCAGCAAACATCAAACAGAGAGGATATCAAGCAAACTCGGTGGGACCGATCGCTCATTTTGGTGAGACCGAAGTGTTACGAAGGAAAACAGGGAGTTTGCAAGGCCATCACGGTGAGACCGAGATCCTTATCGGTGTGACCAAACTGTCTAGGGTTTCTGGCAGTGACTATTTCAACTGAACTCGGTGGCGCCGGATAGATCAAATCGGTGGGGCTGAGTTTGACTTCGAGTTTTGGACAAATGTGGAAATGAGAAAGTGTTGAGGGTTTTGAAGCAATATCACTAAGCACTTTGAGCAAGTAGACCATTAAGCAACACCTCGTCCCTTTTAATAGTATTGGTTTTCCTATGGACTCAATGTGATCTTGAATTACTAAAATAGAAATGAAGAGTCTTGAGTTTTTGTCAATCTTTGTGCTTAGCATTTTGAGGGGTCCACATCTCTAGCCCATGCCATGTCAGTCATTAAACTTTCTGAAATATTCAACTTGAATGGATATTAGTTCAATGAGCTATATGCCGTTATGAATTACCAGAAACACCCGCGGATTAGTTGCACTTTGAAAGTGCTGAACTAAACATCGCCAAATTTGGCAAACAAGTAGACACACGAGTTTCTGAGATCCCCTCAAAATATTAGTTCAATCGGACACCGTTTGACTACTTGTCCGTCTCCTAAAATTACTCTGTTCCGAAATTGCAACAGTCCCAACTGACAAAACCACTCTCGAATTTGATGCTTCACTGATCCAATTTTACTGTATGAATTTTGGCTCGTTTATTGAAGTCTGTTTTGAAATGTATGCGGGTAGGATTGGATGGACAACTCTCATGTTAGTTTAGTGTGCACGGAGTGGTCCTCGTCGTCACGGGCTATTTTTTTTAAAAATAATACATTTTTTATTAATTTTCATAAATATTACGCTGGGTAAATTTTTTTCAAAAATAATACACCATCGGCCCGCTGCAGGCCGACTGGCCTAGTCGGCCCACAGCAGGCCGATTGGATTCCAGTCGGCCTACAGCTGGCCGACTGGCCCCTGTCGGCCCACTGTGGGCTGATTGGGTCCTGTCGGCCCACTGTGGGCTGACTGGAGCTAATTGGCCCGCTGTGGGCTAGTTGTTTTTGCAAAAAAATAGGCATAAAAAATATATGTTTAAAAAAATGTTAATCATGTAATTAAAAAATGTGAAACGTGTATAGAAAAATGTTCCTGATGTATAAAAAAAAGTACAATATATATGCAAAAGTGTTGACATAAAAAGTATGTTTTAAAAAGTGTTAATCATGTATTTAAAAATTGTGAAATATGTGTATAAAAATTGTTCCTGTTTATACAAAAAATATAGAATGTGTATGAAAAAAAGTTGACACCAAAAAATTATGTTGGTGAGTTGGTGACAAAAAATAAATCAAGGTTGTGAAAAAAATATGATTGGTTGCTCTTTTTATATGGAACTGGAACATTTTTTTCAAACATATTTTTTTGGTGTCAACTTTTTTTCATACACATTCTATATAATTTTTATAGATAAGGAACATTTCTTATACACACATTTAACAATTTTTAATCATGTATTTGAAAAAATGTCAACTTTTCAAACATATTTTTCAAACATAATTTTTTGGTATCAACTTTTTTTCATACACATTCTATATTTTTTGTATAAATAAGGAACATTTTTTATACACACATTTAACAATTTTTAAATACATGCTTAACACTTTTCAAAACATATTTTTTATGTCAACATTTTTGCATATATATTGTACATTTTTTGTATACATCAGGAACATTTTTTTATATACGTTTAATATTTTTTAATTACATGATTAATATTTTTTTAAACATATATTTTTTTATGCCAATTAGCTCCAGTCGGCCCACAGTGGGCCGACAGGACGCAATCAGCCCACCACAGTGGGCCGACAGGGGCCAGTCGGCCAGCTGTAGGCCGACTGGAATCCAATCGGCCTGCTGTGGGCCGACTAGGCCCAGTTGGCTCGCAGCGGGCCGACGGTGTATTATTTTTGAAATTTTTTATCCGGCGTAATATTTATAAAAATTAATTAAAAATGTATTATTTAAAAAAAATTAGCTCGTCACGGTGTCCGGTTTAGAGTTGGAAATGCATGAAGTGTATCTTTTCAACATGGCACCAACTATCGTCAGTACTGTCTCATCGTTATCCTAGGTTCCTACAATTCCCAAGAGTATCTACACACAGCAAAAAGTATGCCCAGACGGTCACTGCAGCTTTCTCATTCTGCAATACGCGAAAATAAACAAATTGAAACGCAAGTTGCAATCATCGTCCCACGCATAGAAATACTCATGTGTTCGCTGCAATGTCCACAGAGGCTCAGCTGTCTCTCAACCTACCAGGCAGAAGCCTCCCAACAAGATGACGTGTGGGCTGACGCATCCCATTGCATTCAGAATCCACAGGCCACGGCACGCCGCCGCCTTGACAGTAAACATGGCACATGTTGAGATAGGAACAGCACAAGAATCATTCAATCAGTCAGTCAGTCCCAGAACAGCTCGAGTGCACTGTGAAACGATACCTGTGGAGTGATTCAGTGGAGCCGATGGACCACCGCACTGCAGTGCCACGGCCACCTGCAAAACTCCATGGCTACCGGCTACTGTGTCCATCGCGCGTCCATCGCGCTTTCGTTGGGCCGGCAGCGCGCCGCCTCCGTCGTCCTTGCGCACGATGTGGCGTATTTATTCAGTCTGTCAGGTTCCAGACGGATGCAACGCACGGAGCTTTCAGTATCAGCAGCAGTGGTACCACACTGTTTCTCTCGACGTACAGTACAAACTCCATCCATAAAAGCTACTGTGCTGTTTTCGAGATCAGCAAAGAAGCACAAATTCGGCAAACGATCTCTACGGCAACAGCATAACTGTAACATCTCACAAATGCTTTGTATGTTCTGGAGCTTTGCCTATTGTCGTTATGAACATTTGCTGATGAACAGTTGCTGTAGATATGACCTGAAAATTCTGCATATCACGGTCAAAGGTTTCAGACAGGCAACCAAAGCATATAGGAGTACATTTAATGATTAACAATGGCGAGTAAGAGAATACCGTGGATGCGCGAAAACAGAATACCTTGACCAACTGAATTGTTATTCTGAGAAATTCAATGCCACTAGTTAGTTAGTTAGTTAGTTCCTCCTTTTTGCACGTCACTAGAATCTTCAAACAAGCGTGTCTGCCAATTCATTTTATTTATCTACTGTCTATCAAGTATAGTCTACTAGTTAAACACTAGAATGGTATACGTTCCATCAGAAGCCAACTGATAAGAAAAGTACTAATAATCTATTTTTTTTTTAGAAAAGGGAGACTCTCCGACCTCTGCATCAGCGTAATGCATACGGCCACATTTATATAAAAAATAAAGTAGTTCAACAAGGTCTTGCAATGTGCTGCAAAGAAGGAGTCTGGCTCCCAAAGAGCTAGGAAAACAAAAAAGGCCCTAAAGCCACAACCGGCTGGCAAAAGATATATAGATAGGTAAACTAATCGACTATCCTATTACATGACCGTCATTCAAACCGGTTGAAGATATCCCGCGCTACCGTCTTCCATCGGACAGATCCAGTAACCAAACGCTCCCTGGCCTCCGTCGGAGTGAATAAGGACCACATACGGATTAGCGCGGTAGTCCGGAATAAAACCTGCAAAAAATGAATAGTTGTTGTTCTGTTAAAAGCCAAATCATTTCTGCAGTTCCAAATTGCCCATAACAACGCACATGCTCCTACACGAATTTGTCTAGATGTTTCGGCCTCTATACCCACAAGCCACGTTCCAAATAACGACCTGACCGAATTCGGAGGAGTAATGTTAAAGGCAATTTGCACCGAGCGCCACAACACCCTCGCCAACGGGCAATCAAAGAAGAGATGCTTGATAGTTTCATGCCGATCACAGAAACTACACCTAGTAGAACCTGTCCAGTTGCGCTTAATCAAATTATCTTTCGTTAGAACGACTTGTTTATGTACAAACCACATAAACACTTTGATTTTCAGAGGAACCTTAACTTTCCAAACATGTATGGAACTAGGAATAACACTAGTGTTGATGACATCAATGTACATCGACTTAACTGTGAATTCACCAGATCTAGTAAGCTTCCAACACAACTGACCAGGCTGATGAGTAAGCTGAACCTCCATCAGTCTACTCACCAGATGAAGCCAAGCTTCCCACCGGTCACCAACAAGCACCCTCCTAAATTGAATATTAAGGGGAATGGATTACAAACTCGTTGCAACCAGAGCATCACGTCGTTGCACAACATGATATAGCGACGGATACTGAAGTGCCAGCGGCGTATCACCCAGCCAAGTATCCTCCCAGAAACGAGTGTTATTGCCATCACCGACAATAAACTTTGTTCTATTAAAGAAAGTAGCTTTCACCCTCATTAGCCCCTTCCAGAAAGGCGAATCAGTTGGTCTAACGGTCACCTGCGCCAAGGTCTTGGAGTACAGATACTTGTTACGAAGAATCTGCGCCCAAGTCGCCTCAGTCTCGGCACATAACCTATATAGCCACTTACTGAGAAGGCATCTGTTCTTGACTTCAAGGTTCTCAACCCCAAGACCCCCTTGGTCTTTTGGTCGGCAGATGACATCCCATTTGGCTAAACGGTACTTTCTCTTAAGTTCATCACTTTGCCAGAAGAAACGTGACCGATAGAAGTCCAGCCGTTTCCTAACTCCAACTGGTACTTCAAAAAAGGACAAAAGAAACATAGGCAAACTCGTGAGCACCGAATTAATGAGAATCAATCGGCCTCCATACGACATGAGTTTGCCCTTCCAGCAACTCAGTTTCTTCTCAAACCGATCCTCGATACACTTCCATTCGCTGTTTGTCAACTTACGATGATGAATGGGAATCCCTAGGTAAGTGAACGGTAGAGCTCCCAATTCGCAACCAAGCAGTTGCTTGTAAGCATCTTGTTCCTCTTTCGCTCTACCAAAACAGAACAACTCACTTTTATTGAAGTTAATCTTCAGACCGGTCAATTGCTCGAAAAGGCACAGTACCAACTTCATATTTCTCGCCTTTGCCAAGTCGTGCTCCATAAAGATGATTGTATCATCGGTGTACTGTAGGATGGACACACCACCATCAACTAGATGAGGCACCAAGCCACCTACTTGCCCGGCCTCCTTTGCCCGACCTATCAAGATTGCCAACATATCAACGACAATGTTGAACAGAATAGGAGACATTGGATCACCTTGTCTCAGGCCCTTGTGTGTCTGGAAATAATGACCTATATCGCCATTCACTTTAATTCCAACACTCCCTTTTTGCGTGAAAGATTCTACTTGGCATCGCCAAGCTTCATCAAAACCCTTCATGCGTAAAGCCTATTGAAGGAAAGGCCATTTGACTTTATCGTACGCTTTCTCGAAATCCACTTTAAACACAACTCCATCAAGTTTTTTTCGTGTGAATCTCATGGAGCGTTTCATGCAGGACCACCACCCCTTCAAGGATGTTCCTGTCTGGCATGAAAGTAGTTTGAGTAGGCTGCACCACAGTATGCGCAATCTGTGTGAGCCTATTCGTCCCGACCTTGGTAAAATTTTTGAAACTAACATTAAGAAGACAGATTGGCCGGGATTGCTCAATCCGCACAGCCTCTGTCTTCTTGGGAAGAAGTGTTATCGTTCCAAAATTCAGCTGAAAAAGGTGAAACTGGCCAGAGAATAGATCATTGAACAAAGGCAATAGATCTCCTTTAATAATGTGCCACCACTTCTTGTAGAACTCTGCTGGGAAACCATCCGGGCCAGGAGCCTTATTATTCTTCATCTGGGAAATGGCCTCATACACCTCTTTCTCAGAAAAAGGAGCAACTAGAATATCATTCTCCACAGCCGTCAGTTGAGGCACATCCTCAATCCTAGACTCATCCAGCGACACACAGTTATCCTCTGGAGGCCCAAACAACTACTTGTAATACTCAGTAATATAAAGCTTTAAGTTTTCCTGCCCAAGAATCGTTCCCTCACCTTGTTCAAGCTGAAAGATCCTCTTATTTCTATGCTTACCATTGGCGATCAAGTGAAAAAATTGTGTGTTCGCGTCCCCCTGGACGACTCTTTGGACCTTAGCCCGAAGCTCCCACTTTAATTCTTCCTCACGAAGGAGCTCTTTCAGCCTCATTTCCGCGTCGAGCTTGGCATGAAGCTCTGATTCTGGCAGGATCATGGTTTTGGCTTTTACATCAAGGGACTGAATAAGCGTAAGGAGTTGTTCCTTCTCAATCTTATAGACCCCACTGAGATGCTTAGCCCACCCACATAGGAAACTTCTCAAGTGCCTAATTTTATTCTGCCAGCGCTCAAGCGCAGTTCTACCTCCTGCATCCATAGCCCATTCTCTGGCTACGAGATCTAAGAAACCTTCTCTCTCAAATCACGCAAGCTCGAAAGAGAAAACATTCTTATTTCCCACATGGGTGGCCTCCCCAGAGTCAAGGAATAAAGGCGTGTGATCAGAAATACCATGTGAAAGTGCCTGGACTGTTACACATGGGAATTTCTGTTCCCATTCGATACTAGCCAGAACTCAATCCAGCTTTTCGAATGTCGGATCAGGCAAGGCGTTAGCCCAAGTAAACTTCCTGTCCGAAAGCTCAATCTCACGCAGATCCAGGCTTTCAATGATTGTGTTAAACATAAACGACCATCTGCCGTCAAAATTATCATTATTCTTCTCATCACGCCTTCTGATGATATTAAAATCGCCCCCCACCAGCATAGGTAGTTGTTCAGAACCGCAAATCCTAACCAGATCAGCCAAAAAATCTGGTTTAAGCTCGAACTGTGCGGCTCCATAAACCGCAACCAAAGCCTAGTTAAACCCATCGGTCTTCGACCTCACCCTAAACTTAACAGCGAAATCCCCCATGACCACACTTCGGACTTCTAATGAATCACATCTAACTCCGAGTAAAATCCCACCCGATCTTCCTCGCGGCGGTAGACAATGCCAATCAAAATCGATACCTCCCGAAAGCGTATTGAGAAATTGAGGCTAAAAGTTGGCCCTAACAGTTTCCGATAAAGCGATAAAGTCCAACTTATGCTCAATAGAAGCCTCAGCGAGAAACCTTCTTTTAGCCAAATCTTTCAGACCTTTGCTATTCCAAAAGATTCCTTTCATATCTCGTCATGGAATTTTTTTAGCCGTTCTAATTCGCGCGCTCCTACGCACAGCGGAGACTGGGTAAATCTTCCGCTTCCATTTGCGTTTAGGCAAATTGACACTCTCTAGCTGGTCCTCACAACCAGTCTCAGAGGCGCGCACTTCTACAAAGTCCACTCTCTCATCCTCCTCCTCAGGCTCAGGAGACGGATGAGCAAGATCCGCACAAAAATTATCGAGCACCCTGACTCCCAAAGCATCGATCTCGGAGTTACTCATGGGTTTAACCGCAGCTAAGTTACGAATCATCTCAAGCGCCCGTTCGGCCTCTAAATCTAGCATATCATTAACCGAGTTTGAAATGTCACTATTATTACTACCTAGTGAAATTCCTAGCTGATTTGCATTATTTATAATCTCATCATTTGAAAAATACAAAATAGAATTAAAGGTATTTACCGACAACCCAGTAGTGACCTCCACGTCATGAAGCTTAGCCACCCTCATAGCGCACCGCTGCTGAATGTCGTCCACTTCCGGATGGTCCTGGAGACGGCTACTCATCCGTCGCCCCTCAAAGCCTAGATCCGGGATACCTCCGAACGCAATCACCTCCTCCCGAGTAGCTCTACTGGAGTGCACCAGGCCGGGGGAAGGTGGAGCCAGGGCCTCCTACCCGAGCTCCCCATCCACCCCGGCCAAAGGGCCAGCCGGCGGCACCGGCGTCGTCGACGAGCAAGCCCCACTGGGTGTCACAAGAGAAAAAGACCCCGAGGCCACCTGCCCCGAGTCCTCTTCGAGAAGCGACTCCGGCGCCAGCAACGCCGGCCCGGAAAAAGGGGAAGAAGGTGCCGGAACTAGCAGCCTCAGCCTCCCTCTCAAAGAATCAATCTGCACCGTCGAGAGCTCACCCACCGGAGGCCCTGATGAGGGCGCCGAGGCCACCTGCCCCACGCCCCCATCGATAGCTGGTACCTCCAGCTGCACCTGCGGTACTGCGACCGCAGGGGAGGGATCCGAAGTCACCATCTTTAGACCCTGTCCTCCGAGAACGACCTCCTCCGCCTGAGCCCCGACCGAGAGCGGCGACTCCTTAAAATGGGGGATCACAGGCTCCTCAAACACCAAAACCGGTAGCGAGTGCTCGAACACCTCATCAGACTCCACCCGATCACTCCAAAGTCTCGATGGTGCAGATGCCGGCTCGAAAGTACCAAATCTGAGAGTATTCGTAGGCACCGAAGAAGGTGGAGCCGCCCATCCGCAGATGTGTGGGAGTGAGCACCCTGCGGAGTTGACAACTCACGCCCACTGTCAGCTACAGGTGCCTCCTTAAGTGTCGCACTATCATCATCCTCGTGCATATCAGTATCAGGCCCGTTGGCCGCCTCGGCAAACAGACTCTCATCCTCGAACTCAATGACAAGGCTATAGATGTGGCCTCGATATGCCCACTTAACTACCTTAGGCACATACTCGATGTTCAGTACACTGACAAGTATATAGGCAATCCCGTGGGCTCTGGTAAAGTCCATATCCACGTGCTCTGGTCTGCCCACCATGATACCCAAACTACCCACGACCCGGGCATCCTGCATCGGCTTGGATGGAGCCCCAGAGAATCGCAGCCCAACCTGAGTTAGAGGCTTGCCCGTTGGCTCAATCCTCTTCCACTCGTGAAACTCGAGCACTCCATCAGTACCTGGCACCTTGCACATCCCGAAACTCAGAAGTCTCTGAAGGTCCTCAACTAATGGGAACTAAACCCGATACAGTTTGTCCTCTATAGTAGCAAGCTCCCACCGGAAATCCCCAGGAGCTAACTCCTGAAGCCTCTGAACAATCTGTGCCTCCGAGACCTCTCCTCTGGCAATTTTAACCAACCCAGTCGTCAAACTCAAAGTCTCATCAGGAACCTCCATCTCCATTGGAGATTCAAAGAACGTAAGTTCAGCACAGTACACTCCATACATCATGACTGATGGTGGTTGATCTCTCAGAAACGGACAGTCCCCCGAATCGTGCGCCGGTTTGCAACTAGTGCCACACAGCTCAGCCTCACACTCAGCAATAAAATGCCCCTTACCACCACATCGATAACAGAGCATTTTCTCTTTCTTGCGCGCATATTTGGAAGCTCTTTCAGACTCAGCCCTAGCAGAATCCTCCACTGACACAGTCAACCCGGACTCATTCCCGGGTATCTCAGCATTGGCAAGCATCGAGACCACCTCCAAATCTTGGCCAGTCAAAACCTGCTGCTCAACAGCCCCATCAACCACCATCGGATCAATCACAGGCGGAGTCGGCGGTCGTGGGCGGTACCGGCCACCTCGACCTCCACGCCCACCATGATGACCGCGGAAACCACCCCGTGGCCAGTGGCCAGGGCCAGACGCCCCCTCAACAAAACCTCTTGGGGGCCCCATAAACGGGCGCTCCGCCGAGCCATCGCTCTGCCAAGCATAGCCTCGACCTCCGCCTGTCGATGAGAATCCACTGTGCTTAGTAGCTCCATATGAATTGACCCCATCATCACCCCACTGACCCCGCGGCGCAGCTGTGACTTGAGTCAGTGGAAATGCATGTTGCTGCACCGTCCTGGCTCTATTCTGCGAAGGCATGGCGACAAGGTGAGGAGGTGGAGCTGGCCTCGGCAGGCCGGTCAGTAACCCCGGTGCAGGGGACCTCGGCGCAGCGCCACCACGGCCTGCATTCCCGGAAGCACCCGGCGCCGAAGGCCGCTGACCCATCGGACATGGCGCCGTCGGTCTGGGACCGGGCAGCACGCCTCGGCCCACAGCAGTCCTGCTCGCAGCCGAGCCCCTACCAGTGGTTTGGGCCACCACTCCCCCGCGGCCAGACCCAGGCGCTGGCAGCGCAGCGCCGCAGCCACTGCCAGTGGCCGAGGGAAGCAGTCCAGTGTTGGGGAACGTAGCAAAAATTCAAAAATTTCCTACGTGTCACCAAGATCTATCTATGGAGAGACTAGCAACGAGGGGAAGGAGAGTGCATCTACATACCCTTGTAGATCGCTAAGCGGAAGCGTTCAAGAGAACGGGGTTGAAGGAGTCGTACTCGTCGTGATCCAAATCACCGGAGATCCTAGTGCCGAACGGACGGCACATCCGCGTTCAACACACGTACAGCCCGGTGACATCTCCCATGCCTTGATACAGCAAGGAGAGAGGGAGAGGTTGAGGAAGACTCCATCCAGCAGCAGCACGACGGCGTGGTGGTGGTGGAGGAGCATGGCAATCCTGCAGGGCTTCGCCAAGCACCGCGGGAGAGGAGGAGGACTTGGGAGAGGGGGGAGGGCTACGCCAGAACTTTGGTAAAGCTCCCATGCGCCTCCCCACTATATTTAGGGGTGGAGGGGGGTGGTTCCTTGCCCTCCAAGTCCATTGGGGCGTTGGCAAAGGTGGGAGGAAAGAAATCCCATCATTTCCTTCCCCACCGATTGTTATCCCCCCTTTTTAGGGATCTTGATCTTATCCCTTCGGGATATGATCTTATTCCTTCTAAGGGGGAATCTCGGTGCGCCTTGACCAGGGGTGTGGGGCCTTGCCCCCACTACCCACGTTCATGTGGGTCCCCCCATGCAGGTAGGCCCCACTCCGGAACCTTCTAGAACCTTCCCGGTACAATACCGAAAATTCCCGAACATTTTCCGGTGGCCAAAATAGGACTTCCCATATATAAATCTTTACCTCCGGACCATTCCGGAACTCCTCGTGACGTCCGAGATCTCATCCGGGACTCCGAACAACATTCGGCAACCACATACAAACTTCCTTTATAACCCTAGCGTCATCGAACCTTAAGTGTGTAGACCCTACGGGTTAGGGAACCATGCAGACATGACCGAGACATTCTCCGGTCAATAACCAACAGCGGGATCTGGATACCCATTTTGGCTCCCACATGTTCCATGATGATCTCATCGGATGAACCACGATGTCAAGGACTCAATCGATCCCGTATACAATTCCCTTTGTCTAACGATATTGTACTTGCCCGAGATTCGATCGTCGGTATACCGATACCTTGTTCAATCTCGTTACCGGCAAGTCTCTTTACTCGTTCCGTAACACATCATCCCACGATCAACTCTTTGATCACATTGTGCACATTATGATGATGTCCTACCGAGTGGGCCCTGAGATACCTCTCCGTCACACGGAGTGACAAATCCCAGTCTCGATTCGTGCCAACCCAACAGACACTTTCAGAGATACCTGTAGTGCACCTTTATAGCCACCCAGTTACGTTGTGACGTTTGGTACACCCAAAGCATTCCTACGGTATCCGGGAGTTGCACAATCTCATGGTCCAAGGAAAAGATACTTGACATTAGAAAAGCTTTAGCATACGAACTACATGATCTCTGTGCTAGGCTTAGGATTGGGTCTTGTCCATCACATCATTCTCCTAATGATGTGATCCCGCTATCAACGACATCCAATGTCCATGGTCAGGAAACCATAACCATCTATTGATCAATGAGCTAGTCAACTAGAGGCTTACTAGGGACATGGTGTTGTCTATGTACCCACACATGTATCTGAGTTTCCTGTCAATACAATTATAGCATGGATAATAAACGATTATCATGAACAAGGAAATATAATAATAACTAATTTATTATTGCCTCTAGGGCATATTTCCAACAGTCTCCCACTTGCACTAGAGTCAATAATCTAGTTCACATCGCCATGTGATTAACACTCATAGGTCACATCGCCATGTGACAAACATCCAAAGAGTTTACTAGTGTCACTAAACTAGTTCACATCACCATGTGATTAGGACTCAATGAGTTCTGGGGTTTGATCATGTTTTGCTTATGAGAGAGGTTTTAGTCAACAGGTCTGCAACATTCAGATTCGTATGTACTTCGCAAATCTCTAGGTCATATTGTAAATGTTGCTTCCACGCTCCACTTGGAGCTATTCCAAATGGTTGCTCCACTATACGTATCCAGTTTGCTACTCAAAGTCATTCGAATAGGTGTTAATGCTTGCATCGACGTAACCCTTTACGTCGAACTCTTTACCACCTCCATAATCGAGAAACATATCCTTATTCCTCTAAGGATAATTTTGACCGCTATCTGGTGATCCACTCCTTGATCACCTTTGTACCCTCTTGCCAGATATGTAGCAAGGCACACATCAGGTGCGGTACACAGCATAGCATACTGTAGAGCCTACGTCTAAAGCATAGGGGACGACCTTCGTCCTTTCTCTCTATTCTGCCGTGGTCGAGCTTTAAGTCTTAACTTCGTACCTCACATCTCAGGCAAGAACTCCTTCTTTGACTGATCCATCTTGAACACCTTCAAGATCACGTCAAGGTATGTGCTCATTTGAAAGTACCATTTAGCATTTTTTGATCTATCCTCATAGATCTTGATGCTCAATGTTCAAGTAGCTTAATCCAGGTTTTCTATTGAAAAACACCATTCAAATAACCCTATATGCTTTCTAGAAATTCTACATCATTTTTGATCAACAATACGTCAACAACATATACTCATCAGAAATTCTATAGTGCTCCCACTCACTTCTTTGGAAATACAAGTTTCTCATGAACTTTGTATAAACCCAAAATCTTTGATCATCTCATCAAAGCGCACATTCCAACTCCGAGATGCTTACTCCAGTCCTTAGAAGGATCGCTGGAGCCAGCATACCTTTTAGCATCCTTAGGATCGACAAAACTTTTCTGATTGTATCACATACAACCTTTCCTTACAAAAACTGGTAAGGAAACTCGTCTTGACATCCATCTGCCAGATTTCATAAATGCAGCTAATGCTAACATGATTCCGACGGACTTAAGCATCGCTACGGATGAGAAAATCTCATCGTAATCAACTCCTTGAACTTGTGAATGTTGGGGAACGTAGCAGAAATTCAAAATTTTCCTACGTGTCACCAAGATCTATCTATGGAGAAACCAGCAACGAGGGGAAGGAGAGTGCATCTACATACCCTTGTAGATCGCTAAGCGGAAGCGTTCAAGAGAACGGGGTTGAAGGAGTCGTACTCGTCGTGATCCAAATCACCGGAGATCCTAGTGCCGAACGGACGGCACCTCCGCGTTCAACACACGTACAGCCCGGTGACGTCTCCCACGCCTTGATCCAGCAAGGAGAGAGGGAGAGGTTGAGGAAGACTCCATCCAACAGCAGCACAACGGCGTGGTGGTGATGGAGGAGCGTGGCAATCCTGCAGGGCTTCGCCAAGCACCGCGGGAGAGGAGGAGTAGGGAGAGAGGTAGGGCTGCACCAAGAGGGAGAGGTTCTCATCATTTAGCAGCCCCAAACCTCAACTATATATAGGGGGAAGGGGGGGCTGCGCCCCCTTTAGGGTTTCCCACCCCAAGGGGTGCGGCCAAGGGGGGAGGAATGCCTCCCAAGTCAAGTGGAGGCCTCCCCCTTTAGGGTTTCCCCTTTCCCATGCGCATGGGCCTTGGGGGGCTGGTTCCCTTGGCCCATAAAGGCTAGGGCGCCCCCTTACAGCCCATGCTACTGTATTGGACGTGGTGGAACAATTTCCGGACCTCCGGACCCCTCCGGAATCCTCCGGAACCTTCTGGAAGCTTCCCGGTACAATACCGAAAAACCCGAACTTTTTCCGGAACCCGAACAACAACTTTCCATATATAAATCTTTACCTCCGGACCATTCCGGAACTCCTCGTGACGTCCGGGATCTCATCCGGGACTCTGAACAACATTCGGTACCCACATACAAACTTCCTTTATAACCCTAGCGTCATCGAACCTTAAGTGTGTAGACCCTACGGGTTCGGGAGACAAGCAGACATGACCGAGACGTTCTCCGGTCAATAACCAACAGCGGGATCTGGATACCCATTTTGGCTCCCACATGCTCCACGATGATCTCATCGGATGAACCACGATGTCAAGGACTTAATCAATCCCGTATACAATTCCCTTTGTCTAGCGGTATTGTACTTGCCCGAGATTCGATCATCGGTATCCCGATACCTTGTTCAATCTCGTTACCGGCAAGTCTCTTTACTCGTTCCGTAACACATCATCCCGTGATCAACTGCTTGATCACATTGTGCACATTATGATGATGTCCTACCGAGTGGGACCAAAGATACCTCTCTGTTTACACGGAGTGACAAATCCCAGTCTCGATTCGTGCCAACCCAACAGACACTTTCGGAGATACCTGTAATGCACCTTTATAGCCACCCAGTTACGTTGTGATGTTTGATACACCCAAAGCATTCCTACGGTATCCAGGAGTTGCACAATCTCATGGTCTAAGGAAAAGATACTTGACATTAGAAAAGCTTTAGCATACGAACCACACGATCTTTGTGCTAGGCTTAGGATTGGGTCTTGTCCATCACATCATTCTCCTAATGATGTGATCCCGTTATCAACGACATCCAATGTCCATAGCCAGGAAACCATGATTATCTGTTGATCACAACGAGCTAGTCAACTAGAGGCTCACTAGGGACATATTGTGGTCTATGTATTCACACGTGTATTACGATTTCCGGATAATACAGTTATAGCATGAATAAAAGACAATTATCATGAACAAGGAAATATAATAATACTTTTATTATTGCCTCTAGGGCATATTTCCAACAGTCTCCCACTTGCACTAGAGTCAATAATCTAGTTCACATCGCCATGTGATTAAAACTGACAGGTCACATCGCCATGTGATCAACATCCAAAGAGTTTACTAGTGTCATTAAACTAGTTCACATCATCATGTGATTAAGACTCAATGAGTTCTGGGGTTTGATCATGTTTTGCTTGTGAGAGAGGTTTTAGTCAACGGGTCTGCAATAATCAGATCCGTATGTGCTTTACAAATCTCTATGTCATCTCCTAGATGCAGCTACCACGCTCTATTTGGAGCTATTCCAAATAACTGTTCTACTTGGAGCTATTCTAAATTGTTGCTCCATTATACGTATCCAGTATCTCTACTCAGAGCTATCCGGATAGGTGTTAAGTTTGCATCATCGTAACTCTTTACGTCGAACTCTTTATCACCTCCATAACCGAGAAAATTCCTTAGTCCACTAGTTACTAAGGATAACTTTGACCGCTGTCCTGTGATCCATTCTTGGATCACTCTTGTACCCCTTGACTGACTCATGGCAAGGCACACTTCAGGTGCGGTACACAGCATAGCATACTATAGAGCCTACGTCTGAAACATAGGGGACGACCTTCGTCCTTTCTCTCTTTTCTGCTGTGGTCGAGCTTTAAGTCTTAACTTCAGACCTTATAACTCAGGCAAGAACTCCTTCTTTGACTGATCCATCTTGAACACCTTCAAGATCATGTCAAGGTATGTGCTCATTTGAAAGTATTATTAAGCATTTTGATCTATCCTTATAGATCTTGATGCTCAATGTTCAAGTAGCTTAATCCAGGTTTTCTATTGAAAAACACCTTTCAAATAACCCTATATGCTTTCTAGAAAATCATTTCTGATCATCAACATGTCAACAACATATACTCATCAGAAATTCTATAGTGCTCCCACTCGCTTCTTTGGAAATACAAGTTTCTCATAAACTTTGTATAAACCCAAAATATTTGATCATCTCATCAAAGCGCACATTCCAACTCCAAGATGCTTACTCCAGTCCTTAGAAGGATCGCTGGAGCCAGCATACCTTTTAGCATCCTTAGGATTGACAAAACCTTTCTGATTGTATCGCATACAACCTTTCCTTACGACTGGTAAGGAAACTCGTTTTGACATCCATCTGCCAGGTTTCATAAACGCAGCTTGTGCTAATGTGATTCCGACGGACTTTAAGCATCGCTACAGATGAGAAAATCTCATCGTAGTCAACTCCTTGAACTTGTGAAAAACTCCTCGCCACAAGTTGAGCTTCATGGATGGTGACATTACCATCCACGTCCGTCTTCTTCTTAAAAGATCCATTTATCTCAATGGCTTGCCGATCATCGGGCAAGTCCACCAAAGTTCATGCTTTGTTCTGATACATGGATCCTATCTCGGATTTCATGGCTTCTAACCATTTGTCGGAATATGGGCCCACCATCGCTTCTCCATAGCTCGTTGGTTCATTGTTGTCTAGCAACATGACCTTCAAGACAGGATTACTGTACCACTCTAAAGTAGTACGCATCCTTGTCACCCTACAAGGTACGGTATTGACTTGATCCAAAACTTCATGATCACTATCATAAGCTTCTACTTCAATTGGTGTAGGAGTCACAGGAACAACTTCCTGTGCCCTGCTACATACTTGTTGAAGTGACGGTTCAATAACCTCATCAAGTCTTCACCATCCTCCCACTCAATTTTCGAGACAAACCTTTCCTTGAGAAAGGACCTGATTCAAGAAACAATCCCTATTGCTTTCGGATCTGAATTAGGAGGTATACCCAACTGTTTTGGGTGTCCTATGAAGATGCATTTTATCCGCTTTGGGTTCGAGCTTATCAACCTGAAACTTTTTCACATAAGCGTCACAGCCCCAAACCTTTAAGAAATGACAGCTTAGGTTTCTCTAAACCATAGTTCATACGGTGTTATCTCGACGGAATTACGTGGTGCCCGATTTAAAGTGAATGTGGTTGTCTCTAATGCCTAACCCATAAACGATAGTGGTAATTCGATAAGAGACATCATGGTACGCACCATATCCAATAGGGTGCAACTATGATGTTCGGACACACCATCACACTATGGTGTTCCAGGCGGTATGAATTGTGAAACAGTTTCCACAATGTCTTAATTGTGTGCCAAAACTCGTAACTCAGATATTCATCTCTATGATCATATCATAGACATTCTATCCTCTTGTCACGAAGATCTTAAACTTCACTCTGAAATTACTTCAACCATTCAATAATTCAGACTTGTGTTTCATCAAGTAAATATACTCAACATCTACTCGAATCATCTATGAAGTAGGAACATAACGGTATTCACTGCATGCCTCAGCACTCATTGGACTGCACACATCAAAATGCGTTGCTTCCAACAAGTTGCTATCTTGTTCCATTTTACTGAAACCGAGGCTTTTCAGTCATCTTGCCTATGTGGTATGATTTGCATATCTCAAGTGATTCAAAATCAAGTGAGTCCAAACGATCCATCTGCATGGAGTTTCTTCATGCGTATACACCAATAGACATGGTTCGCATGTCTCAAACTTTTCAAAAACGAGTGAGTCCAAAGATCCATCAACATGGAGCTTCTTCATGCGTTTTATACCAATATGACTTACATGGCAGTGCCACAAGTAAGTGGTACTATCATTACTATCTTATATCTTTTGGCATGAAAATGTGTATCACTACGATCGAGATTCAATAAACCATTCCTTTAGGTGCAAGACCACTGAAGGTATTATTCACATAAATAGAGTAACCATTATTCTCCTTAAATGAATAACCGTATTGCGATAGAAATAATCCAATCATGTCTATGCTCAACGCAAACACCAAATGACAATTATTCAGGTTTAATACTAATCTTGATGGTAGAGGGAGCGTGCGATGTTCGATCACATCAAACTTGGAAACACTTCCAACACATATCATCAGCTCAAGCTAGTCTCCATTTATTCCGTAGCTCTTTTATTTCGAGTTACTAACACTTAGCAACCGAACCGGTATCTCAATACCCTGGTGCTACTAGGAGTACTAGTAAAGTACACATTAACATAATGTATATCCAATATACTTCTATCGACCTTGCCAGCCTTCTCATTTACCAAGTATCTAGGGTAATTCTGCTCCAGTGGCTGTTCCCCTTATTACAGAAGCACTTAGTCTCGGGTTTGGGTTCAACCTTGGGTTTCTTCACTAGAGCAGTAGCTGATTTGCCGTTTCATGAAGTATCCCTTCTTGCCCTTGCCCTTCTTGAAAACTAGTGGTTTCACCAACCATCAACAATTGATGCTCCTTCTTGATTTCTACTTTCGCGGTGTCTAACATCGCGATACCTCAAGGATCATCATATCTATCCCTGATATGTTATAGTTCATCACGAAGCTCTTGCAGCTTGGTGGCAATGACTTTGGAGAAACATCACTATCTCATCTGGAAGATCAACTCCCACTCGATTCAAGTGATTGTTGCACTCAGACAATCTGAGCACAAGCTCAACGATTGAGCTTTTCTCCCTTAGTTTGCAGGCTAAGAAAATCGTCGGAGGTCTTATACCTCTTGACGTGGGCACGAGCCTGAAATCCCAATTTCAGCCCTCGAAACATCTCATATGTTCCGCGACGTTTCGAAAATGTCTTTGGTGCCTCAACTCTAAACCGTTTAACTGAACTATCACGTAGCTATCAAAACGTGTATGTTCGATGTTCGCAACATCCACAGACGACGTTTGGGGTTCAGCACACTGAGTGGTGCATTAAGGACATAAGCTTTCTACTGTCCGCATAATCGCTAATATCAACTTTCAACTATATTTTCTCTAGGAACATATCTAAACAGTGGAACTAAAGCGCGAGCTTACGACATAATTTGCAAAGATCTTTTGACTATGTTCAGGATAATTAAGTTCATCTTATGAACTCCCACTCAGATAGACATCCCTCTGGTCATCTAAGTGATTACATGATCCGAGTCAACTAGGCCGTGTCCGATCATCATGTGAGACGGACTAGTCATCATCGGTGAACATCTTCATGTTGATCGTATCTACTATACGACTCATGCTCGACCTTTCGGTCTCTGTGTTCCGAGGCCATGTCTGTACATGCTAGGCTCGTCAAGTTAACCCTAAGTGTATTGCATGTGTAAATCTGTCTTACACCCGTTGTATGTGAACGTAAGAATCCATCACACCCGATCATCACGTGGTGCTTAGAAGCGACGAACTATAGCAACGGTGCACAGTTAGGGGAGAACACTTCTTGAAATTTTTGTAAGGGATCATCTTATTTACTACCGTCGTCCTAAGCAAATAAGATGCATAAACATGATAAACATCACATGCAATCAAATAGTGACATGATATGGCCAATATCATTTTGCTCCTTTTGATCTCCATCTTCGGGGCTCCATGATCATCATCGTCACCGGCATGACACCATGATCTCCATCATCATGATCTCCATCATCGTGTCTTCATGAAGTTGTCACGCCAACGAGTACTTCTACTTCTATGGCTAACGCGTTTAGCAATAAAGTAAAGTAATTTACATGGCGTTCTTCAATGACACGCAGGTCATACAAAAATAAAGACAACGCCTATGGCTCCTGCCGGTTGTCATACTCATCGACATGCAAGTCGTGAATCCTATTACAAGAACATGATCAATCTCATACATCACATATCATTCATCACATTCTTCTTGGCCATATCACATCACATAGCATACCCTGCAAAAACAAGTTAGACGTCCTCTAATTGTTGTTTGCATGTTTTACGTGGCTGCTATGGGTTTCTAGCAAGAACGTTTCTTACCTACGCAAAACCACAACGTGATATGCCAATTGCTATTTACCCTTCATAAGGACCCTTTTCATCGAATCCGTTCCGACTAAAGTGGGAGAGACTGGCACCGGCTAGCCACCTTATCCACCAAGTGCATGTCAATCGGTGGAACCTGTCTCACGTAAGAGTACGTGTAAGGTCCGTCCGGGCCGCTTCATCCCACAATACCGTCGAAACAAGATTGGACTAGTAACGGTAAGCATATTGAACAAAATCAACGCCCACAACTACTTTGTGTTCTACTCATGCAAAGAATCTACGCAATAGACCTAGCTCATGATGCCACTGTTGGGGAACGTAGCAGAAATTCAAAATTTTCCTACGTGTCACCAAGATCTATCTATGGAGAAACCAGCAACGAGGGGAAGGAGAGTGCATCTACATACCCTTGTAGATCGCTAAGCGGAAGCGTTCAAGAGAACGGGGTTGAAGGAGTCGTACTCGTCGTGATCCAAATCACCGGAGATCCTAGTGCCGAATGGACGGCACCTCCGCGTTCAACACACGTACAGCCCGGTGACGTCTCCCACGCCTTGATCCAGCAAGGAGAGACGGAGAGGTTGAGGAAGACTCCATCCAACAGCAGCACAACGGCGTGGTGGTGATGGAGGAGCGTGGCAATCCTGCAGGGCTTCACCAAGCACCGCGAGAGAGGAGGAGTAGGGAGAAAGGTAGGGCTGCACCAAGAGGGAGAGGTTCTCATCATTTAGCAGCCCCAAACCTCAACTATATATAGGGGGAAGGGGGGCTGCGCCCCCTTTAGGGTTTCCCACCCCAAGGGGTGCGGCCAAGGGGGGAGGAGTGCCTCCCAAGTCAAGTGGAGGCCTCCCCCTTTAGGGTTTCCCCTTTCCCATGCGCATGGGCCTTGGGGGGCTGGTTCCCTTGGCCCATAAAGGCTAGGGCGCCCCCTTACAGCCCATGCTACTGTATTGGACGTGGTGGAACAATTTCCAGACCTCCGGACCCCTCCGGAATCCTCCGGAACCTTCTGGAAGCTTCCAGGTACAATACCGAAAAACCCGAACTTTTTCCGGAACCCGAACAACAACTTTCCATATATAAATCTTTACCTCCGGACCATTCCGGAACTCCTCGTGACGTCCGGGATCTCATCCGGGACTCCGAACAACATTCGGTAACCACATACAAACTTCCTTTATAACCCTAGCGTCATCGAACCTTAAGTGTGTAGACCCTACGGGTTCGGGAGACAAGCAGACATGACCGAGACGTTCTCCGGTCAATAACCAACAGCGGGATCTGGATACCCATTTTGGCTCCCACATGCTCCACGATGATCTCATCGGATGAACCACG
Organism: Triticum aestivum; assembly: GCF_018294505.1. Lineage (NCBI taxonomy): Eukaryota > Viridiplantae > Streptophyta > Magnoliopsida > Poales > Poaceae > Triticum > Triticum aestivum. The sequence continues at coordinate 87,655,045 of NC_057798.1, forward strand.
ATGTCAAGGACTTAATCAATCCCGTATACAATTCCCTTTGTCTAGCGGTATTGTACTTGCCCGAGATTCGATCGTCGGTATCCCGATACCTTGTTCAATCTCGTTACCGTCAAGTCTCTTTACTCGTTCCGTAACACATCATCCCGTGATCAATTGCTTGATCACATTGTGCACATTATGATGATGTCCTACCGAGTGGGCCCAGAGATACCTCTCTGTTTACACGGAGTGACAAATCCCAGTCTCGATTCGTGCCAACCCAACAGACACTTTTGGAGATACCTGTAATGCACCTTTATAGCCACCCAGTTACGTTGTGACGTTTGATACACCCAAAGCATTCCTACGGTATCTGGGAGTTGCACAATCTCATGGTCTAAGGAAAAGATACTTGACATTAGAAAAGCTTTAGCATACGAACTACACGATCTTTGTGCTAGGCTTAGGATTGGGTCTTGTCCATCACATCATTCTCCTAATGATGTGATCCCGTTATCAACGACATCCAATGTCCATAGCCAGGAAACCATGACTATCTGTTGATCACAACGAGCTAGTCAACTAGAGGCTCACTAGGGACATATTGTGGTCTATGTATTCACACGTGTATTGCGATTTCCGGATAATACAGTTATAGCATGAATAAAAGACAATTATCATGAACAAGGAAATATAATAATACTTTTATTATTGCCTCTAGGGGATATTTCCAACAGTGAAAAACTCTTCACCACAAGTCGAGCTTCATAGATGGTGACATTACCATCCACGTCCGTCTTCTTCTTAAAGATCCATTTATCTCAATGGCTTGCCGATCATCGGGCAAGTCCACCAAAGTCCATGCTTTGTTCTGATACATGGATCCTATCTCGGATTTCATGGCTTCTAACCATTTGTCGGAATTTGGGCCCACCATCGCTTCTCCATAGCTCGTAGGTTAATTGTTGTCTAGCAACATGACCTTTAAGACAGGATTACTGTACCACTCTAAAGTAGTACGCATCCTTGTCACCCTACGAGGTACGGTAGTGACTTGATCCAAAAACTTCATGATCACTATCATTAGCTTCTACTTCAATTGGTGTAGGCGCCACAGGAACAACTTCCTGTGCCCTGCTACATACTTGTTGAAGTGACGGTTCAATAACCTCATCAAGTCTCCACCATCCTCCCACTCAATTTTCGAGACAAACCTTTCCTCGAGAAAGGACCCGATTCAAGAAACAATCCATATTGCTTTCGGATCTGAATTAGGAGGTATACCCAATTGTTTTGGGTGTCCTATGAAGATGCATTTTATCCGCTTTGGGTTCGAGCTTATCAACCTGAAACTTTTTCACATAAGCGTCGCAGCCCCAAACTTTTAAGAAACGACAACTTAGGTTGCTCCAAACCATAGTTCAAACGGTATCGTCTCAACGGAATTACGAGGTGCCCTATTTTAAAGTGAATGCGGTTGTCTCTAATGCCTAACCCATGAATGATAGTGGTAATTCGATAAGAGACATCATGGTACGCACCATATCCAATAGGGTGCAACTATGAAGTTCGGACACACCATCACACTATGGTGTTCCAGGCGGTATTAATTGTGAAACAATTTCCACAATGTCTTAATTGCGTGCCAAAGCTCGTAACTCAGATACTCATCTCTATGATCATATCATAGACATTTTATCCTCTTGTCACGATGATCTTCAACTTCACTCTGAAATTACTTGAACCATTCAATAATTCAGACTTGTGTTTCATCAAGTAAATATACTTAGTATCTACTCAAATCATCTGTGAAGTAAGAACATAACGATATCCACTGCGTGCCTTAGCACTTATTGGACTGCACACATCAAAATGTATTACTTCCAACAAGTAGCTATCTTGTTCCATCTTACTGAAAATGAGGCTTTTCAGTCATCTTGCCCATGTGGTATGATTTGCATATCTCAAGTGATTCAAAATAAAGTGAGTCCAAACGATCCATCTGCATGGAGTTTCTTCATGCGTATACACCAATAGACATGGTTCGCATGTCTCAAACTTTTCAAAAACGAGTGAGTCCAAAGATCCATCAACATGGAGCTTCTTCATGCGTTTTACACCAATATGACTTACATGGCAGTGCCACAAGTAAGTGGTACTATCATTACTATCTTATATCTTTTGGCATGAAAATGTGTATCACTACGATCGAGATTCAATAAACCATTCCTATTAGGTGCAATACCATTGAAGGTATTATTCAAATAAACAGAGTAACCATTATTCTCCTTAAATGAATAACCGTATTGCGATAGACATAATCCAATCATGTCTATGCTCAACGCAAACACCAAATGACAATTATTTAGGTTTAATACTAATCTTGATGGTAGAGGGAGCGTGCGATGTTTGATCACATCAAAATTGGAAACACTTCCAACACATATCGTCAGCTCTCCTTTAGCTAGTCTCCGTTTATTCCGTAGCTCTTTTACTTCGAGTTACTAACACTTAACAACCGAACCGGTATCTTAATACCCTAGTGCTACTAGGAGTACTAGTAAAGTACACCTTAACATAATGTATATCCAATATACTTCTATCGACCTTGCCAGCCTTCTCATCTACCAAGTATCTAGGGTAATGCTGCTCCAGTGGCTGTTCCCCATATTACAGAAGCACTTAGTCTCGGGTTTGGGTTCAACCTTGGGTTTCTTCACTAGAGCAGCAGCTGATTTGTCGTTTCATGAAGTATCCCTTCTTGCCCTTGCCCTTCTTGAAACTAGTGGTTTCACCAACCATCAACAATTGATGCTCCTTCTTGATTTCTACTTTTGCGGTGTCAAACATCGCGAATACCTCAAGGATCATCATATGTATCCCTGATATGTTATAGTTCATCACGAAGCTCTAGCAGCTTGGTGGCAATGACTTTGGAGAAACATCACTATCTCATCTGGAAGATCAACTTCCACTCGATTCAAGTGATTGTTGCACTCAGATAATCTGAGCACAAGCTCATCGATTGAGCTTTCTCCCTTAGTTTGCAGGCTAAGAAAATCGTCGGAGGTCTCATACCTCTTGACGTGGGCACGAGCCTGAAATCCCAATTTCAGCCCTCGAAACATCTCATATGTTCCGCGACATTTCGAAAACGTCTTTGGTGCCTCTACTCTAAACCATTTAACTGAACTATCACGTAGTTATCAAAACGTGTATGTCCAATGTTCGCAACATCCATAGACGACGTTTGGGGTTCTGCACACTGAGCGGTGCATTAAGGACATAAGCTTTCTACTGATCGCATAATCGCTACTATCAACTTTCAACTATATTTTCTCTAGGAACATATCTAAACAGTGGAAGTAAAGCGCGAGCTTACGACATAATTTGCAAAGATCTTTTGACTATGTTCAGGATAATTAAGTTCATCTTATGAACTCCCACTCAGATAGACATCCCTCTAGTCATCTAAGTGATTACATGATCCGAGTCAACTAGGCCGTGTCCGATCATCACGTGAGACGGACTAGCCATCATCGGTGAACATCTTCATGTTGATCGTATCTACTATACGACTCATGCTCGACCTTTCGGTCTCTTGTGTTCCAAGGCCATGTCTGTACATGCTAGGCTCGTCAAGTTAACCTAAGTGTTTCGTGTATGTAAATCTTGCTTACATCTGTTGTATGTGAACGTAAGAATCTATCACACCCGATCATCACGTGGTGCTTCGAAACGACAAACTTTCGCAACGGTGCACGGTTAGGGGGAACACTTTCTTGAAATTTTAATGAGGGATCATCTTATTTACTACCGTCGTCCTAAGCAAATAAGATGCATAAACATGATAAACATCACATGCAATCAAATAGTGACATGATATGGCCAATATCATTTTGCTCCTTTTGATCTCCATCTTCGGGGCTCCATGATCATCGTCGTCACCGGCATGACACCATGATCTCCATCATCATGATCTCCATCATCGTGTCTCCATGAAGTTGTCTCGCCAACTTATTACTTCTACTACTATGGCTACCGGTTAGCAACAAAGTAAAGTAATTACATGGCGTTGTTTAATGACAGCAGGTCAAACAATAAATAAAGACAACTCCTATGGCTCCTGTCGGTTGTCATACTCATCGACATGCAAGTCGTGATTCCTATTACAAGAACATGATCAATCTCATACATCACATATCATTGATCACATTCTTCATGGCCATATCACATCACATAGAATACCCTGCAAAAACAAGTTAGACGTCCTCTAATTGTTGTTTGCATGTTTTACGTGGCTGCTATGGGTTTCTAGCAAGAACGTTTCTTACCTACGCAAAACCACAACGTGATATGCCAATTGCTATTTACCCTTCATAAGGACCCTTTTCATCGAATCCGTTCCGACTAAAGTGGGAGAGACTAGCACCCGCTAGCCACCTTATGCACCAAGTGCATGCCAGTCGGTGGAACCTGTCTCACGTAAGTGTACGTGTAAGGTCGGTCCGGGCCGCTTCATCCCACAATACTGTCAAAACGGTAAGCATATTGAACAAAATCAACGCCCACAACAACTTGTGTTCTACTCGTGCATAGAAACTACGCATAGACCTAGCTCATGATGCCACCGTTGGGGAACGTAGCAAAAATTCAAAATTTTCCTACGTGTCACCAGGATCTATCTATGGAGAGACTAGCAACGAGGGGAAGGAGAGTGCATCTACATACCCTTGTAGATCGCTAAGCGGAAGCGTTCAAGAGAACGGGGTTGAAGGAGTCGTACTCGTCGTGATCCAAATCACCGGAGATCCTAGTGCCGAACGGACGGCACCTCCGCGTTCAACACACGTACAACCCGGTGACGTATCCCATGCCTTGATCCAGCAAGGAGAGAGGGAGAGGTTGAGGAAGACTCCATCCAGCAGCAGCACGACGGCGTGGTGGTGGTGGAGGAGCATGGCAATCCTGCAGGGCTTCGCCAAGCACCGCGGGAGAGGAGGAGGACTTGGGAGAGGGGGAGGGTTGCGCCAGAACTTTGGTAAAGCTCCCATGCGCCTCCCCACTATATATAGGGGTGGAGGGGGCTGGTTCCTTGCCCTCCAAGTCCATTGGGGCGTTGTCAAAGGTGGGAGGAAAGAAATCCCATCATTTCCTTCCCCACCAATTGTTATCCCCCCTTTTTAGGGATCTTGATCTTATCCCTTCGGGATATGATCTTATTCCTTCTAAGGGGGAATCTTGGTGCGCCTTGACCAGGGGTGTGGGGCCTTGCCCCCACTACCCACGTTCATGTGGGTCCCCCCATGCAGGTGGGCCCCACTCCGGAACCTTCTAGAACATTCCCAGTACAATACCAAAAATTCCCGAACATTTTCCGGTGGCCAAAATAGGACTACCCATATATAAATCTTTACCTCCGGACCATTCCGGAACTCCTCGTGACGTCCGGGATCTCATCCGGGACTCCGAAGAACATTTGGCAACCACATACAAACTTACTTTATAACCCTAGCGTCATCGAACCTTAAGTGTGTAGACCCTACGGGTTTGGGAACCATGCAGACATGACCGAGTCGTTCTACGGTCAATAACCAACAGCGGGATCTGGAAACCTATGTTAGCTCCCACATGTTCCACGATGATCTCATCGGATGAACCACGATGTCAAGGACTCAATCGATCCCGTATACAATTCCCTTTGTCTAACGGTATTGTACTTGCCCGAGATTCGATCGTCGGTATACCGATACCTTGTTCAATCTCGTTACCGGCAAGTCTCTTTACTCATTTCGTAACACATCATCCCGTGATCAACTCTTTGATCACATTGTGCACATTATGATGATGTCCTACTGAGTGGGCCCAAAGATACCTCTCCGTCACACGGAGTGACAAATCCCAGTCTCGATTCGTGCCAACCCAACAGACACTTTCGGAGATACCTGTAGTGCACCTTTATAGCCACCCAGTTACGTTGTGACGTTTGGTACACCCAAAGCATTCCTACGGTATCCGGGAGTTGCACAATCTCATGGTCTAAGGAAAAGATACTTGACATTAAAAAAGCTTTAGCATACGAACTACACGATCTCTGTGCTAGGCTTAGGATTGGGTCTTGTCCATCACATCATTCTCCTAATGATGTGATCCCGCTATCAACGACATCCAATGTCCATGGTCAGGAAACCGTAACCATCTATTGATCAACGAGCTAGTCAACTAGAGGCTTACTAGGGACATGGTGTTGTCTATGTACCCACACATGTATCTGAGTTTCCTGTCAATACAATTATAGCATGGATAATAAACGATTATCATGAACAAGGAAATATAATAATAACTAATTTAATATTGCCTCTAGGGCATATTTCCAACATCCAGCCCCCGTAGCCGACGGCAACACAGTGCCGCGGCCTCCGCCGTTGCCCTGCTGTGGAACACTCCCAAGGCGGCCAGCCCCTTGAGGCGCCACCGTCTTCTTCCCCGGAGGCAAGGATCCTCCGTGACCCACCATCGCACAGAGCGGTGGAATACGTCTAGCCCGGCCAGCCCCAGCCGAACGCAAATTTGGACTTAGGCGGTGGCGAACCCTAACAGGCGGCAGTAGGCAGGACGATGATCAAAGAAACGAGACCGCCTCGCCCTCGATAGCGATCGGTGCCGGTTGGTTCTGGGCCTCATACCCATGCACTCCCGGCCCACCGACCACGTCCACGCCCGAGCGAACCTCCTCCAAGAAAAAACCGGTCGGACCCGGGTTAGTCTGGGCCTCATACCCAGCTAACCCCGGCCCCATCCGATCCGGCCTACCAGCATACAGCTGCAGCCCCTATCGGCCAACAAAAATATCAAACACCGCTCCCGATTTGCAGCAATCCCGAGACCCGGATTTTCGGGCGCTACCAGGTCAGGCGCCGGCGGCTCCGATCTGGCCGCCGTCCGGCGAACCTTCCTCTTATGTTTAACAACGATCCACGAATCTGGCTTAACTAGATCAAAAACTGTAAGATTTGGATGACAAACCTTTGATAGAGGACCTTTCCATGGCTTGATCGCCACCGACGAAGTTCTCCGGTGAATTATCCGGCGAACCATCTTCCTCTTCTCCCCCGCGTCAAGCCCCAACCTGGCCGGATCATGGATGGGAAGAATATCTTCGATAGTAGACGCCACCTCCTCCTCCGTGTAGCCGGCATTGATCCAATCGTTGACGAGGTCAGAAGGACTCGGCGACGGCGGTGAGGGCGAAGCATCATCCGCCTCCCTGTCCGCGTCGTCCTCCTCCGCATCCACGAGTGCCCAAAACCGGCCTCCAACGTGCCGGTGATCGCCGGAGAGGAGAGGCGGGGCGCGTGCGGCTCCCCCGCCATCCAGCCCGCCAGTCGGCCCTCCAGTACGTCCTAACATATGAACTACTATTGAGTGGTGGTCATCGATCCACCCAGCCAAATGCGCCAGCTAATAATCTACTAGGTTGCTTCATTATTTTAGGAGGAAGATTAGGTAGATCTCGAGAAGGATTTGGAGCCGACCGAGCCCAGATTTGGTGATCTAAGTGTGCTGAGTCATTAGCTTAGAGATGACTCAAATTTCTAGGAGGAATCACCGATTGATGCTCCCTGATCTGACCCTGTTCGTTTATGTTTGTCTGTACAAAGTCGGTGCCTACATACACAATCAATGAATACACAAATAGTGGAGCAGAAAGGGAGAGGAGTCCATGGCGCCCATGAAAGGGCAAGCTTTCCTCTTCTAGATTAGCAAAATCCACCTTTCACAAGGGAGAGGAAGAAGACAAAAAGCCCATCAATATTTTAGTTTGGTATGCCAATTTTGAAAAACACTTAAATTTTGTGATTTGTAAAATTCCATGAGAATTCCAGTGTTGTGAACACGGCCTAAATTTAACCGATCCTTGCAGGTTACAAGACGCTATGAACTGATCAAGGATGAAAACCTTGTGTGTTCTAATGGCCTAGAGCTACTCCCTTCGTCCCAAAATAGTTGGAAGTTCTAGCTTCTAGGTTTGTCCCAAAAAAAACTTTTGTAAGTTTGAACAAATTTAAGGAAAAATACACCAATATTTACAATACCAAATTAGCTTCATTACTTCAGCCATCTGTACATACATTATGCATGTGGTAGCAACATAAATAAACCCTGAGAACGACAGGATGGCAAGCCATTTCGCACTCCAAGCGCAAGTAGCAACAGAGATATAGCAGGAGACTGTCTCCTCCTATCGCAGCACCAGGCAGGCGGGTATCCAGTTTTTGATCTTGCAACAACACTACGACCTTGACAGAACAACTTTGGAACTGCGATCGGGTCGAGCAAGACACACTTAGGGATGCCAGCCATTGTATGATATAGATCACCAGAGACTAAACATATGTATGCTTACTATTGTCCTTGTCACCAGCAATCATCCAACAGCCAAGTGTTTCTGATTTTTAAAGAATTTTGTGGCAGGAAATAGTTTCTAACACATCTATGACCATATGCACTATACAAATTTTCCTGAACAAACAATATTTCGCAGTGATTGAGGACAAACCCGGGAACGGTGCCATGTCGGCGCAAGTCGTATTCTGTTCTTTGTCATAGGGCCCTGGCAAATGCTTTGAAACATGCCTCGATAATATGGTGTGAGTTGTGTTAGGAATATGCAACTTGTATTCCCATGAGGCCATAGGCCAATATATATACATGTACAGGTGTGGAACATATGCAGGAAACCCCTTATACAACGGGATAAATACAAAGGGGTACATGACTTATATTATAACTCTAACACCCCCCCCCCCTCAAACTCATGGTGGATTAACAACACTAAGTTTGGAGAGATAAAAGCCATGTTGTGCTCTAGTTTGGGCCTTCGTCAGGAAATCCGCCAACTGTAACTCGAAAGTCACATACTGAAGAGCAATAACCTGATCCTGCACACCAGCGCGCACATAGAAAGCATCAACACCAATATGCTTGGTGAGCTCATGCTTCACAGGATCGCGCGCAATGCTAATAGCACCTGCACTGTCAAATAAGGGCAGAGTCGGTGTAGTGATAGAAACACCAAAATTCTGAAGTAACCGCCGTAACCAAGTCACTTCTGTCGTCAAAAGAGCCATTGCTCGCAACTCAGCCTCGGCACTCGAACGGGAAACTGCAATCTGTTTCTTCGTCTTCCAGGCAATGAGAGAAGCACCAAGAAAAACACAGTAAGCAGAAAGTGAACGGTGATCTGAAGGATCACTAGCCCACGTAGCATCCGAATAGGCCTGGAGCTTTAAAGAACTGGAGCGAGGAAAGAATAGACGGTGAGAGATCGTGCCCCGAAGATATCGGAGAACACGAAGGAGATGGCTATAGTGAACCGATGTGGGAGCGGAGACAAACTGACTCATAATATGAACCGGATAAGAGATGTCTGGACGAGTGACAGCTAGATAGACAAGACTGTCAACAAGATGATGATAACGCGTCGGGTCATGGAGAGGATCACCATCAGTAGCACGGAGGTGAACATTGAGCTCCATAGGAGTCTCAACAATGCGCTCGTCAGTAAGAGCAGCACGAGCAAGAAGATCCTGGATATACTTTTCCTGGGAATAAAAAAGCCATCAGAGGTAGAAGAGACTTCAATCCCAAGAAAGTAGCGAAGAGGTCCAAGATCAGACATAAGAAACTGCTCACTAAGACGGGCCTTTACAAAGGCAATATACTCGGGGTCATCCCAAGTGATGATCATGTCATCAACATAGAGAAGAAGAAGAGTCCGACCATGAGGAGAAAGGTGAATAAACAATGCTGGATCATGAGCACTTGCTGAAAAACCAGCGGCAGTGACCACAGAAGCAAAACGCTCAAACCAGGCGCGGGGGGGGGGGGGGCTTGCTTAAGGCCATAGAGAGAGCGACGAAGACGACATACCATGCCATCAGGAATAGAATACCCTGGTGGTGGCTGCATGTACACCTCCTCACGTAGCTCACCATTAAGAAAGGCATTCTTAACATCAAGCTGAGATATAGACTAGTGGCGTGCAGAGGCAACGGCAAGAAGTGTATGAACAGTGGTCATATGGGCCACAGGAGCAAAAGTCTCGTCATAATCACGACCATGCTCCTGCTGAAAACCACGAGCCACAAGACGAGCTTTGTGATGCTCAAGAGAACCATCGGAGCGAGTCTTAACCTTGTAGACCCACTTACAAGTGATGGGACGGACTCCGGGAGGAAGAGAAAAAAGATGCTAGGTACCGGGGCGTTCAAGAGCAGTAATCTCCTCTGCCACCGCAAACTGCCATTCAGGATGAACAACAGCCTGACGATAAGAAGTCAGCTCAAGAACAGCAGCACCAATGGTGGGAAATCCAAAGCGATCAACAGGTGGACGAGGACGAGAACGCAAGCCATAAGTAGGCTGAGAGGAAGATGACGACTCATCCACAGAGGCATCCACAGGTCGTGAATGACGAGTGTAATGCTAAGGAAAAGACGGAGCAATAGAAGGAGGAATCGCCAAGGTAGAATCAGGGGGTGGCGACGAAGAAGTCACCGGAGATGAAGGTGTAGAATCCGGTGACATGCTAGGCGAGGAGACCGGGGAAGATGGTGGCTGCAAATCGACTAGAGGTGGAGAAGCAGAGGGAGTGGAACGAATAGGCACAGGCTCGACGAGGGTGATAGGTGAGTCAGGAAAAGTGAGGAAAGAGATACCCTCCACTGAAAAAGTCGAGGAAGATGGGCGTGGGTAGAAGGGACGAGACTCATCAAAAGTCATGTCTCGAGAGATACGCATCCGATGGCCGATAGGATCCCAACAATAATAGCCCTTATGCTCATCACTGTAGCCTAAGAAGACACACTCAACAGACTGAGCGGTCAGTTTGGTGCGTTCACGAGGGGCAAGAAGAACATAGCAAACACAACCAAACAAGTGAAGCATCGAATAATCGGGAGAACGATCAAAAAGACGCTCGAAAGGAACACCACCCTGTAGAGCAGCGGAAGGTTGTATATTGATAAGATAGGTTGAGGTGGAGACGGCCTCAGCCCAAAAATGAGGCGGGAGAGAGGCAGCAATCATCAATGCACGTGCCATCTCAAGAAGATGACGATGCTTTCGCTCAGCCACACCATTCTGAGCATGAGCACTAGGACAAGAGAATTGAGAGAGAGTTCCTTGCTCAGCAAGAACACCACACAACATCTTAGAGATATACTTGCCAGCGGAGTCAGCACAAAAAACACGAATGGGTGAAGAGAACTGAGTATGAACCATGGCAACAAAACACTTATAAATAACAACACCTCAGTATGAGGAGTCATAAAATAAAGCCATGTGTAATGAGAAAAATCATCTATGAAAATAATATAGTATTTATGACCACCTTTCGAAGCGAAAGGAGCCGGACCCCATACATCAAAATGGACTAAATCGAAAGGACACTTAGAAACTAACTCACTATGTGAATATGGTAACTGAATCTGCTTGCCAAGACGACAACCCCGACACTCTAAAGAGACATCTCCTGAGACAGACCCCAGAAGACCTCGACGAACTAAAGACGACAACCGAGAACCACACAGATGACCAAGTCGATGATGCCACTGCTTGAAGGAACCAGTAACGGAGGCGACTGAAGCGAAGGAATTGGCGATGGTGGTGGCAGCGGAAGGAACATGAAGCCAGTCCAACTCCCAAAGACCCTTAGAATCACGGCGGCGAGGGCCAGCCCCAACCAGAGTGTGCATGCAATGGTCCTGGACAGAACAAGAGTCAACGTCAAGGATGACGCAACAACCAGAATCAGTAAGTTGACCAGCAGAAAATAGATTCATGGTGAGTCGAGGAACATGAGCAACATTAGGAACAGAATAAGGAGTGGTAAGATTGCCTCTACTAGCAACAGAAAGTGGAGTATCATCAGCAGTGAAGACATGAACAGGAGAATCCAGCGATCGAAGAGAGGACAAAGTGGAAGAATGAGAAAATATATGAAAAGAAGCTCCAGAGTCTAGAACCCATGGGGATGTACCTGACTGTGTAGAGGGCGGTTTCTCAGTGCGGGAAGCATCAATCACAGAACCAGCAGTACCCGTCGAGGAAGAACCTGAAGCCGCGAGCAGACGCTTAAGTCTTAGACTATCCTGCTCAGTCAAAGAAATGGCTGAAGCTGTCGAGGTAGATGACGAAGTCCCTGAAGATGATGATCGCGCCTTGCGCAGGTGTTTCCTCTTCGTGTAGCACTGGGACTCAATATGACCATCATTGTTACAGTAGTCACAATATGGATGAGGACGACCTGAGCCTCCAGAAGGAGTGGGCAAGAGCGGCGGAGAACTCAAGCGAGAAGGGGTCGGTGCAACAGGTGGCGTGGAAGAAAGCCCGAGTAGCAAGCACATAGGGAACCTCCAGCAAACCAGCACCACGTAAGCGAGTCTCCTCAGCACGAATCTCAGAAAGCGCCTCCATGAGAGAAATACGGCCACGAGCAAACAATTGAGCACGCCGGGGCTCAAACTCCTTACGAAGCCGAGACAGGAACTCGTAGACGCGATGAAACTCCAAATTGGCCTACATAGCCTCGTAACAGGGGCAAGTATGACAACCAGCACTACAAAGAGAATCAAGTTGGCGCCAAATAGCCGAACTCTATGCATAGAAGTCATCAACAGTCGAGTCACCCTGCTGAAGAGCATGCTCCTGACGGACCACAGAAAGGTATAAGGCATCATCAGAGGGCTCATAGCGCTGACAAAGACGTGTCCACATCTCAAAGACAGTAGGAAGACCCAGAAACTCAGAAGCAAACTGAGGCAGAACACTAGCAGTGAGAACAGCTGCAGCAAGAGCATCATCATCAAGCCACTGGGTGTAAACAGACAAAGCACCATGATACGTCCGAAGAGCCTCCTCATAAGCCAAAACCCTCTCATCATAAGCATGATCAGCAGCCTCATCATCAAGCTTAACATGGTATTAGAGCTAACAAGTTGCATATTCATGTACAAGTGTGGAACATATGCAGTAAACCCCTTATACAACGGGATAAATACAAACAGGTACATGCTTATATTATAATTCTAACAAGCTGTTCCCCGCAAGCTTTTTTGGAAGGAAAAAAGGTATCCATGATTAGGCCAATTTAGCTCACTTCATCTTGGGGAGTGGGCAGGAGCATCGTAGAGGAAAGCCATCACATTATTGACCCTGCTATGGGAGAGGATTTCACTCGAAACGGAAGCAATATATACCTAACGGATGTGAAGCGTCATCCCAGACGCATTCACAAGAGACTGGAAGAAGTGCTCAACGAGTTGTCACAAAAACAACTAAATTATGGAAATGATAACTGGCGAACGTTCACTGGGAGGGGGATGGCAAGCAAAAGTTTTTTTTGTGTGGCAACTTTACTTGGTAGGAGATGGCAAATCATGCCCTTTTTTGATGAAATTGTTTTCTCTTCTCAGAAATTGTCATGTGTTTCTGAAAAAATGACATCCCCATACAACTAAACTTTCCATGAAAAACGTTCGCAATTGCCATCCTAACCAGCGAACGTACATGTACCAAGATCTCATCACACTAGCTAAAAAACTATAAATATGTCTTGTTAAGATTTGTCAAAAAATATTCACTTGAGAGAGAGGAAGAGTTGAATGTAGCAAAATTGGAGGGATAAACTTGAACTGAATATGTCAGATGTGACAATGAAATTCTTTCTCAAGTCCGACATACAGAAATAAAACATCAAAAGCTTTTGGAATCAACATTGCACAAAACTTAAAACAGCTGCAAAATTTCACAAATTACCTGTGTATCATATGTGCCAACCTGCGTTGTAGGAACACTTAAGCCGCAACTCAAATGAGGTCGACCAAATAGATCCTGAACACAAGGGGGAAAGAAATGACCGACAAGCATATATGCCCAACAAGGCACAACTCAATTGATTAGTAATTTACATATTCACTGTGACAACAATTGACAACATCACCACTATTGAACAAAAAATAGGTAAGCCAAGATATGAAGTAACATCTTGCAGCTCTTTCATTATCATTCAACTCTTCAATTTGTGAGATAGACGAGTCTGAAAAAACTGTACATTCATAGTATGTAAACACAAGATGGTTATGCATACCAGTATAACCTCAATTACTGCCTCATCAAGTGGTGCTGTAAAATGCCCAAACCGGTTGATTCCTTTTCGATCTCCAAGTGCTTGAAGTAACGCCTGAAAGTACAATAAAAAAATAGTCAGCCCAGCAAACTTTCGTATATACAGGTTGTAGAAGCCTAAATTCAGGACAGTCCATTGTGAGGTAAACATAGCGTGCAAATTAGCAATGAGGTCAAAATGGATATCCTAACTTCTGGTAAGCAACAATTCATATAACTATTGTAGAAGTACAAATGTCAATCTAATATTAATAATAGGATAGGAAAGCAACAAACACCGTTCCAATTGCCAAAGCAATATCTTCATTTGAGTGATGATCATCAATGTGAGTGTCACCCGTCGCCTTCACATATACGTCAAACAGTCCATGAGAAGCCAGTTGTTGTAAGTTGTAAACTGAAGTTAATGCCTAACTTTGATCAGAAAAAAGCACACTCACGCAGCAAGAGTTGGAAGAAATTTCTACTGTCAAGCACAATATATACATATAACATAACACTGGACCACTAAAAATACAGCAACCTATGCAAAAGAGGTACTTCTCAAAGAAAAAAAATGCTGCTTGAATTGGTTTGGCTACTTTGGCACTTGATTTTAGTTTCTTTTCATATATTGATTTGACATGTAATGGCTTGTCATACATAGTGGCCACTGTTTTCTGTTTTACACCGATGTGGAATAACCAAGGCCATATATTTCATGATTACGAAGTTCCGTTTTGCCCTTCTTTGCATGAAGAAGTTACTATTTTTTCAGCTAGATGCGAGAGATGACACATTCTTGCCACAAACAAACACAAAGGTCAAAAAACAAAATACCTGCACTACCACAAGCATATGCCGTCAATAAAGAAATCCCCAACCCACAACTATACAGACAAAAGGAGTAAACCATACTCACATCAAGCATGTGATCCAAGGACGGTATCCCTGTGTTGTAGTCAGCAGAGCCGGTGCCGTCAAGGCTGACCTTGACATGCACATTCGTCTCCTTTGTTACCCGAGTAAATAGCATAAAACTACTAGTTTACAGGCTAGGGTTCCAAAAAACTACTACTATTTAATTTTTCTCAGAAAACTACCAATCGCGTGGTCCGCTGTTTCAAAAAACATAAAGTGCCCATAACTAGCGATTTAACCATTTTCCTGACCGCCTGGGCCCACCTGTCAGGGCACGTGGTCACGCACGCTCACGGCGCGGCTGTTGACGGCCGTTAGCCCGTGCGGTCCGGTCGGAACCAAAGCACACGGTCGGTCGCTCTCCCTCTCCCTCTCACTCTCACTGTCCCCCCGCGGTGACCTGGGTGGGTGATGGCAGCGCCGCAGCGAAAAGCCGTAGGTGGCGAGCTTTTGAGCCAAGGTGTCACCGGCAACGAGGGCGGTGGACATTCAGAGGTTCAGGCATGGCTAGGCAGCTCTAGCTTCCCAACGCAGCGGTCGCCGCGGCCATCACCGCCCGAGGCTCACGTCCATCCGGAGGGCTCAGATCCGGAAGTCTGCGCGGCTAGGGCAGTGGCGAAGTGCATCCACGCGGATCCAGATGGCGGCCACAGGTGGGCGTCCGCGTTTGGTGGGGTGAGGTAAGAAATTTCAGTACCATTTACAGTTTTAGTTGAGATTTGAAAATTAGGGTTAGAAGATGATAGTTTTGGTTAGGAAAAAAGTACTTTAGTTAGGGTTAGAAGATAGTGCAGTATTGGGAATGAGTAGTGTAGTTGTTTGTGTCAGTGATGTTCAGTGATGTTCAGTGTAAGTGGTTGTATTAGACAGGCATGCTACTGCATTTTAGGATAATGGTCAGTGCAGTTTGTCATTATTTTAAGCTTCAGCTACTTGAAAAATAAATGTTTGTCAATTTAATCTCCTACAGCTTAGATGAAGAGATTTGGGAAATGAGGTTGCATTTCCAAGGAACAGATAATATGGAGAGAAAGTATTCAGTTTCTTCAGATATCAGTTATCTGACCATATTAGCATTGGCCGAGTTGGAGGGTTATGGAATGGAGGCTTTTCTGACTTACGTAAAGGAAGAGGGAAAGGGCTTGGAGGGGGTGGAGGTCCTGGATAGTGAGGAGGCACTAGAGGAAATGCTAGACTTATTTGTTGATAAGAAGATTCTGAACATCATTGTCAGAAAGCCAACTGATCCAAGCCCAGCACATGTTAATATGGATCACAACAAGCTTGAGGAATAGATTCCCATTAGTAATGTTGGTGAGAAAGTTTTTTATAGTATTTCCCAAAAAGGTGTCCTGTATCCACTCCATAATGACACTTTGGCACCAGTAATCCCTGAGGAGCCCTATCCTAACAGACAACATAGTTGTAATTTCAACAAGGGGAAAAATGTTGTGGAAGAAGAAGAAGATGTAGAAGTAGAACATGATGAAGATGAAGATGAAGATGAAGATGAGATGGACAAATCTTCTTCAGATTTTGAGTTTTTTAGGGGTGATTACACAGGGCAGAAAATATCATACAAGGCTTGGGGTGAAGATGAGGTTGGCACAAGGACAAGCCATAAGCCTAGGGAAGAGGAAGATACTGCAGAGCACTATTGTGGAGCAAACTCAGAACCATCTGAGTTTTGGGAGGAAGACCAAATCCTTTATGAACATGAAGAACCGTCACTTGTACCAGAGAAAGGAGCAAAGAAGCTTAAGCCTGTTAGAAAACAAGGCCCAACTAGCAAGTCACACAGTGAGCATGAACACACCAAGTTCGAAGATTTTTGTGCCTGAACCTGATGAATACTGCTTTCCAGGTGATTTTGGCCTTAGTGATGAAGAAGAAGTTCCAAGGTTGCCTTCTGGTAGGAAGAGAAGGTTGAAGAAGAGGAAGGAGAGGAGGTAGTATGATCCATCAGCACCTAATGCACATGAGCAGTTTGCATTGCATTTGCCTAAATGTTGTGGAGTTTAGAGAAGCACTAAGAAAATTTCCATGTCAAGACACTTAGGAATTTTGAGTATCACATAAATGAACCAACTAGGTTTATTGCTTGGTGCTCTGATAGAAAGCAAGGTTGTCAGTTTTGCATAGTGGCCTCTAGAATAGCTAATGAGTAAACTTTCAGCATCAAGAAGATGAATTTGGATCACACTTGTGGAGCAAGTGGAGAGAGCACCAAGGTTACAGTCAATTGGGTTGCCAAGGTTTGTGAGGATACCATTAGATCAAACCCTGGAGCTGGTGTTGAGACAATTATGTCATACACAAAGAAAACATTTGGTGTTCATGTGCCTAAAAGCTTGGCATATAGGGCAAGGAAGCAAGCTCTTGAAGTTGTGCAAGGAGATCACAAGCTCCAATATCACAGACTAAGGGACTATCTATAGTGTGTGCTAGATACTAATCCAGGCAGTAGATGCATAGTGACAACAAAAGAAGACCTAGAAAATCCAGCTCCTACCCCCAAGTTTCATTACATGTTCTACTGCCTTTTTGCATGCAAAGAGGGCTTTCTAAATGGATGCAGGCCATTTATAGGTGCATGATCCTTAAACACTACGATCCATTTATAGGTATATCTAAGATGGTTGCATTCATGTTAATTACAACTAATGTGATCATATTTTCAGGTTTAGATGGTTGCTTCATCAAGCTCAGCACTAGACAACAGATATTGGCAGCTACTGGCAGGGATGGGAACAACAACATCTTCCCCATTGCATTTGGTGTTGTTGACAAGGAAGAGACAGACAGCTGGACATGGTTTCTCACACAGCTGAGAACTGCCATTGGAAGTGGGAACAAGTTTGGCAAGTACACAATTATGTCTGACAGGCAAAAGATATGTGCTCCACTACTCATGACCACCACACTTTAAACTTACCATCATACTTAGCCATCATTCTAAGCCATCATAATTAACAGGGATTGCTGAATGCAATCAATGATGTATTCCCTGACTCCCCATGGAGGTTCTGTCTTAGACATATATATGCCAACTTCCAATCTGCTGGTTTTAGAGGGGAGGAACTCAAGAAACACTTAGATTAGGCTGCCTATTCCTTCACTAAGAATGGTCATGCAAAAGGGATGGAAAATTTGAAGAAAGAGAGTTTTGAAGCTTGGCGGTGGTTATCACAAATACCAGACCATACATGGGCAAGATATAAAATAGATACTGTTTGCAAAAATGACCTGGTTGTTAACAACCTCAGTGAAGTTTTCAACAGGATGATATTGGATGTGAGGAACAAGCCTATCAGGACTATGCTGGAGGGCATTAGAACAAATTTGCTGATCAAGTTTCAGAAAATCAGAGAGAAAACAGAGTCATGCAGATGGGAGATCACACCAACCTAGTCAGAAATTTTAGAAGAAGGCAAGAAGTGGGCTAAGTATTGTGATGCATACATGGCAGGTCCAGGCATCTGGCAAGTGACTAGTAGTTCTGAGAACACATATTGTGTTAACTTGAACAACCATACCTGTGAATGTAGGAAGTGGGACATGACAGTTGTGCCTTGCAGTCATTCCATTGCTGCAATGCAGAAAGTGAAGCTACATCCTGAAGACTTTGTCAATGATTTCTTCAAAAAGCCCATGTACTGTGAAACATACAAGCATATAATTTTCCTAGTTTTAGGTCCTGACCACTGGCCTCATACACCTGGATTTGACATATCCCCACCAGTGTTCAAAGAAAAGAAGAGCAAAAAGCAAACTGCCAGGAGGAAAGGTGTATTTGAGGTGCCAGCCAAAAAGGACACCTCAAGAATTGGTACTGTCACATGTAGCAAATGCAAGAAGCAAGGCCATAGGTTCAACAGCTGTGGTGACCCTTTGAAGCCTAAGTTTTAGATGAGGATGAATAAGCACCAGGTCATTTGAGGCCATGTTTCATTTCATTGTCTCTGTCTCATTGCATTGTTAAATTTCTTACACTGTTTCTTAATTGTGTAGGAAAATAGAGCAAATTAATCTCAAGTTGGTTCTTCTATGGCTACAAATTCTCAGAGGCCTCCAAGAGCACCTGCTGCTACTGCACCTGAACCAAGACCAGCTACAGCAAAAAACTACAACTTCTGCACCATCACCAGCTCGAGTTGCTACTTCCAGGAAAAAAGGGCTGCTTCAACTATTCCATCAGCAATAGCACAAGCACCACCAGCTAAGAGGAGCAGGACTAACACTTCTACTGCTGCTAACACTTCTTCTCCTGCTAAGAAAACCAGATCATCTACAACTTCTCCAGCAAAGAACACCAGATCTTCAAGTGCCCAGAGAAGAACATTCATTGCACCAAGGCAATCAACTTCAACTGTTGTCTAGGCTGGGTCAAAGAGGATCAGGAAGCCAAGTAGGAGGCCTAAAGACTACTTTTATGCAAGTGGTAACTAGCATGTCTTGGTCTGAACTTGAGTTCATTTGGCATGGTTCTGTTTGTGTCAGTGAACACATATGGATGGATTTGGGTCTACTATGCTTTGTACTGACTATACTTTAATTTGTTTCGGAGATATTCAGTCAGTTGGACTACCATGGTTTGTAATAACTACTATTCAGTTAGTTGCATGTTCAGACAGTCATTCGAGTGTTGATTCAGTCACTTAATTCAGTTAGTGTATCTTCTGTCAGTTAATTCAGTCAGTAGATTTCAGATCCACAACATACATTCATTCAAAGTAGCATAAATACATGGATACATTGAATCAAAGTAGCATCAAACACCAGTTATTACATAGAATAGAATAGATCTTACATAGAACACCAGATCTTACATAGAACACCAAGATAGAAAGATAGATAGCTAGATAGATGGATGGATGAGATGAGATTGACAGGTCAGTCATAGCGCAAGAAGAAGCGACCCCACTTAGCCCTAGTAGCTGGATGAGGAGCCATGACTACTCTTCTCCTCGCCCAAGATATGATTTGATTGAAACTCCTTCTCCTCCCACCAGGGAAAAGAAGCTCAATCTCTTCATAGTTGCACTTCTTCTGCACCTTCTCGACGAGTCGGCGGTTGAACTCAAGCTGCTGCTCGTCCTGGGCGGCCTCCTGTTCCCTCTGTCTGCACCTCCTCCTCCTCTGTTGTGCTGCTGGAGGCCTCACCTCCATGGCCTCTCCCTCCTCCTCTTACATCTCCTAGGTCCATGTCAGGATCCATCTAGGGTTCGTTGTGGGTGGCGGCTGCTGGAGTGGCTGGGAAAGGGTGGGTCGGGAGGGGTTTATATTAATAGTGGTGGAGGGGGGGTTGGTTTTAGTAGGCCTAAGTAACTCGCCCACTAAGCCCAATACCACTGTATATATAAGACTAATAGAGACTTATGGCCAACAACATATAAGATCCATTACATAACTATATAGATAGCATTGGAGATCCATTACAACATACTTAAGAACATAGCAAATATGGTTCTTACATAAGACACTAAAGTTCAAATGCAGTGCCAAACCCTAGGTTAATTTCATATTCCCCCAAAATGTACACTCATATAGTCACTTGAGACAGAAAGGCCACATCCTTATATATAGGCCTTGGATGTACTTCATCACCATTTCACAGCACTTCATGACTCAAGGATGGCCTTGATTTGCTCTAACTTCTCCTTGCTGCCATACCCATCTTTCAGCAGCTCAGCAACAAGTATCTCAAGCTTTTCCTTCTCCTTCATAAGAACATCCCTGTCAACTTGAACATCCTTCATAGCCTTCCTGGTGTTCTTGATGATATTAGCTTGGCTCTGCAAAATGCACCTCTGCTCTTTTGCAAGTTTAAGCTTTTCCATATGCACCTCCAACATAGCTTTCTCCTCTAGCTCCTTCTTCTTCTTCTCAAGTTCTTCCTCCTCCACTTGTTTCTGGTGCACCTTCTTGTCCACCCTACCATCCTGCCAATCAAACATCTTGGATACATCATCAACAAGCTTGGTGTATTTAATGCAAAGTTTGTGATTTCCCATCTTAAGCTTGGCCAACTCCGTTTCATGTACACTCTTAACCTTGGCCAACTCCTTCTCAAACTTATCTTTGTCAAGTACCCTTCCACAATTCTGCTCATGGAACATTTTACATAGCTTGGACAAACATCTCTGAAGAACTGGAGGCCAAGGCCCATCAACACACTCTACAACACCACAATTCACACCATTTGCCTACATTTGTAAATGTGATAAGTTAGTGCAAGTGGAGTACTGTTGGAAATATGCCCTAGAGGCAATAATAAAATGGTTATTATTATATTTCCTTGTTCATTATAATTGTCTATTGTTCATGCTATAATTGTATTAACTGGAAACCATAATACATGTGTGAATACATAGACCACAACATGTCCCTAGTGAGCCTCTAGTTGACTAGCTCATTGATCAATAGATGGTTACGGTTTCCTGACCATGGACATTGGATGTCATTGATAATGGGATCACATCATTAGGAGAATGATGTGATGGACAAGACCCAATCCTAAGCATAGCATAAGATCGTGTAGTTCGTTTGCTAAAAGCTTTTGTAATGTCAAGTATCATTTCCTTAGACCATGAGATTGTGCAACTCCCGGATACCGTAGGAATGATTTGGGTGTGCCAAACGTCACAACGTAACTGGGTGGCTATAAAGGTGCACTACGGGTATCTCCGAAAGTGTCTGTTGGGTTGGCACGAATCGAGACTAGGATTTGTCACTCCATGTGACGGAGAGGTATCTCTGGGCCCACTCGGTAATGCATCATCATAATGAGCTCAATGTTACTAAGTAGTTAGTCATGGGATCATGCATTACGGCATGAGTAAAGTGACTTGCCGGTAACGAGATTGAACGAGGTATTGGCATACCGACAATCGAATCTCGGGCAAGTAACGTACCGATTGACAAAGGGAATCGTATACGGGATTGCTTGAATCCTCGACATCCTAGTTCATCGTGGAACATGTGGGAGTCAACATGGTTATCCACATCCCGCTGTTGGTTATTGGCCGGAGAACGTCTCGGTCATGTCTGCATGATTCCCGAACCCGTAGGGTCTACACACTTAAGGTTCGGTGACGCTAGAGTTGTTATGGGAAATAGTATGTGATTACCGAAGGTTGTTCGGAGTCCCGGATGAGATCCCGGACGTCACGAGGAGTTCCGGAATGGTCCGGAGGTGAAGATTTATAAATGGGAAGTCCAATTTGAGTCGCCGAAATGGTTTCGGGGGTTGTCGGTATTGTACCGGGATCACCGAAAGGTGTCCGGGGGTCCACCGGGTGGGGCCACTTGCCCCGGGGGACTTGATGGGCTGAATATGGGAGGGAACCAGCCCCTAGTGGGCTGGTGCACCCCTCCCCAAGGGCCCAAGGAGCCTAGGGTTGGAAACCCTAGGGGAGGGGGGCGCCTCCACCTTGCTTGGGGGCAAGCCTCCCCTCCTGCCCTCCCCCTCTAGATGGGATCTAGAGGGGCCGGCCCCCTCTCCCCTTCACCCTATAAATAGAGTGGGGCGGGAGGGCTGCAGGACCCTTCCCCTGGCGCAGCCCCTCCCTCCTCCAACACCTCCTGCTCCTCCGTAGTGCTTGGCGAAGCCTTGCCGGAGAACCACGAGCTCCATCACCACCACGCCGTCGTGATGTCGGAGTTCTCCCTCAACTTCTCCTCTCCCCTTACTGGATCAAGAAGGAGGAGACGTCCCCGGGCTGTACGTGTGTTGAACGCGGAGGCGCCGTTGTTCGGTGCTTAGATCGGAATCAACCGCGATCTGAATCGCTACGAGTACGACTCCTTCATCCGCGTTCTTGCAACGCTTCTGCTTAGCGATCTTCAAGGGTATGAAGATGCACTCCCTCTCTCTCTTGTTGCTAGAATTTCCATAGATCGATCTTGGTGTTGCCTAGAAAATTTTGAATTTGTGCTACGTTCCCCAACAGTGGCATCATGAGCTAGGTCTATTGCGTAGATTCTATGCACGAGTAGAACACAAGTAGTTGTGGGCGTTGGTTTGTTCAATATGCTTACTGTTACTAGTCTTATCTTGATTTGGCGGCATCATGGGATGAAGCGTTCCGGACCGACCTTACACGTACGCTTACATGAGACAGGTTCCACCGACTGACATGCACTTGTTGCATAAGGTGGCTAGCGGGTGCCAGTCTCTCCCACTTTAGACGGATCGGATTCGATGAAGAGGGTCCTTATGAAGGGTAAATAGCAATTGGCATATCACCGTTGTGGCTTTTGCGTAGGTAAGAAACGTTCTTCTAGAAACCCATAGCAGCCACGTAAAACATGCAACAACGATTAGAGGACGTCTAACTTGTTTTTGCAGGGTATGCTATGTGATTCGATATGGCCAAAAGGATGTGATGAATTATATATGTGATGTATGAGATTGATCATGTTCTTGTAATAGGAATCATGACTTGCATGTTGATGAGTATGACAACCGGCAGGAGCCATAGGAGTTGTCTTAATTTATTGTATGACCTGCGAGTCAATATAAACGCCATGTAATTACTGTACTTTATTGCTAACCGTTAGCCATAGTAATAGAAGTAATAGTTGGCGAGACAACCTCATGAAGACACGATGATGGAGATCATGATGATGGAGATCATGGTGTCATGCCGGTGACGAAGGTGATCATTCCGCGCCTCAAAGATGGAGATCAAAGGCACAAGATGATATTGGCCATATCATGTCACTTTATGATTTGCATGTGATGTTTGTCATGTTTACATCTTATTTGCTTAGAACAACGGTAGCATAAATAAGATGATCCCTCACTAAAATTTCAAGAAAGTGTTCCCCCTAACTATGCACCGTTGCGGAGGTTCGTTGTTTTGAAGCACCACGTGATGATCGGGTGTGATAGATTCTAACATTCGCATACAACGGTTGTAAGCCAGATTTACACATGCAAAACACTTAGGTTGACTTGACGAGCCTAGCATGTACAGACATGGCCTCGAAACACGAGAGACCGAAAGGTCGAACATGAGTCGTGTAGTAGATACGATCAACATGAAGATGTTCACCGATGATAACTAGTCCGTCTCACGTGATGATCGGACACAACCTAGTTGACTCGGATCATGTATCACTTAGATGACTAGAGGGATGTCTATTTGAGTGGGAGTTCATTAAATAACCAGATGAACTTAATTATCATGAACATAGTCAAAAGGTCTTTGCAAATTATGTCGTAGCCTATGCTTTAGTTCTACTGTTTCAAGATATGTTCCTAGAGAAAATTTAGTTGAAAGATGACAGTAGCAATTATGCGGACTGGGTCTGTATACGGAGGATTGTCCTCATTGCTGCACAGAAGGCTTATGTCCTTAATGCACCGCTCAGTGTGCTGAACCTCAAGCGTCGTTTGTGGATGTTGCGAACATCTGACATACACATTTTGATGACTACGTGATAGTTCAGTGCGTAATGTTAAACGGATTAGAATTGAGGCACCGAAGACATTTTGAAATGTTGCAGAACATATGAGATGTTCCAAGAGCTAAAATTGGGATTTCAGGCTCGTGCCCATGTCAAGAGGTATAAGACCTCCGACAAGTTTCTTAACCTGCAAACCAAGGGAGAAAAGCTCAATCATTGAGCATGTGCTCAGATTGTCTGAGTACTACAATCACTTGAATCGAGTGGGAGTTAATCTTCCAGATGAGATAGTGATGGTTCTCCATAGACACTGCCACCAAGCTATTAGAGCTTCGTGATGAACTATAACATATCAGGGATAGACATGATGATCCTTGAGCAATTCGCGATGTTTGACACCGCGAAAGTAGAAATCGAGTAGGAGCATCAATTGTTGATGGTTAGTAAAACCACTAGTTTCAAGAAGGGCAAGGGCAAGAAGTGATACTTCATGAAATGGCAAATCAGTTGCTGCTCTAGTGAAGAAACCCAAGGTTGAACCCAAACCCGAGACTAAGTGCTTCTATAATGAGGGAACGGTCACTGAAGCAGAACTACCCTAGATACTTGGTAGATGAGAAGGCTGGCAAGGTTGACATAAGTATATTGGATATACATTATATTAAATGTGTACTTTACTTGTACTCCTAGTAGCACCAGGGTATTAAGATACCGGTTTGGTTGCTAAGTGTTAGTAACTCGAAATAAAAGGGCTACGTAATAAACGGAGACTAGCTAAAGGCGAGGTGACGATAAGTGTTGGAAGTGTTTCCAAGGTTGATGTGATCAAACATCGCACGCTCCCTCTACCATCGAGATCGGCGTTAAACCTAAATAATTGGTATTTGGTGTTTGCATTGAGCATAGACATGATTGGATTATGTTTATTGCAATACGGTTATTCATTTAAGGAGAATAATGGTTACTTTGTTTAATACCTTCAATGGTCTTGCGCCTAAAATGAATGGTTTATTGAATCTCGGTCGTAGTGATACACATGTTCATGCCAAAAGATATAAGATAGTAATGATAGTACCACATACTTGTGGCACTATTGTTTGAGTCATATTGGTATAAAACGCATGAAGAAGCTCCATGCTGATGGATCTTTGGACTAACTCGTTTTTGAAAAGATTGAGACATGTGAACCATGTCTATTGGTACATATGCATGAAGAAAATCTATACAGATGGATCGTTTGGACTCACTTGATTTTGAATCACTTGAGACATGCAAGTCATACCACATGGGCAAGATGACTGAAAGGCCTCGTTTTCAGTAAGATGGAACAAGAAAGCGACTTATTGGAAGTAATACATTTTGATGTGTTCAGTCCAATGAGTGTTGATGCACGTAGTGGATATCGTTATGTTCTTACTTCACAGATGATTTGAGTAGATGCTGAGTATATTTACTTGATGAATCACAAGTCTGAATTATTGAAAGGTTCAAGTAATTTCAGGGTGAAGTTGAAGATCGTCATGACAAAAGGATAAAATATCTATAATATGATCATAGAAATGAATATCTGAGTTACGAGTTTGGCGCACAATTGAGACATTGTGGAAATCGTTTCACAACTAATACCGCCTGGAACACCATAGTGTGATGGTGTGTCCGAACATCATAACTGCACCCTATTGGATATGGTGCATACCATGATGTCTCTTATCGAATTACCACTATCGTTTATGGGTTAAGCATTAGAGACAACCACATTCATTTTAAATAGGGCACCATGTAATTCCGTTGAGATGACAGCGTATGAACTATGCTTTAGAGAAACCTGAGTTGTCGTTTCTTAAAAGTTTGGGGCTGCGACGCTTATGTGAAAAGGTTTCAGCCAGATAAGCTCGAACCCAAAGCGGATAAATGCATCTTCATAGGACACCCAAAAACAGTTGGGTCTACCTCCTATTTCAGATCCGGAAGCGAGAGCGATTGTTTCTAGAAATGGGTCCTTTCTAGGGGAAAAGTTTCTCTCGAAAGAATTGAGTGGGAGGATGGTGGAGACTTGATGAGGTTATTGAACCATCACTTCAACTAGTGTGTAGCAGGGCACAGGAAGTTGTTCTTGTGGCTCCTACACCAATTGAAGTGGAAGCTGATGATATTGATCATGAAACTTCGGATCAAGTCACTACCAAACCTCGTAGGTCGACAAGGATGCATACTACTTTAGAGTGGTAAGTAATCCTGTCTTAGAGGTCATGTTGCTAGACAACAATGAACCTACGAGCTATGGAGAAGCGATGGTGGGCCCGGATTCCGACAAATGGCTCGAGGCCATAAAATCCGAGAGAGGATCCATGTATAAAACAAAGTGTAGACTTTGGAAGAACTACTTCATGGTCGTAAGGCTGTTGGGTACAGATGGATTTTAAAAGGGAAGACGGACAATGATGGTAAGTGTCACCATTAAGAAAGCTCGACTTGTTGCTAAGATGATTTCCGACAAGTTCAAGGAGTTGACTACGATGAGACTTTCTCACTCGTAGCGATGCTAAGAGTCTATTGGAATTATATTAGCAGTTCCTGCATTATTTATGAAATCTTGCAGATAGGATGTCAAAACATTGTTTCCTCAATGATTTTCTTGAGGAAAGGTTGTATGTGATACAACCAGAAGGTTTTGTCAATCCTAAAAGATGCTAACAAGTATGCAAAGCTCCAGTAATCCTTCTAAGGACTGGAGTAAGCATCTCAGAGTTGGAATATACGCTTTGATGAGATGATCAAAGATTTTGGGTTTATACAAAATTTATGAGAAACTTGTATTTCCAAAGAAGTGAGTGGGAGCACCATAGCATTTCTGATGAGTATATGTTGTTGACATATTGTTGATCGGAAATGATGTAGAATTTCTGGAAAGCATATAGGGTTATTTGAAAAGTGTTTTTCAATGGAAAACATGGATTAAGCTACTTGAACATTGAGCATCAAGATCTATAAGGATAGATCAAAATCGCTTGATAGTACTTTCAAATGAGTACGCATCGTGACAAGATTTTGAAGGAGTTCAAAATAGATCAGCAAAGAAGGAGTTCTTGGTTGTGTTATAAGGTGTGAGTATTGAGTAAGACTCAAGACATGACCACGGCAGAAGAGAGAGAAAGGACGAAGGTCGTCCCCTATGCTTTAGACGTAGGCTCTACAGTATGCTATGTTGTGTACCGCACCTGAAGTGTGCCTTGTCATGAGTAAGTCATGGGGTACAAGAGTGATCCAGGAATGGATCACAGGAAAGCGGTCAAGGTTATCCTTAGTAACTAGTGGACTAAGGAATTTTCTCGATTATGGAGGTGGTAAAAGAGTTCATCGTAAAGGGTTACGCCGATGCACACTTTGACACTAATCTAGATGACTCTGCGTAGTAGACCGGATTCGTATAGTAGAGCAGTTATTTGGAATAGTTCCAAATAGCGCGTGGTAGCTGCATCTAGGAGATGACATAGAGATTTGTAAAGCACACACGGATCTGAAAGATTCAGACCCGTTGACTAATAACCTCTCTCACAAGCAAGGTATGATCAAACCCAATGGGTGTTGGATTCATTACAATCACATAGTGATGTGAACTAGATTATTGACTCTAGTGGAAGTGGGAGACTGTTGGAAATATGACCTAGAGGCAATAATAAAATGGTTATTATTATATTTCCTTGTTCATGATAATTGTCTATTGTTCATGCTATAATTGTATTAACTGGAAACCGTAATACATGTGTGAATACATAGACCACAACATGTCCCTAGTGAGCCTCTAGTTGACTAGCTCGTTGATCAATAGATGGTTATGGTTTCCTGACCATGGACATTGGATGTCATTGATAACGGGATCACATCATTAGGAGAATGATGTGATGGACAAGACTCAATCCTAAGCATAGCACAAGATCGTGTAGTTCGTTTGCTAAAAGCTTTTCTAATGTCAAGTATCATTTCCTTAGACCATGAGATTGTGCAACTCCCGGATACCGTAGGAATGCTTTGGGTGTACCAAACGTCACAACGTAACTGGGTGGCTATAAAGGTGCACTACGGGTATCTCCGAAAGTGTCTGTTGGGTTGGCATGAATCGAGACTGGGATTTGTCACTCCGTGTGACGGAGAGGTATCTCTGGGCCCACTCGGTAATGCATCATCATAATGAGCTCAATGTGACTAAGTAGTTAGTCACGGGATCATGCATTACGGAACGAGTAAAGTGACTTGCCGGTAACGAGATTGAACGAGGTATTGGGATACCGATGATCGAATCTCGGGCAAGTAACGTACCGATTGACAAAGGGAATCGTATACGGGATTGCTTGAATCCTCGACATCATGGTTCATCGTGGAACATGTGGGAGTCAACATGGGTATCCAGATCCCGATGTTGGTTATTGGCCGGAGAACGTCTCGGTCATGTCTGCATGATTCCCGAACCCGTAGGGTCTACACACTTAAGGTTCGGTGACGCTAGAGTTGTTATGGGAAATAGTATGTGATTACCGAAGGTTGTTCGGAGTCCCGGATGAGATCCCGGACATCACGAGGAGTTCCGGAATGGTCAGGAGGTGAAGATTTATATATGGGAAGTCCAGTTTCAGTCGCCGGAATGGTTTCGGGGCTTATCGGTATTGTATCGGGATCACCGAAAGGTGTCCGGGGTTCCACCGGATGGGGCCACCTGCCCCGAGGGACTTGATGGGCTGAATATGGGAGGGAACCAGCCCCTAGTGGGCTGGTGCGCCCCTCCCCAAGGTCCCAAGGCGCCTAGGGTTGGAAACCCTAGGGGAGGGGGGTGCCTCCACCTTGCTAGGGGGGCAAGCCTCCCCTCCTGCCCCCCCCCTCCTATAGATGGGATCTAGAGGGGCCGGCCCTCTCTCCCCTTCACCCTATAAATAGAGGGGGGTGGGAGGGCTGCAGGACCCTTCCCCTGGCGCAGCCCCTCCCTCCTCCAACACCTCATCCTCCTCCGTAGTGCTTGGCGAAGCCCTGCTGGAGAACCACGAGCTCCATCACCACCACGCCGTCGTGCTGTCAAAGTTCTCCCTCAACTTCTCCTCTCCCCTTGCTGGATCAAGAAGGATGAGACATCCCCGGGCTGTTCGTGTGTTGAACGCGGAGGCGCCGTTGTTCGGTGCTTAGGTCGGAATCAACCGCGATCTGAATCGGTACGAGTACGACTCCTTCATCCGCGTTCTTGCAACGTCCGCTTAGCGATCTTCAAGGGTATGAAGATGCACTCCCTCTCTCTCTCTCTCTTGTTACTAGAATCTCCATAGATTGATCTTGGTGTTGCGTAGAAAATTTTGAATTTGTGCTACGTTCCCCAACAAGTACTAGCTAATTTCAGTGCCATGATTAACTTCTAATTTACTAACAATGAAGATATGATAAGTTATTACAATGCCATGGTTAAGTTTGCAAAGTAACAAAAAAATAAGTGACTTTCATATCAGTAACAAACTGCTGCATCGTGTGAGGCCAGTGAACATCAATATCTAACCTGGACTGGGCAGCCATAGAAATGCCTTCCTGTTACACAACAGTGCCTTCAAAAGCAACACGCTTAACATGCCTCATTTGGTGCAGAATGCACTTGGATTCAGCAAGCTCAAGTTGGCCACAGAAAAGGGGCTCCCCAATGGTGTTTAGTTCCTCCTGCAACCAAAAATACACTGGTTTCAATCACCACTCAATACCACAATCAACTAGCACTGTTCATTAA
Source organism: Triticum aestivum (assembly GCF_018294505.1). NCBI lineage: Eukaryota > Viridiplantae > Streptophyta > Magnoliopsida > Poales > Poaceae > Triticum > Triticum aestivum. Next base: position 87,685,283 of record NC_057798.1, read on the forward strand.
CCCTAAACAGTGAAAAAATCCCCAAATCAACATGAACCATAACACTGTACAAAGATGAACCCTAGGGTACCTCAATCCCCACCCTCACTAATCAAGATCCATATCACAGAGACAACAACAACACTAACTAAGCAAGATGCATGGTTGTAGCCTAGGCCTACTAGCATTTAACCCTAACCCTAGGTGGCAAAGAAAAACTTACCATATGTCCCATGTCCATGTTGACGACCTCGCAGTTCTCGTCGGAACTCGTTTCCTCGTTGTTCCAGGAAGGCATGGCCGCAAGGAGGTCGACGGTGACCGACCTCAAAGACGGCGAGCGGCGGCGAGCTCGTACTAGAGCAGCGGAGTGGGAGCAGGGGAGTGATCGAGCAGCGAGTGGGAGCAGGGTGGGTGGGGTATTTACCTCATCCAACCATCAACGGCCGCGCCGTGAGCGCGCGTGCCCACGTGGGCTGACCGGTGGGCCCAGCACGTCAGAAAAATGGTTAAATCGCTAGTCACTGCGGTTTGGGTTTTTTGAAACAGCCGACCGATCGTTTGTTAGCCATGTTGCGTACTACACAAAACAATGCAAGTGTGAGAGATGGTTGGATCTTTTTTCCTTAGTACAGAACTATGAATTACATTTACCACACAAACCAATCAAATCTTGACCCTTGTTTTTCATAAGACTGCTGGATTCAGCCCCGCGACCATGCGACCAGGCTTATGTGTGACCCTTGATCTATAGGCCCCGGAAAATGAAAGATATTGTTTGTAAATTAATTGTTTTAGAAAGAAAAAAAAGGCTCGACACGAGTGTGACTTTCAATTAACAAAGTCATCAACCGACCAAGCTTGGACGACCACAACTAACGCTACAACGGTAAACCACACCACACAATACAACAAAGAAAACGACAAGATACAATTGTGCTGAGGAGGACGAGCATGCAAATCAAATTTGAGAGCTCAAGTCTCGGTTGTCGTATAGAAAATTGCAAAATATGTTTTGTATTTCTTAAATTTCGCTCGTGTGGTTCAATGAATTTGACTTGGTGTCTGAAAATGTTCAAGCAGCTCTTCGATCGCTCACGCTCCGCTTGGATTATCGTTTGGACCCTGAATACCCCCATAAAACGATAGACACCTCTAAGCGTCGTTTTCTTTTCCAGGCGCTGTGGCCAATATTATACACGTGTAGACTAAATTTGGATGTAAAATCTTACACTGATTCCAAGCGGGCCCTCAGTTGTACTCCTTCCGTCCCATAATATAAGAGACTCCAACGTTTCAAAAAAAAAATTGTAACCACCAGACCACGCTCAGCGGGAGATCGCTCATGGTGGTGGGTTCCATGGTTTGGCTGGCAAAGCGTATCCTTTCGACTCGGCACCGATTATTGTCACGAGATGCGAAAATAGGTTCTCATGTTATCACGCAGAACAGAACCAAGATGTCGCGTAGCCTGTCTCTCCATTTGTGTAGGCGCATCCCATGATCACATCGCAGGCCGCCGCTTCGACAGTACCACGGCATGTTCGAGATAGGAACAGCGCAAGAATCAATCCGTCCGTCAGCCAGTCAGTCAGTCCCAGATCGAACAGCCGCTTGAGTGCACTGTGAAGCCGAAGCGATGCCGATGGGGTAGATGATCGGCAGCCTCCTCGCCAATCGCAGGCAGGCGACGTGTAGCGGAGCCGATGGATGGGCCACCGCGGCGACCTCCACGCCTGCCGCGTCGACGACCGGGCGGGCGCCGTCGCTTTCTCCGTGGAGCCGGCCGGCAGCCCGCCGCTGGTCTCTGACGCGGCATCGTCCTCTCCCACGTTGCGGCGAATTTATTCAGATTCAGTCTGTCTGTCGGGGTCAGTGCTGATGGATACACTGCTTCTCTCGACGTAGTACTAGCACAGACTCCGGGCCCATAAAAGCCACATTATCGTGGTTTTGGATGGAGGTCCGCGTCCGTATCCAGCGAAGAACCACAAATTCGGCAAACAGTCTCCACGGTTAGTACGTGCTGAAATCTGAGATGGGCTCTAGGCCCATATTGCAATTTCTGAAAAATCTCTAAGGGCCCATGTGGGTTATATGGCACTAGGTGTGTGGGAAGTTTAGTCCCACCTTGGAAGTGGAAGGAGAGTTGGAGTGGTTTATAAGGGACTCTCTCCCTCATGCTATTGGAGCTTGAGAAGAGATGAGGCCCTCGCGCACTCCTACTCCTCCGCTCGCCTCGCCACGCCACGCCTCGTCACGACGCGCCGCGGGTTGCGGGATTGAGCCGAGCCGAGCTCACTCCTATGCGCTTCTTTTTGCCGGTCAGGAACGGAGAGTCTTTGACAGGTGGGGCCACGATCTGAGACGTCGGATCGTGGGCTACCGACTTGGACGTGCGTTCAGCCCACGTCTCTCCACGCGCGGCCGCACATATATATGTGGGGCGCTGCCAACCCTAGCCGTCACGAAACAGAACGCATCTCCGCCTCCACGCCCACGTCGTTCCTCTGCTGCTGCTGCCGCCGGCGACTCCGTCCCGTTCACCGCGTACACGGTTGACGGGAGAGCAGGCCTCCGAAACCACGCCTCTCCGGATCCTGTACGGGGAGAGGGGCGATTAGGTTTTTGGGTAGCGACTACGCGACTGCTCGCTTCTGTTCATCTACGTCTGCATCACCTTCATCATCACCATGTCGACCGACACCGACCGTGCCGCCGCTGAGAAAGCCGAGGCCGACAAGAAGGCCGCCGAGGATGCCGCGGCTGCTGTCACCGCCACCGCCACCGCGTGGCCGATTGGAGGGTATACATCGCTTATCCCTCTCGTGTTTCTTTCTGTTGTAGCAGTACTAGCGGTATGCGTAGATGTCTCTACTATATGCGTAGTACATGCTCTGTTAGATCATAATCAATATGTTATCAATGCTGTCCATGTCATGCTCATGATTTATTCATGGATTAATTTAATCGAAAAACTGCCTATTTTCTCATCAATCCAAAAACCTAATATCTGTAGGAGTTTTTCGAATTCTGGTTTTGCTGCTGCACTGAAACCGTCCCCGTTTACGGGGACGTACTTTAAGCGTTGGCAGACTAAAACCACCTTATGGCTCACGGCCATGAACGTGTTCTGGGTCGCCGGTGTGACTCCTACAGGAACGATCGCTCCTGAACAGGAGAAGGTGTTTAAGGAGGCCACCGTGGTGTTCCTCGGGGCAGTTCTGAGCGTGATTGGAGATAAGCTGGTTGATGCATATTTACATATGCGGTCTGCCAAGGACTTGTGGGAGGCGCTCGAATCTAAGTTCGGGGCTGCCGATGCAGGGAGCGAGATGTATATTATAGAGCAGTTCCACGATTACAAGATGGTTGAAAACCGTCCTGTATTGGAGCAGGCTCATGAGATAATATGCATTGTTAAGGAGCTTGAGCTTCTTAAGTGCGAGTTACCAGGCAAATTTGTCGCGGGCTGCATAATCGCTAAGCTCCCCAATTCCTGGAGGAACTTTGCCACCACTCTGAAACATCAGAGGCGTGAATTCTCTGTGGAGGATGTCATTGGCCATCTGAGTGTTGAGCAGAACTCAAGGGCAAAGGACTCGCACGGAAAAGGGGTCGAAGGAACTTCTGTGGCCAATATGGTGCATCAGAAGAACTCCAATTCCCACAAGCCCAGGGGAAAGAACGGTGTCCAACAGACTGCCGACTTTAAGAAGAAGGGTAAGAAGACCTTCAAGAAGAACAAGAAGGATGAGGGCTGCTTTACTTGTGGTTCGGCTGAACATTGGGCCAACAAGTGCCCAAACAAGTTTAAGAAGTCAGGACAGGACTCCAAGTCTGTCAACATGATTGTGAGCAACAATGAGAATGGTGCATCTGGGTACGGTAATTTATTTACTGTTTTTTCAGTGTTTCAGCCTACCGATTGGTGGGTGGATACAGGTGCAGGTGTTCATGTGTGTGCTGACATTTCATTGTTCTCTTCTTACCAGGTCACAGGCCACGGGTCCGTATTGATGGGGAATGGCGCGAGTGCTTCTGTTCATGGTGTTGGCACGGTCGATCTGAAGTTTACTTCGGGAAGGATCGTGCAGCTGAAGAACGTGCAGCATGTCCCTGCCATCAAGAAGAACCTCGTTAGTGGCTCCCTTCTATGTAGAGAAGGGTTTAAGTTGGTATTCGAGTCTAATAAATTAGTTGTTACTAAGTATGGACTATTTGTTGGAAAAGGTTATGAGAGCGGAGGGATGTTCCGCCTTTCCCTCGCAGATTTCTGTAATAAAGTCGTGAACCATATTCATTCGAGTATTAATGAATCTGAGGTTTGGCACTCACGTCTTTGTCACATAAGTTTCGGTGTTATGACGCGGCTAGCCAAGTTGGATTTAATCCCGAGTTTCACTTTAGCCAAAGGTTCTAAGTGCCTTTCATGTGTGCAAGCTAAGCAACCTCGCAAGCCTCATAAGGCCGCGGAGGAGAGACACCTGGCACCATTAGAACTCATACATTCTGATCTTTGCGAGATGAATGGTGTGTTGACTAAAGGTGGAAAGAGATACTTCATGACATTGATAGATGATTCCACTAGATATTGCTTTGTGTATCTGTTAAATACTAAAGATGAGGCTCTACACTACTTTAAAATCTATAAGGCAGAAGTTGAAAATCAACTTGAAAAGAAAATTAAACGAGTCCGGTCAGATCGTGGTGGAGAGTACTTCTCGAGTGAGTTTGATTCCTTCTGTGCGGAACACGGCATTATTCATGAGAGGACGCCTCCCTATTCACCCCAGTCAAACGGGGTTGCCGAGCGGAAAAACCGTACTCTAACTGATTTGGTTAACGCCATGTTAGATACATCGGGTTTATCCAAGGCATGGTGGGGGGAGGCTATATTGACGGCATGTCATGTCCTGAATAAAGTTCCGACAAAGGATAGTGAGATCACTCCCTATGAGAAATGGGCAAAGAGAAGGACGACACTCTCGTACCTGCGCACTTGGGGCTGTTTGGCGAAAGTCAACGTGCCGATCCCCAAAAAGCGTAAGCTTGGACATAAGACCGTGGACTGTATTAATTTGGGCTACGCTAAGAACAGCGTTGGCTATAGATTTCTAGTAGTGAAATCTGAGGTACCTGACCAGAAGATCGGTACAATTATGGAGTCTAAGGATGCTACATTCTTTGAGGATATTTTTCCTATGAGAGATATGCAAAGCACTTCTAGACAGGAATCTGAGGAGACTCCTGAACCTGCCATCCCTATGGAATATTATGAACAAACACATGATGAAAATCCCGAGGAGGATGACGAGGAAACCCTTGGTAGGGGCAAGAGACAAAGGACTGCAAAGACCTTTGGTGATGATTTCTTCGTGTACCTCGTGGATGATACTCCCACTTCTATTTCAGAAGCGTATGCCTCTCCAGAAGCTGACTACTGGAAGGATGCGGTCCGTAGCGAGATGGATTCCATCATGGCTAACGGGACATGGGAGATCACTGACCGTCCTTATGGTTGCAAACCACTGGGATGTAAGTGGGTGTTCAAAAAGAAGCTTAGGCCCGATGGTACGATTGAAAAGTACAAGGCTAGGCTTGTGTCCAAGGGCTATGATCAGCAAGAAGAGGAAGATTTCTTTGATACTTATTCACCTGTGGCTAGACTGACCACCATTCGAGTATTACTCTCGTTGGCGGCCTCACATGGTCTTCTCGTCCATCAGATGGATGTTAAGACGGCTTTTCTAAATGGAGAGCTAAAGGAGGAAATCTACATGCAACAGCCTGATGGCTTTGTGATAGATGGTCAGGAAAGAAAGGTGTGTAGGTTGATAAAATCTTTATATGGCCTGAAACAAGCACCTAAGCAATGGCATGATAAGTTTAATACAACTTTGACATCTGTTGGTTTCGTTGTTAATGAGGCTGACAAATGTGTATACTATCGCCATGGTGGGGGCGAAGGAGTTATACTGTGCTTGTATGTTGATGACATACTGATATTCGGAACAAACCTCAAAGTCATTGAGGAGGTCAAATCGTTTCTATCTCAGAACTTTGAGATGAAAGACCTTGGTGTGGCTGATGTTATCTTGAACATCAAGCTACTGAGAGATAATGAGGGTGGGATCACACTTCTGCAATCCCATTACGTTGAGAAGGTGTTGAGTCGTTTTGGATATTCGGACTGCACACCATCTCAAACACCATATGATCCTAGCGTATTGATTCGAAAGTCCAAAGGCATGGCTAACGATCAATTGAGATACTCTCAAATCATTGGTTCACTGATGTACCTAGCGAGCGCAACGAGGCCTGACATCGCGTTTGCTGTGAGCAAACTGAGCCGGTTTGTTTCCAAACCGGGTGATGTACATTGGCATGCTGTTGAGAGAAAGGTACTATGAACTATGGACTTCACTATACCGGATACCCGTCGGTACTTGAAGGGTATAGTGATGCGAATTGGATCTCTGATGCTGATGAGATGAAGGCCACAACTGGGTATATGTTTACTCTTGGAGGTGGCGCTGTTTCCTGGAAGTCTTGCAAGCAAACGATCTTAACGAGATCGACAATGGAAGCAGAATTAACGGCATTAGACACATCTGGTGTTGAAGCGAGATGGCTTCGAGATCTTTTGATGGACTTGCCATTGGTTGATAAACCGGTTCCGGCTATCCTTATGAACTGTGACAATCAGACTGTCATCACCAAGGTGAAGAGTTCAAAGGACAACATGAAATCCACCAAACACATAAGAATGAGATTAAAAGCTGTCAGAAAATTAAGAGACTCCGGAGTGATAGCGTTGGACTATGTCCATACGGCTAAGGATCTGGCAGATCCCTTTACGAAAGGGCTATCACGTGTAGTGATAGATAGTGCATCGAGGGAGATGGGTATGAGACCCACATGAGTTACCATGGTGGTAACCCAACCTATGTGATCGGAGATCCCGTGAAGTAGGACCTGGGGAAACAAGCCAGTGGTGAACTGAGGAGAGTAACTTTACTAACCCACTCCGTTGGAGATGCAATACTCTCGGAAACTGTACGGAAGGATGACTATTGTCTTAATGTGTTCCAAGGCTTATATGTATAAGCAAGATGCTATCCTACAGAGCGATCTTTGGAGGAACACACCTATGTGAGCCCGACTGCTAGTCACAGTCTATGAGATTGGGGTGATCTCTAGTAAACTCATGAATAGGCCAGGAGTGTGACTTATATGCTCCACCCGAGGGGTCAGCCTTCGGCAGCCCAGTACTAGTAAGACATGTGGTGAAACTTCTTTACGCCAAACTGACAATTCAAGGTATAGTCCATTGTTCAGTTGTGAAGGAATGTAGCTACTTGCTCTAGGTGAAGCTCAACCTTAACAGGTCTTCACTGCAACACTAGTATATCAAAACAGTATTTGGAACAGAGGACACTATGGGCCCTCGAGATCTGGTGGGGGATTGCTGAAATCTGAGATGGGCTCTAGGCCCATATTGCAATTTCTGAAAAATCTCTAAGGGCCCATGTGGGTTATATGGCACTAGGTGTGTGGGAAGTTTAGTCCCACCTTGGAAGTGGAAGGAGAGTTGGAGTGGTTTATAAGGGACTCTCTCCCTCATGCTATTGGAGCTTGAGAAGAGATGAGGCCCTCGCGCACTCCTCCTCCTCCGCTCGCCTTGCCACGCCACGCCTCGTCACGACGCGCCGCGGGTTGCGGGATTGAGCCGAGCCGAGCTCACTCCTATGCGCTTCTTTTTGCCGGTCAGGAACGGAGAGTCTTTGACAGGTGGGGCCACGATCTGAGACGTCGGATCGTGGGCTACCGACTTGGACGTGGGTTCAGCCCACGTCTCTCCACGCGCGGCCGCACATATATATGTGGGGCGCTGCCAACCCTAGCCGTCACAAAACAGAACGCATCTCCGCCTCCACGCCCACGTCGTTCCTCTGCTGCTGCTGCCGCCGGCGACTCCGTCCCGTTCACCGCGTACACGGTTGACGGGAGAGCAGGCCTCCGAAACCACGCCTCTCCGGATCCTGTACGGGGAGAGGGGCGATTAGGTTTTTGGGTAGCGACTACGCGACTGCTCGCTTCTGTTCATCTACGTCCGCATCACCTTCATCATCACCATGTCGACCGACACCGACCGTGCCGCCGCTGAGAAAGCCGAGGCCGACAAGAAGGCCGCCGAGGATGCCGCGGCTGCTGTCACCGCCACTGCCACCGCGTGGCCGATTGGAGGGTATACATCGCTTATCCCTCTCGTGTTTTTTTCTGTTGTAGCAGTACTAGCGGTATGCGTAGATGTCTCTACTATATGCGTAGTACATGCTCTGTTAGATCATAATCAGTATGTTATCAATGTTGTCCATGTCATGCTCATGATTTATTCATGGATTAATTTAATCGAAAAACTGCCTATTTTCTCATCAATCCAAAAACCTAATATCTGTAGGAGTTTTTCGAATTCTGGTTTTGCTGCTGCACTGAAACCGTCCCCGTTTACGGGGACGTACTTTAAGCGTTGGCAGACTAAAACCACCTTATGGCTCACGGCCATGAACGTGTTCTGGGTCGCCGGTGTGACTCCTACAGGAACGATCGCTCCTGAACAGGAGAAGGCGTTTAAGGAGGCCACCGTGGTGTTCCTCGGGGCAGTTCTGAGCGTGATTGGAGATAAGCTGGTTGATGCATATTTACATATGCGGTCTGCCAAGGACTTGTGGGAGGCGCTCGAATCTAAGTTCGGGGCTGCCGATGCAGGGAGCGAGATGTATATTATAGAGCAGTTCCACGATTACAAGATGGTTGAAAACCGTCCTGTATTGGAGCAGGCTCATGAGATAATATGCATTGTTAAGGAGCTTGAGCTTCTTAAGTGCGAGTTACCAGGCAAGTTTGTCGCGGGCTGCATAATCGCTAAGCTCCCCAATTCCTGGAGGAACTTTGCCACCACTCTGAAACATCAGAGGCGTGAATTCTCTGTGGAGGATGTCATTGGCCATCTGAGTGTTGAGCAGAACTCAAGGGCAAAGGACTCGCACGGAAAAGGGGTCGAAGGAACTTCTGTGGCCAATATGGTGCATCAGAAGAACTCCAATTCCCACAAGCCCAGGGGAAAGAACGGTGTCCAACAGACTGCCGGCTTTAAGAAGAAGGGTAAGAAGACCTTCAAGAAGAACAAGAAGGATGAGGGCTGCTTTACTTGTAGTTCGGCTGAACATTGGGCCAACAAGTGCCCAAACAAGTTTAAGAAGTCAGGACAGGACTCCAAGTCTGTCAACATGATTGTGAGCAACAATGAGAATGGTGCATCTGGGTATGGTAATTTATTTACTGTTTTTTCAGTGTTTCAGCCTACCGATTGGTGGGTGGATACAGGTGCAGGTGTTCATGCGTGTGCTGACATTTCATTGTTCTCTTCTTACCAGGTCACAGGCCACGGGTCCGTATTGATGGGGAATGGTGCGAGTGCTTCTGTTCATGGTGTTGGCACGGTCGATCTGAAGTTTACTTCGGGAAGGATCGTGCAGCTGAAGAACGTGCAGCATGTCCCTGCCATCAAGAAGAACCTCGTTAGTGGCTCCCTTCTATGTAGAGAAGGGTTTAAGTTGGTATTCGAGTCTAATAAATTAGTTGTTACTAAGTATGGACTATTTGTTGGAAAAGGTTATGAGAGCGGAGGGATGTTCCGCCTTTCCCTCGCAGATTTCTGTAATAAAGTCGTGAACCATATTCATTCGAGTATTAATGGATCTGAGGTTTGGCACTCACGTCTTTGTCACATAAGTTTCGGTGTTATGACGCGGCTAGCCAAGTTGGATTTAATCCCGAGTTTCACTTTAGCCAAAGGTTCTAAGTGCCTTTCATGTGTGCAAGCTAAGCAACCTCGCAAGCCTCATAAGGCCGCGGAGGAGAGACACCTGGCACCATTAGAACTCATACATTCTGATCTTTGCGAGATGAATGGTGTGTTGACTAAAGGTGGAAAGAGATACTTCATGACATTGATAGATGATTCCACTAGATATTGCTTTGTGTATCTGTTAAATACTAAAGATGAGGCTCTACACTACTTTAAAATCTATAAGGCAGAAGTTGAAAATCAACTTGAAAAGAAAATTAAACGAGTCCGGTCAGATCGTGGTGGAGAGTACTTCTCGAGTGAGTTTGATTCCTTCTGTGCGGAACACGGCATTATTCATGAGAGGACGCCTCCCTATTCACCCCAGTCAAACGGGGTTGCCGAGCGGAAAAACCGTACTCTAACTGATTTGGTTAACGCCATGTTAGATACATCGGGTTTATCCAAGGCATGGTGGGGGGAGGCTATATTGACGGCATGTCATGTCCTGAATAAAGTTCCGACAAAGGA